>NC_135977.1:25781517-26104017 GCF_053455715.1 Rhinoraja longicauda
GGTTAATAATATGATTTAAAAATTATTTCTACCGGGAAACAAACGCAAGGAGAATATAATTGGTCCCTGCAATCTGGGGTGTATAAACATCAAGATAACCCAAGGATGCCTGACAGAAAATAATTGGAATCGATGACATAATTTATAATTAAATCACGCACATTAACCCGTAATTAGAAGTGAATTAGTTATCAATACAGGTTTCATCTCAAAGTAAAAGTAAGGTTTCCTTTATCGTTGCATTAATTTATTTCAATTAGCTGATTTGTGTCAGGACTGCGCTCATCCTCATTTGCAACTGGTTTATTCCGTCAATTTTCAGATGAAACCATTCGTGAAAAGATTTTGAATTAGGTGCGATAAGTATTTTGAACACAATCAAGAGACATTTTTAAGATTACTTTTGGCCTGATAGATAAATGTTTGACGCAAATGTATTATTAAATATATTTTTAAATAGAAAGCCATACTTATCATAATTTAGTGTACAAAAGCATGAGAGGAATAGATCAGGTGGGCCCCACAGAGCCTCTTGCCCAGAGATGGGGAATCAGAACCAGGGTTAAGGTGAGGGTGGGGGGAGATTTAATAGGAACCTTTATCACACAAAGGGTGGTGGGTGTGTGGAACAAGCTGCCAGAGGAGATATTTGAGGCAGGGACTATCGCAACCGAAGAGCCTTCTTCCATGCTGAGTCCATGCCAACAGTCGATCTCCTGTTCACACTAGTTCTATATTATTCCACTTCCAATCCTGACCTGACCTTGGGCACTGGATATACACTCTCTCCCTGTGATTGCAGGTGTTTCCTCCAGGTGCTTTGGTTTAAAGGTGTGCGTATATTTAGGTGAATTGGCCTCTGTAAATAGCGCCTAGTGTGCAGGGAGTGGGATAACTTAGAACTAGTGTGAACCGGTGATTGATAGATAGCGTGGACTCAGTGGGCAGAAGAGTCCTTTTCTAAACTGTATCTCGAAACTAAACGAAACTAAACAAATCAAACTCTTCACAATTAGGTTTTCCCAACCAGTTTTCAGTTAACCATTGTCTCCTGAAAACCTTCAGTCATCTTGAGAATACAACCATTGTTTTGTCTTATCTCTTCTCATGGTGCGGACGAGGCATAGTACTGGTAAATCCATGCTGTATTCTCTTCAATGCCAGAATATTCTTCCCCAAATCATTCAGAATAATCCAGATATGGTCTAATTAAATCATTGACTAGATACAATATGCCTTCCACCTACTTGTAATTATCACAATACAAGAACCAGCAGCCCATTAGCATTTGTTATACCTTTACGTGCCATTTATTGAATGACGAACATTGACTCCAAATCGCACTGCTACTTTCATCATCTACAAATTGTTGCCACATCTCAAAGTGGATAACTTTACAGATGACCATAATTGAGGTCCATTAGCAGTTTTCCCCATTCATTTGATCTATTAATAGCTTTAGAACATAGACCACAGAACAGTATAGCACAAGAACAGGCCCTGCAGCCCACCAATGTCTGTGCCAAACATGATGCCAAGACCAACTCTTATTTGCCTGCACATCATCCAAACGTCCAGGTTCAGGAACAGCTTCTTCCCAACAGCCATCGGGCTAAGAAACACTACAACCTCCAAATAAGCGCTGAACTAAATACACTGGGGGCATTGGTTTTGTCTTTTTGCACATATTATTGTTTTTTTAAGGCGTATACATGTATGTGTGTATATATATAAACCACACACACAAACCCACACACTTGCATATATATGTAATATATAAACGTTACCTATTTTTTTCTTTAGAGATGCAGCCTAACCTGTTGAGTTACTCCATCTTTTTACGTCAATCTGCATTAATGATGTGAATATATATATATACACGAGTGTGCTTTATATATATATATATATATACACATTTTATGCCTTTTGTGTCTATCTTCACCAATGATGTGAATATATACATATATATATATATATATATATATATGTATATATATATATGTATATATTCACATCATTGGTATATATATATATATATATATATATATATGTATATATGCGAGTGTACTCTATATATATATATATATACACACACACATATATATATATGCACACATACACATTATATATATATATAAATATGTATATAAATATTTATATATATATATATATATATATTCTTTCTCTCCAGAGATACTGCCTGTCCCGTTGAGTTACTCCAGCATTTTGTGTCTACCTTCGATTTAAACCAGCATCTGCATTTCTTTCCTACACACATAATTATATATTTCTATCTCTCATCTTGTTTGTCCCCCCGTTTGTTTGTTCCCCCGTGTGTTTGTTCCTCCATATATTTGTCCCATATGTTTGTTTGTGCCGTCTTCATCCGGAAATACAACGAAAACGGTACACGATAGCATGATAATTTTAGGCCCACCCTACTCACCATTCCCACGCCATCTCCATAAATCAACTTTTGTTACTTTTTAAAAACAATTTACTTAATAAACTTTAATAAATGCACTCCCCACCGGGAGGACCAGTGTGCCCCACACCTGACCTTCCTCCCATGGTGCAGTGCGGCGGCAGAGAGACCAACAAGATGGCGGTTGCCGTCCATCGCCGCCCCTCACCGCCGTTTGGCGCCATTCGCCGCCGCTCGCCACTGCTTGCCGCCGTTTGCCGTTGAGCTGCAGGAGAGTCTTCGGGTCCACGGTTCACTCTGGCTGCAGCACTGGCCACACGCGGCCAAGGTGAGTGCCTCCCTCTCCCCTTCCCTGTCCCTCCGCCAGCCCACAGACCCGGGGGACTTTCCCCGCCCGGTAACGGGTCCACGGATCGTCAGTTGGGGGAGGCTTGCCGGGCCCGCAGGATTGTGAGTTGGGGGAGGCTTGCCGGGCCCGCAGGATTGTCAGTTGGGGGAGGGTTGCCAAGCCTGCAGGATTGGGATTTGGACCCAATGGCTCCATGTCAGTCTAGTATATATATATATATATATATATATAAATGTACACAAAGAACTTGTTTATTATATTGTTTACAGAGTACCATGTTTACTTATTCTATTGTGCTGCTGCAAGTAAGAATTTCATTCTTCCGTCTTTTTTCACAAAATGATGGAGTGACTTAGCGGGTCAGGCAGCATCTCAGGAGAGAGGGAATGGGTGACGTTTTGGGTCGAGACCCTTCTTCAGTCTGAAGAAGGGTCTCGACCCGAAACGTCACCCATTCCTTCTCTCCTGAGATGCTGCCTGACCCGCTGAGTTACTCCAGCATTTTGTGAATAAACACCTTTGATTTGTACCAGCATCTGCAGTTTTTTCTTACACTCATTGTTCCATCTAGGACATATGCCAATAAAAGCATTTTTGACTTGGTGACACTTATTTATTCACCAGGTGAAACCTGCTCGACCTTGCTATTCCAAGCAATCTAGTGACTGAGTACTAATTAGCCCTAAGCATGCTTAGTAACTGAGATCAAACACTCGACTCTAAACGTTACCTATTCTTTTTCTTCAGTGATGCTGCCTAACCTCGCTGAGTTACTCCAGCTTTTTGTGCCTACCTTCACCAATTATGTGAAACTTCTGCATTGAATTTGCACCCGTAATCCATTTAAATTCTTCTGTGCTTGTGTGCCATAAATTGTAATCTGTTATTTTGTTCTGATGTCTTACTTCCTTTCGTTTTATTTCTCTTTTCCAACTTAACAACTTCATTCAATCTTTATCTCCTGGTGTCAAGAGCTGTATGGAGGCATTTATTCAGCTCATTAATTTTCTGTTATTTCAGAAATATTATTTATACTTCATTTTCTAAGTGTATACAAAACCATTTTATTAGTTTGTAGTCTCTGGCAACTCCATTTATTATTTCTACGAAGAACCTGATCTCAGTTTCAATCAGATGGAGTCAGTACAAGCAATACCTTCAGATGCCAATTGTCACAGAAAATAGAACTTCTCTTTCCTATTTCACTTCCTCAGTGACTCAGATAAGAAGAGAGATCTTATAACCCACAGGTCCTGCCTTTTAAATTAGAGTCACAGATTTATACAACAATGAAACAGGCCCTTTGACTCAAATTGTCCATACAGAGTCCAAGAGGCCTATCTACACAAATCGTCTTTTCTTGCATTTGGCCCATTTTACTATTTTCCTTTCCTGCCCATATATCTGTCCAACTACAGATCCACGTCATTTTTGAAGCAAGAGTTGATTTGTGGCATAATCAATCACTCAGATACATTTCTACTGTGGATGTGAGTGCTACTGGACTGTAGTCATTGGGATAGTTCACCGCGCTCTCCTTAGGCACTGGCACCAGTTTTCAACCAGTCCCTGCAAACCTGCACTGCCCCTGCCTGCTTCAAAGTCTCCACTATTGTTCCTGTACCCAAAAAGACAAGGATTACTGGTCTTAATGACTACAGGCCTGTCGCACTGACCTTGAAAGACGTGCTGACCCAACTGAAAAATATCACAAACCCCATGCTGGACCCCCCTGCAGTTTGCATACCGTGCCAATAGATCAGTGGATGACGCAGTCAACCTAGGCCTGCACTTCATCCCCCAGCACCTAGACCGTCAGGGGACCTATGCAAGGGATTTTGTTTGTGGATTTTAGCTCTGCATTCAACACCATTGTGCCAGAGCTACCAAACTCCAAACTCTCCCAGTTGACTGTGCCTGAACCCCTCTGTCAGTAGATCATCAACTTCCTGACGGACAGGAAGCAGCATGTAATGCTGGGAAAGCACAACTCGGACCCGCATACCCTCAGCATAGGAGCACCGCAAGGCTGCGTACTCTCCCCTCTTCTTTACTCTCTCTACACCAACGACTGCACGTCCACAGACTCCTCTGTCAAGCTTCTCAAGTTTGCGGACGACACAACCCTGATTGGACTGACCCAGGATGGGGAGGAATCTGCCTACAGCGTTTTGGGTCTCCCGAAACGTCGCCCATTCCTTCTCTCCAGAGATGCTGCCTGTCCCGCTGAGTTACTCCAGCATTTTGTGTCTACCTTCGATTTAAACCACCATCTGCAGTTCTTTCTTACCCACTCTCTAGTTGGTTCAGTTGCTTGATAATGCCTTATGTGGCCATCCACTTGAATGTTGGTTTGGTAACAACACCCCAGGATGTTTAATGGCAGTGGAGTGAGCAATGGTGATGGCGGACAGGTGGTTGTGAGATACTCTGTCTTGTTGGACAAAGTCATTGCCTGGATTTGTGTGGCATGAATGTTCCTTGTCCCCCCCCTTGCTGAAATGTCCATTGAGTTCGGGGTCACTTCACCTTCTGTGTGCTTCCCAGCAGGACTGAATATTGTACAACCATCAACATATCATAATGACTGCATTATTAGTCACAGGACGAATTACGTGTCTATGAATCACAAAATAATTCTTGTTGCAATACAAATAGGGGTTCTGTCCTTGGAATCGGAACCTCCTGCACTCAGAACGTTGTTGAAACTGTGGGTGAGCTGATACATCGTGCAGTGACGCATGACGCATGCACAGCTGGTAGAGTTGCCGCCTCACAATGCCACAGACCCGGGTTCGATCCTGACCTCGGGTGCTGTCTCTGTGTGGAGGTCACACATTCTTCCTTCGGGTGCTCCGGTTTCTGATAACATAGAACTAGTGTGAAAGGGTGATCGATGGTCAGTGTGGATTCGGTGGGGTGTAAACTCGACTAAACAATGTCCACTTCTAACCATAATCGTAGAAGATGATTGAGTTTCACAGCTGGTTCTATCCTCCTCTGCGTGAGATGAGACTCCAAACATTGAGTGTTTTGACGATAGCTTTACAAGAGCTCCTTGCTGCTGCACTCAGCTCCATCACTCTTTCTGCATCTCTAGCATTCAGCTCTTTGGTCTTACTGTGGACCAAAACTTCTCCATTGATTTTTTGACATGCAAACATATCTGTCTCTCTCGGGTTCGTTCTTGATAGCTCTCCCAGTGTACCACCTTGTCCTTTAGCTCAGTAGGAAGTGGTCATTGTGTAGCAGACAATTTGTTTGCAACAATACCGGACAACTAAGCATGAGCTGAAGCAGTGAACGATAGATATAATAAACAAGAAACTGCAGGGGGATGCGAGATTACAAAATGAAATCACAAAGTGTTGGAGTAACTCAATGGGCCAAGGCAGATGCTTCTGAGTTACTCAGAAGTTTATAAGTTCATAAGTTCTAGGAGCAGAATTAGGCCACTCGGCCCATCAAGTCTACTCCGCCTTTCAATCATGTCTGATCTATCTTTCCCTCTCAACCCCATTCTCCTGCCTTCTCCTCATAACCCCTGACACCTGTACTAATCACGAATCTGTTGATCTCTGCCTTAAAAATATCCATTGACTTGGCCGCCATAGCTGTCTATGACGATAAATTCCACAGATTCACCACCCTCTTTAATCAAAGAAATTCCTCATCTCCTTTCTAAAGGTTCGTCCTTTTGTTTTGAGGGTGTGGCCTCTGGTTCTAGACTCTCCCACTAGTGGAAACATCCTCTCCACATCCACTCTATCCAGGCCTTTCACTATTCGGTACCCCCACCTGCAACACTTTGTGGGTTTTTTAAAGAAAGATATGAGTGCAGGTTTATAGAGATTGTTGGCAGGTGAATGTTGGGAGTGTGGTGCATGGAGAAATCAGGGGATGCTGGTCCACTTTGTAGGATGTAGCTGTTGAAAATATATTCACTGACTTTAAGCACTGATGTAACTGCAACCAGGTCCTGAGAGCTATCTCCTGGGTTTGGGCTCCATGGATCTTTGTTTCAATTGTTTTCTTGGTATGTTTCCGGATCGATAGATGACCTTACTTTTTCTCTTCGCTGAATTTAGTTTAGTTTAGTTTAGAGATACAGCGCGGAAACAGGCCCTTCGGCCCCCCCGAGTCCCTGACCAGCGATCCCTGCACATTATCGCTATCTACGCACACGAAGGACAATTTAGAATTATACCAAGCCAATTAACCTACAAACCTGTACGTCTTTGGAGCGTGGATGGAAAACGGAGGTCCCGGAGAAAACCCACGCAGGTCACGGGGATAACGTACAAACACCGTGCAGATAGCACCCGCAGTCAGGATCGAACCCGGGCCTCTGGCGCTCTGAGGCAGAAACTCTACCGCTGCGCCCAATGTCTGTGTGTATATTTTGAATGGATGAAATACAGTGCATTTGCAACAAGCTTGGCATTCTTATATAAGCAGGATGCATGGTTAAATACAAGCAGCTCTTGAAATGTCACTGCAGTGGTCATGTTATGGATGGTCCGTCCAAAGTGCTGCTCTGTGTGCCATTTCCATCCGTTACAATTGCCCTCGCGTCTGAATTTCTCCGAGACTAGAACATAAGGATTGTTTCCCTGCAGTTCATCAAACGCTTCAGGTTTCTGTGACGGCATTAGTCGTTGCAGGATGAATAATGTATACATGAATAACAAAATGATTTTTTTTTTTGCAATGCAAATAGGGGTTCTGTCCTTGAAATCAGACCCTCCTACTGAACTCAAAGCAAATTGTACAAAATTATGGATGAACTGATACATAGAGCACAGTGGGCGACAGTTGGTGCAGTAGTAGAGTTGCTGCCTTCCAGCGCCAGAGTCCCGGGTTCGATCCTGACTACGGGTGATGTCCGTACAGAGTTTGCACGTTCTCCCTGTGACTGTGCGGGTTTTCGTCCGGGTGCTCCGGTTTCCTCTCACGTTCCAAAGTTTGTAGGTTAATTGGCTTCTGTAAAATTGTAAATTGTCCCTAGTGTGTGTGGGGGCGGACTTGTGGAGAGCCGATGGTGCTGTACCTCTAAAGTCTAACGTCTGAAGAGCAACTATTGCGCTTGTAGTCAGATTAATTTAAATTAGTGCAAAAACTCTGGAGTAGTAATAATGAGAAGCTTTCTGTACCTCAGTATGATATTGTAGAAACATGGGAATGCAGTCACCAGCAGATATCCTCAGTAAGGGGAGAAGGAACCAGAAGAGACAATGTATGTTCAAAGGACATGTGGGAACAGACCACAAGAAGCTTGTGAATGTGTGCATAAATATCTGAGTGAAGGAGCTCATTGGAAAGAGCAGTTGGTAGTGGGTCGAGCGCAAACTGCGGCAGCTGCACAGAGTGGGGTGGAAGGAGCCGATGGCCTCGTGTTGGGCCAGGCCAGGCCGACCCCAACTTCATCGATCCAGTGCCGATGGGACACTGGGCCTTAGAGTGAGAGCACAAGAAATCCTCTCTCCCCTTCGGCTAACACCCGCCTTCTCAGAGACTCAGAGAAGTTGCAAGGTGGTGCTGGAACGTGGCGACTCTCTGTGTGCTGTTCCGGAAGAGGACCAATTGTACTCGTGCAGAGCCTGATTTGACCGAATCGCATGCAGACCAAGATTTTCACTGCGTCTCTGGGAAAGGTGACAATAATAAAATGAACTAAAATTGAAGCATCCTGGGTGTTGTAAATCGTGGCACGGTGTACAAGAGCAGGAAGATTATGTTGAACCTTCATAAAGCACTGGTTAGCTGTATCTGGAGGACTGCATCCATTTCTATCCAGCACACACCATAAGAACGAGGATGTTGCCAGGACTCAAGGGGTTGAGCTATCGGGAGAGGTTGAGCAGACTGGGCCTTTATTCCTTGGAGCACAGGAATGGGTGATCTTATAGTGGTGTACAAAATCATGAGAGGAATAGATTGGTTAAATGCACAGAGTGGGGGAGTTGAGAACCAGAGGACATAGGTTTAAGATGAGGGGGGAGAGATTTAATAGGAACCTGAGGGATAACATTTTTACATAACGGATGGTGGATATATGGAATGAGCTGCCAGAGGAGGTAGTTGAGGTAGATACTATAATAACATTTAAGAGACATTTGGACACTTACATGGATAGGATAGGTTTAGAGGGTAGGCATGTTGGCTTGCTTAGATGTGGCATGTTGGTCGGCATGGGCAAAATGGGCCGAAGGGCCTGTTTCCACGCAGTATGATTCTTTGATTTTGAAAGCAGTGAAGGCCCCAGGAGAGCAGGTTTGCGGGATAAGAGATGAGAGCTACGAGGTTGGACGGGAAAGGCTGTGTTCATTGGAGCTAAGTAAATTGACAGTGAGATGATGGAGGTATCCAACGTCGTCGAGACAGAGTAGAAAGGCTGGTCCCTTGGTGAATGATTCACGGACTTTAATGCAAAGAGCAGAAAATGTGTGGGGGTATTGAGGAGAATCTTTTCTGATGCAGAGATTAGTTATGGCCTGGAAACGCTGACTAAAAGCCGTGAGATCCACTGCTATTAAGGGTGGACCAGTGAGGGTAGACCAGCGAAGTGGACTGTTGTGGGCAAGGGGACTGTAGAGAGTGAGGGGGCTGTGGAGAGTGAGGGGACCGTCGAGTGAGGGGGCCATTGAGTGAGGGGACCGTGGAGAGTGAGGGAGCTGTCGAGAGTGAGGGGGACAGAAGATAGGACTGTTCTGTGAACGTTTGCAACTTTGTCAGCACCAGAAACGTGACAACATGTGTACAGCCTAGGTGAGGTCTGCTGTACGATTTTTACCAGGTTGTGTGCAAAACCTTTTGTAAAGTGCAGGCGGGCAGTATCGCTGGCAACACTAGGACCCTCCCCAATGAACAGGGCGGCACAGTGGCACAGCGGCTGCCTTGCAGGCCTGGAAATAGACACAAAAAGCTGGAGTGACTCAGCGGGACAGGCAGCATCTCTGGAGAGAAGGAGTGGGTGGCGTTTCAGGTCGAGACCCTTCTTCAGACCTAGGTTCGATTCTGACCATGGGTACTGTCTGTATGGGGTTTCTATATTCTCCCCGTGATCGTGTGGGTTTTCTCCAGGTGCTCCGGTCTCCTCCCACACTCCAAAGACGTATAGGTCTGTAGGTTAATTGGCTCTGGTGAAATTGTAAATAGTCCCGAGTGTGTAGGATAGCATTGAAACAGGCCCATCGGCCCACTGAGTCCACGCCGACCAGCGATCCCTGCACATTAACACTCTCCTACACACACTCGGGACAATTTTACATTTTTATACCAAGCCAATAAACTTGCAAACCTGTACGTCTTTGGAGTGTGGGAGGAAACCGAAGGTCTCGGGAAAAACCCTCACACATCACGGGGAGAACGTACAAATCCCTTACTGACAGCACCTGTAGTCAGGGTCGAACCGGGTCTCTTGCGCTGTAAGGCAGTAGCTCTACTGCTATGCCACTGTGCCACCTATTAGACAATAGGTCTTCCTTCAACACAATAATCCCATTCAAACATATCTTCAAACATTGGGACCTGGGGATCAGCTCTCCCCTCTGCCACTGGACCCTCAACCTTCTCACCCACAGACCTCAATCAGTGAGGATAGGTGACAACACCTCCTCCACAATACCTCTTGCCCGTGCCCGGCAAGGATGCGCGCTCAGTCCCCACCTATACTCCCTTTATGCTCATGACTGAATGAGCAAATTCAGCTTCACTTCCATCTATAAAATTGCAGACGACACTACTGTGACGGGCTGAATCATATACCATGATGAGACGGAGTGCAGGAAGGAGGTAGAGATTGTAGTGACATGGTGTCAGGACAATAACCTCGCCCTCAATGTCAGCGCGATGAATGAACTAGTTATTGACTTCAGGAAGCATCAAAGGTGCAGAGGTGGAAATGGTTGAGCACGTTCTTCAGTTCAAGTTCTTCAGCATTAGATTCAAGATTCAAGATTCAATTTAATTGTCACATGTACCAGTTAAGGTACAGTGAAATTTGAGTTACCACACAGCCATACTAAGTGAAAAGCAACAAGACACACAGCCACATAAAGTAAAATGTAACATAGCGGAATCCACATTCCTCACTGTGATGGAAGGTAATAAAGTTCAAACATCTGCCTCTTGGTTCACCCGCAGTCGGGACTGTTGAACCATCCGCAGTCGCCGCTGCCAACGGTCCGATGTCCAAGCCCTCGCGCTTCGAGATGATCGAAACTCCGGCGTCGGGACGGATTGAAACTCTCCGTGGCATGGAGCTCCCGAGTCGGCCTCTTCTTACCAGAGGCTTCACGGTGTTAAAGCCCACAGACCCCGCGGTTGGAGCTCCCCACAGACAATCCTCGGCAAAGGATCGCTGCGCCACGATGTTAGAGTCCGCGCAGCGCCCGCGGGTTGAAGCGCCGGGCCGGTCTCGAGGATAGGCCGCGCCACTCCACGATGTTAGGCCGCAGTGGGGACGGAGGTACGATACCGAGAAAAATCACATTTCAGTCGAGGTAAGAGATTGAAAAAAAGTTTCCCCCAATTGTACCACGTGTACATGGAGTGTGTGAGTCTGTGTACCACGTGTATATGGAGTGTGTGAGGTTGCAGCCCCCTGTTCCAATATCTAAAGGGGCTGCTCTTTGCATTTTGGCTGCATTTTTCACCCACCACCCTCATCTTTGGACACCCTGTGCGTAGGGGAGAGGGTAGGGCCGAAGATGTCCTTGTTGGGTTGCTCCTGGGCCAGGCCAAACTGGCCATCCACGACTGACGGCGCCAGGCAGAAGAGGGCTCTGCCCGAGCCAGCTGCCTACCCCTTTTCCGGGGTTACATCCGCGCCCGGGTGGTGTTGGAGAGGGACTACGCGCTGTCCACGGGCACCCTGGAGGATTTCCGGGACCGCTGGGCACCGCGGGGAATTGGATGTATCCTGGATGGGGATTGTAATATAATTGTATAATAGTTCCAATTGATATATTTGTTTGTATAGTATTCTGGTGGTGGGTTCTGTTTTGGTTTTATTGTATTGTATATATTATTTTAATATTTGAATAAATATTTTTGATTAAAAAATTTAAAAAATTTAAAAAAAAGAAAAGAAATTGACTTCATCTGCACTTCATGCTGCCTCGGAAAAGCAGCCAACATACTGTGATCAAAGACTTGTCCCAGCCCGGTTGTTCCTTCTTCGCCCTCCTCCCGTCTGGCGGTGGAAGGTACAGAAGCTTGAAAACACGCAACGCCAGACTCAGGAACGGCTCCTTTCCTTTCACTATCCAGCTTCTGAATGCTTCCCTCCAAAAGCTAGGGTACTGTCCGATTCACCTCTACGCCATTGAGGACATTCTCGAAGGAGCTGATGCGCTACGTTGTGGAGAACTATAATCCTGCACTTTCTATCTTCCTCTTTCCTCACTATTGTATCTGAGTTTGAGCTGACCTTCACGATGTATGGTCTATGTGATCTTTTTAGATAGCGTGTAAAACAAATCTACCTTGGTACACGTGAGAATAATAAAACTAAACTTAAACCCAAGCTTATCCCTGCCTTCTAGCAGTTCCTCTGGCAGCTCGTTCCATATACGCACCACCCTCTGTGTGAAATTGGTGCCCTTCGGGTCCATTTTAAATCTACATTCTCTCACTTTAAACCTATGGCCTCTAGTTTTGGACTCCATCGGGAAAGACTGTGGCTATTCATCTCAGCTAAGAAGGAAAATATTAATATAAAGAATGAGAGAATGGGGCTGACCATATTGGGGAGAATGGGGCTAGCATGGACATGATGAGCCAAATGCCTTCCTGCCGTGTCATAATCATTCTATGACTCTGTGGTTCTATAAAATTTTAATTAGTCTGTTTACTGCCCAACAGGACAAGACAAATTGCTAGTTATACTCCTAAGATTTGATGTGGATCAAGTGATAAAGATCTCAGTGGGGTGTTACCAGGAATAGCAAGATCGAAATACAAAGCTTAGATTAGATACAGAGAAGACTAATCAGTCTAGAATAAAAATATTTAACCAGGGGAGGGCTGATTTCAGAATATCGAGAGGGAGGGAAAATGCAAATAAAAAAATTGCAGATGCTGGAAATTTGAAATGAAAACATAAAATGCTGGAAGCATCGGCAACTGCGAGAAATAGAGTTAAAATTTCAGGTTGAAGATCTTTTGTCGGTACGGGCGAAGGGAGAATAAACAGTTAGTTTTAAAGGGGGGAGAAGGACAGGACAAAGGGAATGTAACTGAGAGAGTGATGCCACGGTTGCCATGGCCACGAGCGGTTGGTGCATCTCTCCGCTTGACAGATTAACGAGGACACTTAAAGAAATAAATAAAACAAACAGAAGGACACTTGAAAGCTGTGAAATGCAGGTGAGGGTTGGAGGAATTGCTCGGCAAATCAATCAGGATCTGAAGAGAGTAAAAACTGCTAATTACGGCAGATGGATTTCCCCCAAGCCAGTTCTGATACAGGGAAAAGCAAGATACCTCCAGATGTGGCGGACAATAACTGCAGATGCTGGTACAAATCGAAGGTATCAGAAAATTGCTGGAGTAACTCAGCGGGTCAGGCAGCATCTTGGAGAGAAGGAGTGGGTGAGGTTTTGGGTCGAGACCCTTCTTCAGACTGATGTCGGGGGGGGGGGGGGGCGGGACAAAGATAGGATATAGTTGCCATCAATATTGAGTCCAGAACATGAGTTGAACATGACCAGATGAGAGACGAGGTGCCGATCCACAAGATTACCGTTGGGTTTTAGTATAACAATGCAGGATGCCGTGGAGAAGTAGGTCAGATTGAGCGTGGGATGGAGGGTTGAAATGGCACCAGGAACTCAGTAGCCCACCCTGAGGACGAGACGCAGGTGCCCTGTGAAGTGGTCATCCAAACGACTTCTGGTTTCTCCATTGTAGAGGAGACCACCTTGTGAGGACTGAAAGCAACACACTGGGTTTGGGAGAAGTTTGCGGCACAGTGGTGCAGCGGTGGAGTTGCTGCCTTACAGCGCCAGGGACCCGGTTTTGATCCTGACTACGAATGCTGTCTGTACGGAGTCTGCACGTTCCCCCTGTGGCCTGTGTGGGTTTTCTCAGGGATTCCTCTCACACACCAAAGACGTACAGGTTTGTAGGCTAATCGGCTTGGTAAAATTGTAAATTGTCCCTGGTGTGTGTAAGATAGTGTGTCGGTGTGCGGGGATCGCTGGGCGGTGCGGACTTGGTGGGCCAAAGGACCTGTTTCCGCGCTGTATCTTTAAACTAAACTAAGCTAGAAAGTCCATGTGATTGGGTGTTGCACCTGCATGGTGAGAAGGGAAAAGCTGAAAGGATAAATGTTGCACCTCGCTGTAGTAATCTCAACACCCAAGTGTAGAAACAAGAAACTGGAGATGCTGGTTAATATACAAAAGGGCACAAAATGGTGGAGCAAGTGCTGGAGTTCATCAGATGAATGTGTCCCCTGGTAGAGGGATGGTGGTTGAGTCTCTATACAAAGAAGACGTAGAGGGCCCTCAGACCATCTTAGAAACATAGAAACATAGAAAATAGGTGCAGGAGGAGGCCGTTTGGCCCTTCGAGCCAGCATCACCATTCATTGTGATCATGGCTGATCATCCGCAATCCACTAGCTCGAGGGGCTAGTGGAATCAATGGATATGGGGAGAAGGCAGGCACAGGTTACTGACTGTGGATCATCAGCCATGATCACAATGAATGGTGGTGCTGGCTCGAAGGGCCAAATGGCCTCCTCCTGCGCCTATTTTCTATGTTTCTATGTTTCTATCCCCAAATATTCTGCCTTTCGTTTGCATGTCCAGCATCTGCAATTCTTTGCTCCAATGAGTGAAAAGGAAGAGAAGGTTGGTAAATGTCTAAAGGGGACATTAAAAGCCAGTACGGGTGTAAATTAGCAGCTGACATGGGATGTTACCCAAAAGTTTTGTTTAGGAACAGTAACGGTAAAGGGGCTAGCTGAACTCCGCAGCTGATAAGGGGCGAAAATAGAAATCTATCAGAGGAGTTGTTGAGGCATTAAAGATTGGGAACGTTGCCAACGAAAAGGCAAACATGGAAGTGGTCAGGTTACTAGACGACATAAAAATAGAGGAATAGGAAATGTGATAAAGGTCGACAGTGCCCTAACAGATTAATATGTTCTTTCCCAGTCGCCTTTAATCAGCCCATCAACCCATCAGTCATTTCTCTCCTTCATGACCTGAAATATTTTTCATCGAACCTACCGTTTGCTCTCTAATTGCATTAAGTCTTACCGCCACAACCATCCTGGGACCTTCTTGAAAGCTCTTTGTCCTTCGTAAGACATTGCAACTCAAACTCGAACATAGTTTTGAAGCATGCATCAAATTAACGCTTTACAGAATCAGCCTCAGTTGCTATAGTATGATAGATGTATGTAACGTGTCGAAGGTAAACGAGGAATGAAAGTATTGGACACCATTGTAGGGTGATCGGAAGAGCAATCAGCCTGGAAAGTGAGGGCAGGACAGTTAAACATCAGCAGGGCAGATAGACACAAAATTCTGGAGTTACTTAGCGGGTCAGGCAGCATCTCTAGAGAAAAAATAGGTGACGTTTCGGGTTGAGACCCGTCTTCAGACTGAGAGTCAGAGGAGAGGAAAACTAGAAGTCTGAAGAAGAGTCCAGACCTGAAACGTCACCTATTCCTTTTCCCCAGGGATGCTGCCTGACCCGCTGAGTTACTCCAGCATGTTGTGCTTATCTTCGGTGTAAACCAGCATCTGCAGTTCCTTCCTGCACAGTGGGGAAGATGTATTTGGAATCCAATCATCTGAGAGAAAATGAACAGCCCCTTGAACAAATATGGACGAGTCAGGGGGGATTCAGCATAGGTCTTGTAAAGGGTAAATCAAAATTTACCAGCTTGTTTGAGTTCTGTTGAGAGATATCAGAGCCGGAGGTTGAGGGCATTGCAGTTGATGTTGTGGATTTTCAAAACGTGTTTGATGAAACAGTGCATAACAGTCTTGTTAACCAAAGTGAAGCCCTTGGGATAAAATTGACAGTGGCAGAATGAATGCAAAATTGGTTTAGGGATTTAACCTGCAGAGTAATAATGGACGACAGTGGAGTTACCAAAAGGACCAGGACAAGGGTGGTTATTGTGTCTGACACACATTAATATGTATTAGCATTTAGACTTTAGACTTTAGAGAGACAGGGTGCAAACAGGCCCTTGGGCCCACTGAATCCGTGCCGACCAATGATACCCATTCGCCAGCCAGCAGAATCCTACACACTTGGGACCATTTACAATTTTACTGATGCCAATTAGCCTACAAAACTTATTTATTCACAAAATGCTGGATTAACTCAGCAGGTCAAGCAGCATCTCAGGAGAAAAGGAATGGGTGACGTTTCGGGTCGAGACCCTTCTTCAGACTGAAGAAGGGTCTCGACCCAAAACGTCACCCATTCCTTCTCTCCTGAGATGCTACCTGACCTGCTGAGTTACTCCAGCATTTTGTGAATAAATACCTTCGATTTGTACCAGCATCTGCAGTTATTGTCTTAGCCTACAAAACTTAAACAGTGCGGAAACAGGCCCTTTGGCCCATCGAATCCACACTGACCAGCGTTATCCACACAACCTTACACGCAAGGGACAATTTACAATTTTAGCAAGCCTATTCGGCTACAAACCTGTACGTCTTTGGAGTGTGGGAAGAAACTGGAGCACCAGGAGAAAAGCCACATAATCACAGGGAGAACGTAGAAACTCTGTACAGGCAGCACTCATGGTCAGGACTGAACCCAGGTCTCTGGCGCTGTAAGGCAGCATCTTTACCGCTGCGCCACTGTGACATCCAGCATTAACATTAACAGGGGTCGGGAGAGAGTGGGAGTGGAGGATGGGTTGTTAAAAGCACAATTTTAACATGACACTTTATTTAGAACTATTATGTACAATGAGGAAGGCAGAATAACAGGGGGGCTGTGGATGATTGAAAAGTGAAATAAACATAAGAAATGCTGTCAAAACTCAGGTACATTCAGAAATACCAGTCCTCTCGAAAGGTCAGTGATTTGAAACATTACATCTGTTTCTCCCTCAATAAACTCTATGACTGTATACACTTGGACAGGTACATGGATCAGAAATGTCTTGAGGGATATGGACTAAATACGTGGGAATGGGACTAGCTGAGATGGGCATCTTGGTCGGCTTGGACTAGTTGGGCCAAAGGGCCTGTTTCTGTGCTACATGACTCTAACTCCATGATATGCTGCTTGGACTATTGAGCTTTTCCTGTATTTTCTGATTTTATTTTATATTGAAGAAGGCAAGATTAACTTTCAAGAGGATGTAGAAGGAAGGTTGAAATGGATAGGCTTATGTCAGGAGTAATTCAATCTAGAAAAGAAAGGAGAATTGCATTTTGATAAGAAAATAAATGGCTCATGTTTAAGCAGGAGGTGTCCGGGTGAAATTGTTTAAGATGTCAGATCTAAATATAAGACAGAGAGTACAAAAGCCAGAAATCAATACTAAACCTATATAAAACACTAATTTGATTCAAGCTGGAGAATTATGTTTGCCTTGGGCTGCTGTGTTTTAGGCTTCGAGAAGGTACCAGGATGGTTGACGTGGGGAAACAATTCATTTAGAAAGCAGATAAAATTTAAGAATAAATTCTAAGGGTGGCACAGCGGTAGAGTTGCTGCATTACGGCGCCAGAGACCCGGGTTCGATCCTGACTACGGGTGCTGTCTGTACAGAGTTTGTATGTTCTCCTTGTGATCGCGTGGGTTTTCCCCAGGTGCCCAGGTTTCCTCCCACACTCCAAAGACGTGCAGGATTGTAGGTTAATTTGGCTTCGGTAAGAATTGTAAATTGTCCCTAGTGTGTAGGATAGCATTAGTGTGAGGGGGTCGCTGGTGGGTGTTGACTCGGAGGGCCGAAGGGCCTGTTTCTGCACTGTATCTCTAAACTAAACTGAAGTAGGTTTGATAAAACATATTTAAGATATTGAAAGAGATGATCAATTAGTTTATAGCAGATTTAAGGTGACTGGAGCACCCAGACCCTCTCTTCTACATATCAACACACATTTGCTGGGTTCAATGTTAAGACTGGATCACTCATATTTCAACACAAGGTTATGGGAACATATATGTATTAGACTGCATCTGGCTTTGTTCTAAACATAACATTAAAAAAAAAAATGTTCTTCTTTGCTTCTTTTATAATTGAAATAAGAACATTTAATGTGGAGCAAGGCTCCTTCTAGTTTCAGTGTCAAAGACCGAATGTGATATAAATTATTCACAGCAGCCAATTAATGACCTTTTCGAGTGTAGTTATTGTGTTATGTAGAGAAACTTGGCAGTCAGCTTATTAATGGCAAGGAGCAATGAGATCATTTGAATTGATAATCTGCTTTAGTTCATGTTGATTGAAAAATTAATTTTGGCCACAGGAGCCACAGGAGAACGCTCCAGCATTTCTTCAGATATTATTCTTGTCACCTCGAAGTCAACAGAGCAGTGGTTTAACAATTCATAGGAAAGATAGTACTTCAGGCAACATTGTACTCCCTAAGTTTAGTTTAGTTTAGTTCAGTTTAGAGATACAGCACGGAAACAGGTCCTTTGGTCCACCAAGTCTGCACTGACCAGCGATCCCCACACACTAGTATTATCTTACATACTAGGGACAATTTACAATCTTTACCAAAGCCAATTAACCGACATACCTGTACGTCTTTGGAGTGTGGGAGGAAACCAGAGCACCCGGGGAAAACCCACGCGGTCAAGGGGAGAACGTGAAAACTGTACAGACAGCATCTGTAAGTCAGTATAAGAAAATAACTGCAGATGCTGGTACAAATCGAAGGTATTTATTCACAAAATGCTGGAGTAACTCAGCAGGTCAGGCAGCATCTCAGGAGAGAAGGAATGGGTGACGTTTCGGGTCGAGACCCTTCTTCAGCATCTGTAAGTCAGGATCGATCCTGGGCCTCTAGTGCTGTAAGGCAGCAACTCCACTGCTGTGCTTGAATTGTACTGGTTTAAATTGTCGATATCTATATACTAAAACTCTCGTTTGTTTGTTTGTTCCACAACTACAGCCAAAACGGTACACGATAGCGCGACAAATTTAGGCCCACCTTACTTACCATCATCCCTTTGGTGCTAATGGAAGAAGTTTAATTGAAATTGGTGTTATATTTTAAGTTATTCACATTTTAAGGTTTACATCTATCTCCTAGGGAGGGAGGGAGGGGGGAGGGGGGAGGGAGGGAGGGGGATGAGGGAGGATAAGGGTGGATGAGGGGGATGGAGTGGGGGGGAGGGGAAGGGGAGGGGAAGGAGGAAGGGGAGGGGCGAGGGGGGGAAGAGGGGAGGGGGAGGGGAGGGGGGGGGAGAGAGGGAACTGCACCAATGCAGGAGAGGTTTGGACCCAACGGGTCTACTTGGTCTAGTATATTATAAATGCAGGCCTCTGGAGAAGAGATTTTGAATTCAAAGCCTCTTACTCAGAAGCAAGAATTCTGCCAGCGAGAGTTATTAAACCAAACGTGACTGATATTTATTTTGAACTGTCTTAAGGTTAGATTGGGATCAGAGTGCCAAATTGAAAAATAAATCTTGGTAGACTGCAGGTAGATGGAATAACAAAGTAAAAGATAATGGGATAAAGCTGTTGTTTTAAAAAAAAAACCTGAGCTGAGAAGAATAATAAGAAATAAAATATAATGGATGCAATGATATACGCTGTCAGACCCCATCAATCTGCTCAGGAATCATATCATATCATATCATATATATACAGCCGGAAACAGGCCCTTTCGGCCCACCAAGTCCGTGCCGCCCAGCGATCCCCGCACATTAACACTATCCTACACCCACTAGGGACAATTTTTTACATTTACCCAGCCAATTAACCTACATACCTGTACGTCTTTGGAGTGTGGGAGGAAACCGAAGATCTCGGAGAAAACCCACACAGGTCACGGGGAGAACGTACAAACTCCATACAGTGCAGCACCCGTAGTCAGGATCGAACCTGAGTCTCCGGCGCTGCATTCGCTGTAAAGCAGCAACTCTACCGCTGCGCTACCGTGCCGTACCGAATCAAGGCATGAACTTAGTTCCTTCAGAGAAAAGAATCTCCAGTTTATTGTAGCACAACAGTCGTGAATGTTATTTCATTTCTTACTTTGAAACTCTACAGATGGCTACAGTGTTGTTTTCTATATAATATTAGTGGATGCTGCTGCTTTGATATGCCTTTGTAATTCACTAAGTGCTGCAAATTTTATCCCAAAGCAAATTTTGTTTCGCCTACTTTTGAATTGTGATGTATAGAGTGTATCGTGGATGATTAATCGTAGGGATGGACAGGATCTGATTGCTGTGAAAGTCATGGGGGAGAAACTGGATGGCAGCAGAACACATGCACCGGAATTACAATGAATGATTACGTTTTGCCTGCCGAACATGGTGTAGGTTTCTACATGAAATTATGGGCTCTCACCCCAGTATCAGCCAGTGATCGTTGTGCTCCTTATTACATTTCTGTCAATGCAGAGAAGGCAATGATTGTTCTATTGGGCGGTCACAGTGGCGCAGCGGTAGAGTTGCTGCCTTACAGCGAATGCACTGCCGGAGACCCGGGTTCGATCCCGACTACGGGTGCTGTCTGTACAGAGTTTGCACGTTCTCCCCGTGATCTGCGTGGGTTTTCTCCGAGATCTTTGGTTTCCTCCCACACTCCAAAGACGTACAGGTTTGTAGGTTAATTGGCTTGGTAAATGTTTAAAAAGATTGTCCCTAGAGGGTGTAGGATAGTGTTAATGTGCGGGGATCGCTGGTCGGCGCGGAACTGGTTGGCCGAAGGGCCTGTTTTATGCGCTGTATCTCTAAACAATCAATTTTTGAGTGGATGTGCCGATTGAAACCATGCCCCCATCTCTTACACGGAAGGCCATTGTTGCCTTCCGACCTTTGGTGGATGTCAGTATACAGTTCTGAGAATCTGTTTTAGAGACTACATTTTTCTCAAAGAATTATTGAATCGTAGAAATGTAGAGCACAAAACCAGGCCTTTTCACCTCACCTTGTCCATGCTGACCGTAATGCCTATTTAAGCAAATTCCAATTCCCTGCATTAAGTCTGTATCCCTCCACACCTATCCTCTCCAATGCCTTTTGTTGTCTTTCGGGATTCAGCTTGGAAACAGGGCCTTCGGCCCACCGAGTCCGTGCCGACCAGAGATCACCCCATGCACTAGCACTATAGCTATGACAATATACAAAGGACAATTAACCTACAAACCTGCACATCTTTAGAATGTACGAGGAAACCGGAGTAGTTGGAGAAACACCATGTGGTCACAGGGAGAACACACAAACTCCACACAGACAGCCAGTTCAAACCCGGGTCTCTGGCGCTGTAAGGAAGCAACTCTTTTGTTGGGCAACTGTGCCGCCCTTAATGAGGTGCGTCCGATGAACAATGGCGCACAATACGGTTAAACGGGGAGCGAATGAAGAGGGAAGCCTACAAAGCCGAGTAGCCAGAATGTCAGTATAAGAAGATAACTGCAGATGCTGGTACAAATCGAAGGTATTTATTCACAAAATGCTGGAGTAACTCAGCAGGTCAGGCAGCATCTCGGGAGAGAAGGAATGGGTGACGTTTCGGGTCGAGACCCTTCTTCAGACTGATGTCAGGGGGGCGGGACAAAGGAAGGATATAGGTGGAGACAGGAAGATAGAGGGAGATCTGGGAAGGAGGAGCTGACGGGAGGGACAGAGGAACTATCTAAAGTTGGAGAAGTCGATGTTCATACCACTGGGCTGCAAACTGCCCAGGCGAAATATGAGGTGCTGTTCCTCCAATTTCCGGTGGGCCTCACTATGGCACTGGAGGAGGCCCATGACAGAAAGGTCAGACCGGGAATGGGAGGGGGAGTTGAAGTGCTCGGCCACCAGGAGATCAGTTTGATTAATGCGGACTGAGCGCAGGTGTTCAGCGAAGCGATCGACGAGCCTGCGCTTGGTTTCGCCGATGTTAGTACTAGCAGAAGTTCACTAACTAAATCAAAGGCAGGAATGAAGTTCAATGGACATTGATGCAATGCTGACGAAATGTGGTCAGTGTTAGTCCAGCCATCATCAATCCCTATCTCCCAACGAAGCTCTGGGCTCACACTGCTCCATGTGATACATATGCATGACTCACTTAAAAGCAATTGCTTCAATATAACATTGATACGTCCCATCTCACCTTCATACATTTACAATTGCTGCAATACTCACACCGCATATCTTAGCATCAAGGAATTTAGCAATAGCTGTACAATAACCAGACACATTCCGCTTTGTTCCTTTCTTCTTTTATCACAAGGTTAGCCGTAGAGATGTTCAGTGATGATTGTACGAGATTTGATTTTGTTTACAAATCCCTAGGAAATGAATCTGTTCATGCCCCCCACGTGTAGCAAGTTTGATATACCATTCAGGCACAGTCATGAGAGCGAAACGCAACCCAACAGTGGGGCTGAGAGGATGATGGGGGAGTGGAGGGAGGGGGAGAACAATAGACAATAGACAATGGGTGCAGGAGTAGGCCATTCGGCCCTTCGAGCCAGCACTGCCATTCAATGTGATCATGGCTGATCATTCTCAATCAGTACCCCGTTCCTGCCTTCTCCCCATACCCCCTGACTCCGCTATCCTTAAGAGCTCTATCTAGAACGAAGGGGCTTCTGACGGGGAGGGGGGGGGGGGGGGAGGGGGGCTGCAGAGAGCAAAGAAGGACCAACATAACTCTAATGAGTACGTTTATAACTTTGTCGGCACCAGAAATGTGGCGAATCTTTTCTGTATTTTGTGTATTGTTTGCAAACACAACGAATTTCACTGTGCCTAGGTACATCTGACAATAGAGTATCGTTGAATTGTTGAATCATCAAATATCAATGAAGAGTTCTTTCCAGGTAACTTTTCTCAAAAAGCCAACCCTGACAAACCTGGAAGCCGTGGGCAATCTGAACCGAGCAAGTGGTGGTGGGGGAAGATTGATTATTCCTACTTTTGGATGCCAAGTTCCCTGTGTTGATTAACACAAGATATTGCTGGATCTCACACTGCAATTTGGCTGGGTTGACATCAAATCAAAATTGGAAGCAACTCAGCACCCTCAACAAAGAGAAACTTAGCACTACTTAACTCCATTTGTAGCCACAATCTTTCGAATGATAGTTGGAAACATTGAAGGATGCATTAACTTTAGGAAAGAAAAAACAAAAAAGGATAATTATCTTCAAAGTTGAAAACAATTGAAAGGTACAGTATGTGCTCGACATAAATTTACAAGGGTCATTATTTTCAGGGGCTTCCTTGGGAACTTGACATGGTTAAAATGTGTAGGAACGAACTGCAGATGTTGGTTTAGATCAAAGATAGACACAAAGTGTTGGGGTAACTCAGTGGGTCAGGCAGCATCTCTGGAGAAAAAGAATGGGTGACGTTTCAGGTCGGAATTCTTCTTCAGAACCTTCCCAGTCTGAAGAAGGGGTCCGACCCGAAATGTCACCAATCCTTTTTCTCCAGTGATGCTGCCTGACCCGATGAGTTACTCCAGCACTTTGTGTCTATCTTTGACACAGTTAAAATATCCACTTCACACATTTCAACAGAAACCCGAGGATGAATGACACAAGGTGAATGAGAGAAAGAAAGCAAAGTACTTTAAATATATAAATTAAACTGCTGGAATCAATGAAGAAAAGTTAAATGTGAAATTAATGGCTATCAAACAATAAGTATGGTGTTTATTGGAAGTTTATCTCAGGGTGTCATTTATGCTACCATTTTATATAACAAAACCGATCTATTGATTAAGATTGAAAATAATGTTTTAAAAACTTTTCTAAAAATTGTATAGGTTAAAGTTTTGCTTAAACATGGTAAGTTTATTAAATATTTGGATTGTTCATGAAGGCACTACAGATGTTGGTTTTTACACCAGCTAAATTTCTTTGATTGTGCTTACCAACTTGAAAATAAAAGAAGTTAAATGACATAAAAGTGTTGGCATTTAACTCATTAATTCCTTAAGATTTCTTTATTGGAACAATTATGTATTAAACTTCATACATTGGCTCAGAATTCTTTGGAAAGGCACACCATGTGGCAACAAGTTTTCCTTTCACACCCGACGGCAAGACAAATCCTCGCGCTGCAAATTGCTGGAAGTGTGAACAGATAATGAGATGGCGAGAGCAACACAGCATCTGGGTCCTTGGTAAATGACCAAAGCTAAAGTCTATGCCCTTGAGCAAAAGGATCGAAGGTTGGCAAAGGGTGCAAAGGAATGGGGAGTCCAAACATATACGGAAAGAACAAACAAAGATAGTTAGATGTGTCCCTTGTGGCTAAAGGGATCAGGGGGTATGGAGAGAAGGCAGGTACGGGATACTGAGTTGGATGATCAGCCATGATCATATTGAATGGCGGTGCAGGCTCGAAGGGCCGAATGGCCTACTCCTGCACCTATTTTCTATGTTTCTATAGGACAGGTCCATGGAGAGGAAAGGTTTCGAGGGCAAATGGGACCAGCCGAGATGTCTTTTGGACAGGCACGTGAATGTGCAAGGAATGGAGGGATGTGGATTATGTGCAGGCAAATGAGCGTTGCTCTTTTTTTTTAGAGATACAGCATGGAAACAGGCCCTTCGGCCCACCGGGTCCGCGCCGCCCAGGGATCCCCGCACACTAACACTATCCTACACCTATTAGGGACAATTTTTTACAACTGCCCAGCCAATTAACCTACATACCTGTACGTCTTTGGAGTGTGGGAGGAAAGCAAAGATCTCGGAGAAAACCCACGCAGGTCACGGGGAGAACGTACAAACTCCGTACAGTACAGCACCCGTAGTCAGGATCGAACTTGAGTCTCCGGCACTGCATTCGCTGTAAGGCAGCAACTCTACCGCTGTGCCACCGTGCCGCCGTAGTGGTATGGCTCAGACATTGTGGGCCGAATGGCCTGTTCCTGTGCTGTACTCTTCTATGTTCTAATCTTGGTTGGCATGGACGTGTTGGGCTAAAGGGCCTGCTTCCGTGCTCTATGACTCTCTGACTCTATCGGAATAAATGGCAGGGAAAATTGAGCGATTATGGGCAAAACTAAAAACTGTATTTTGCATTTAACAATCTATTTTCCCCCTCGAGAGGAAGACTCCATATTGAATTGTATCCTTTCCAGGAAAAAGACTCAGTGATATCGTAGGAGCACACAGTTGCACAAATGTTCTTACATTGTTAAGTGCCAATTCCAACTTTCTGCGGTTAAGTTAGAGTCCTGGAGTCATACAGTGTGGAAACAGGCCCTTCGGCCCAACTTGCCCACACCGACCATCACGTCCCATCTACACTAGTCCCACCTGCCTGCGTTTGGTCCATATCCCTCTAAACCTGTCCTGTCCATGTGCCTGTCCAAATGTTTGTTAAACATTGCAATAGTCCCAGCCTCCGGCAGGTATCCAGTTGTTAAAATGTAGATTCAGCAACTTCTTGAAACATGGCGAGGTTGGGAGTGATCTTTTGGCTTCAGGGTGCAAATGTCCAAGTGTTTCAAAACGAATAGGTAGAAATATCAGAGTATTTGCCTTCTTTATTGCAATTATGATGACATGCAATATCAATACATCGATACTTTCCCAGCAAATTCTGGGCCATGATTTCAATGTTATTTACGGGATATTATATCATAGAAACATAGAAACAAAGGAAATAGGTGCAGGAGGAGGCCATTCGGCCCTTCGAGCCAGCACCGCCATTCATTGTGATCATGGCTGATTGTCCCCAATCAATAACCCGTGCCTGCCTTCTCCCCATATCCCTTGGCTCCACTAGCCCCTAGAGCTCTATCTAACTCTCTTGATAGAGCTTGATATCAGTTTGAGGTCTGTGAGTGTTTTGACAACTGTCAGTGTACTCCACATCCTCGATACGTGATGGCAAGATGATTAATGACTATGATATAATTGCTGCAAATTTAATCAAGAAATACTCTGCAATTGATTGCAGTTAAATTCTACGTCCAGCAGGTATGTTTTATTTATGGAAAATGTAAGATTCATATGATGGTTATGAATGTTCCAATCCTGTTAATCCCAAAGATGAAAGTGTGGAACTTTAAAAAAAAATATTGAGATTCAACTTAAATCTTAGAAGGATCAAAGTGAGCGGTGCATTATATATTTTTGCAAATTATAAAAATCAGAATGGATATTCGAATTAATATTAGAATTGGGGCAGCACGGTGGCGCAGCGGTAGAGTTGCTGCCTTGCAGCTCTAGAGACCCGGGTTCAATCCCGACTGCGGGTGCTGTCTGTACGTTCTCCCCGTGTCCGTGTGGGATTTCTCCGAGATCTTCGGTTTCCTCCCACATTCGAAAGACGTACAGGCATGTAGGTTAATTGGCCTAGTATAAGTGTGAAAAAATGTGTCCCTATTGTGTGTAGGGTAGTGTTAATGTGTGGGGTTCGCTGGTCGGTGCGGACTCGGCGGGTCGAAGGGCCTGTTTCCGCGCTGTGTCCCAATAAACTAAATTAAAATAACAGAAGGAGAATATTTGTTCCATCAAGTCCATAAACAATATTTCTGTGCTGTAAAGTTCTATGTTCGACTAACCACATGAAAGTAAACTGTATAAAGTAATGGTAGGATGTAGGTTCATTTAAAAAGAACGTATTTTACAGGCTTGGGTTTATTATTGCCAAGTGTACTGAGGTACAGTGAAAAACTTTGTTTGCATCCTATCAATCGGATCAGATATACCATACATGAATACAATCACTGAGATTCACTAATTTTCACAACCTCAGGGCGTTGCAAAGTGTTTTTCGATCAATAAAGCATTTTTGAAGTACAGTCAATGTTGTAATGAGTATGTGGCTCTCTTCCCCATTGCTCTAACTATTGTACTTGAGTTTGACTTGATTGTGTTTATGCATGGTACATTTGATCTGTTTGGATAGCATGCAACATTTTTCAATATACCTCGGTACACGTAACAATAATGAACCTAAAGATAAACCTAAATGTAAAATTCAGCAAATGATATGTATCTGCTGAGTTTAGACTTCATACTTCAGAGATACAGTGAGGAAACAGGCCCTTCGGCCCATCAAGTCCGCACTGACCAAGTACACTAGCACCAACTTACACACAAGGGACAATTTACAATTTTACCGAAGCCAATTAACCTATAAACCTGGCACGTCTTTGGAGTGTAGAAGGAAACTGAAGCACCCGGAGAAAACCCACACGGTCACAGGGAGAACGTACAGACTCCGTATAGGCAGCACCCGTAGTCAGGATCAAACCCAGGTCACTGGTGCTTCAAGGCAGCAACTCTACCGCTACGCCACTGAGCTTCTGCAAATGTAATGAGAGCCACTCAATTTTTGTTTGGGTCTTTACTGGGAAATAAATTTAGTCCAGTACTTTCATGCCTTTCCCAGCAACACTGCAATGGAACTATTGTAGATACACCTGAGCTGCACATCTTGATTCAACACTGTAACCTGAAAGCAACAGCTCCAGTAATGAATCGTGGCATCTATGCAGCACCGGGCCATCAACATGCATCTAGTCTTCCCATCCCTGGAGTGTACGTATTTTGACATTATTATCATGGTTTATCATCCTTATATTAGCATGGTATAGACAATTAATGTAAGCTGTTAAAATTCTCATTTCTGCTTACCGATGTAAAACTCCATGTCATATTGTATATCTTCCATTGTTGGGGATATTGTGTTTTCTCAGAACCAGGGGTGGCACCTTTGAAATAAAACACAAAGTGCTGGAGGAACTCAGTGGGTTTGGCAGCATCTGTGAAGGGAAATGGACACCCTGGAATATTTTACGGTTTTAATTGTCTTCATAAGTAAATTATTATCAGAGGGGGTCCTGACAGGATTATGAACAGGTTCTAACACTCATTGCAAAAGATTCCAAATCTTTGAACTGTCTGAGCTGCAGAGAACTTTCCAAAGCAATACATTGATACAACATGCCCTCTTCATGTGTAATGGTAGTGTCTAAATGTATTTGATAATTAAAGTTTTTAGAAAGTGGGAATAGTTTATACCACCCCTTTTTATTTTATTGCAGACAACAATGGTGTGAATTGTTCTCTGCATCCAACTCTTGGTCTTCACCTAGATGCAAATCAGACTTTGTTATTTCCCTTGAACTTTGAATAATAAATGTGACATAATGCAAGACATCCATATTCATGTTTTGGTTTTTAAATAGTATGATCTCAGCTGGAATGGCTCACCATAATTACTAAATGCCTTCGGGATAAAAAGAAGAACCACTTTGCACCGTCCAAAATAATAATTGTTCACACTTTGATCCATTGAGTTTATTTTAGTTTAGAGATACAGCATGGAAGGTCGTCAGCCCATTGAGTCTGCGCTGACCAGCGATCTGCCTGCACACTTGTTCTACCCTACACACACTAGGGACAATTTACAGAAGCCAATTAACCTACAAACCTGCACGTCTATGGGATATGGAGGGAAACTGGAGCACCCAAAGAAAACCCACACGGTCACAGGAAGAACGTACTGTCAGCGCCTGTAGTCAGGATTGAACTCAGGTCTCTGGCGCTGTCAGGCAGCAAAGCTACTGCTGTGCCACTGTGCCGTCTTAGAGTTACTTAGACCAAATATCCCAGAATCAGATGGATTGCTGGAACTGGTCTATTCCAATGTTTAGGATCCTCGAGAACCTCCTCAGATTCCTGCTTCATCTAATCATATCACCAGTCATTTTATTCCATCTGCCTCGTGTGCTTCTCAACTTCCTGTTAAACATGTAATTCACCCCAATTACACTGTGGTAGAAAACTCCACATTCTGGTCATTCACCAGGGAATGAAGCTTCTCTTGAATCCTGTCCTGGATTTATTACTGCCTGTTTAGTATTTGGTTTTGGATGGCCCCAAAATGGAAAGGTTAGTTGTAAAACTGTGATCGATTGTGCCTGTTTTTTAGGGGCATTGGGTTGATTCAGTGGTACTTTTACGTGTAATTGAGATTTTTAATGCATCTTACGCTGTATTTGAAAAGGCAGTGGTTTGTGTTTGAAGCACACACACTCAATTAAGGCCAGATTAAGCACCAACCCTTGACCTCACAGGTTGCATCTAATATCATGCAGTAAATATTCATGGAGAATCCTGTGGTTATTATTAGGAACAAACCCACAACTCGCCTAGACGGAGCATCTACTAATTGCAAGTTTATTTAGATTTAGATTTAGGTTTAGATTTAGATTTAGAGATACAGCGCGGAAACAGGCCCTTCGGCCCACCGAGTCCACGCTATCCAGCGATCCCCGCACATTAACACTATCCTACACACACAAGGGACAATTTTTACATTTACCCAGTCAATTAACCTACAAACCTATACGTCTTTGGAGTGTGGGAGGAAACCGACGATGTCGGAGAAAACCCACGCAGGTCACAGGGAGAACGTACAAACTCCGTACAGACGGCGCCCGTAGTCAGGATCGAACCTGAGTCTCCGGCGCTGCATTCGCTGTAAGGCTGCAACTCTACCGCTGCGCCACCGTGCCGCCCACTATTTGTGAATTATTGGTAGGTGTGATGGTTATGGAGGTTTGCAAGTGTTTGGATAATTCCTAAGGATTGAGGGGATTCGGTGTGTCGACATGTACTCTCTTGAACTTCTACAGGCGTTTGGTAAAGAGCATAATGACCGAATGCATCATGGCCGAGTTCGGCAACTCAAACGTCGATATTACTAAAAGTGGTGTGAACACTGCCCAGTCCATCACGGGTACTGACCACCCCATCATTGAAAGGAGGAAGCAACAAAAAGGCAGCTAGCACCACCTTGGCTACACTCTCATTTCATTCCTGCCATCGGGAAGAGGGTATAGGAGGCTGAAAAGCCTGATCTCCAGTTTCTGGAGCAGCTTCTTTCCAACAAACATCAGGCTCTGGAACACTACACATAGGGTTGCCAACTGTCCCATATTAGCCGGGACATCCTGTATATTGGGCTAAATTGGTTTGTCCCATACGGGACCGCCCTTGTCCCGTATTAGGCCCGGGGGGCGCTGTAGGCCTGAACACTGTAGGCCCAGACACTGTTGGTTCGGGGGCCGCTGTAGGCTTGGACAGTGTAGGCCTGGAGGCATGGGCGCTGCCTAACGGAGGTTGCGTAGTAACCTGTCTCCCGGCCCGGGTGGCCGCCATTGGTGGAGCGGGAGCACGTAGCCACTGGATGGGTGAGGTCACGTGGGGCGCGGGGCGGTGATGTCACCTTTTGTCCCTTATTTGGGAGTGAGAAAGTTGGCACCCTAACTACACAGCAACTAAACTACGAGCTATCTCTTGGTTGTGCTAGGAACTTTGGGCTTTTTTTGCACTAATATTGATTTTAAAAGAATAATATTGTACCTTTTTTGTTTATTATGTTATCTACTGAGTATTGAGTTTACAGACATGTTATGCTGTTGCAAGTAAGTTCTGTTTTCGGAACCTATGACCATTAAATACCCCTGAATCTTGACTTGACGCTTGACTCTTGATACCAGACTTCCAGAAATCTTGAGGGAGCGAGGATGAAAGATCATCTAATATCGTGGCAATCATTTTTTGGTGTGTGTAGCAAGATACAGACAATGAGAAGAGAGCCTGAGGAGTGGGGCTCTCCGCTGACTGGGAATGGGAATGGAAGAGTAGGTGTTACGTCCAAAGGCTCTGTCCACAAATCGTGTTTGCCGAGCAATTCTCTTTCTTATACCTGAGTGGGATGCTTACAGAAATCCCCCAATGTTCTCTGCTACGAGCAAAATCACCGTATAACTGCCCAGTACAGGAATGACTATGACTATGAACGTCCACACTCATTCCTGGTTAATGAGGGCATTAGGAGCATTAATAACAGTGGAGAAACAGAGTTGTAGAGTCATACAGTGTGGAAACAGGCCCTTCACCCCAACTTTCCCATGCCGACCAACATGCCCCATCTATACTCGTCCCACCTGCCTGCTTTTGGCCCATATCCCTCCAAACCTGTCCTATGCATGTACCTATCTAAATATTTTTTAAACGTTGCGATACTACCTGCCTGAACTACACGTCCGGCAGCTCGCTCCATACACCGACCACCCTTTGTTAAAAAAGATACCCCTCAGGTTCCTATTAAATCTTTCCCAAGGTTCTAATGAGGCCATGCCTGGAGTAGTTTGTAGAGTTTTGCTCCCCTTTTTTAGGGAAGGTTCATACTACACTGGAGGCAATGCAGTTGGATAACTCTTGGGATACGAAGATTGATGAAAGAAGTAAGTTAAGAGACATCTTAATGGAGGGAACAAGTCAGGTTGCATAGAAATTCCAAAGCTTAGTGCCCAAGCACCAAGGTGGCGCAGCGGTAGAGTTGCTGCCTTCCAGCACCAGAGACCCGGGTTCGATCCGGACAATGGGTGCTTGTCTGTGCAGAGTTTGTGCATTCTCCCCATGACCTGTGTGGGTTTTCTCCAGGATCTCTGGTTTCCTCCCACACTCCAAAGACCTGCAGGTTATTGGCTAATTGGTTTGGTATAATTGTAAATTGTCCCTTGTGTGTGTAGGATAGAGTTAATGTGCGGAGATCGCTGGCCAGCACAGACTTGGTGGGATGAAGGGCCTGTTTCCACACTATTATCTCCAAACTAAACTAAGCACCTAAAGTCATGTCAATTAGCAGTGAATGTTTAAGTTAGTGTGTACTCAAGAACTAAAAACAAAGGAGAGTGAAAGGACAGGATGGTTATAGGAGTGGAGGAAGCTTCAGTGATACTGAGAGGGGAAACTAGAGAGGGTCATCCATTGTAAGAGTACACACAGAATATAGCAGAGAAAATGAACAAGAACAGAACAAATTGAAATTAATTTCAGAAATTAACAAAAACATTTGCTTCTATTAAGCATATTTACCACTACTGGCCATGCTTAATTTTCTTGAGTTCTGTATACAGTAGATATTTTGACTTTAGGCTTTAGAGATACAGTGTGGAAACAGGCCCTTCAGTCCGTGCCGACCAGCGATCACCCCTTACACTAGCACGGCCCTGCACACTAGGGAAAATGTACAATTTACAAGAAGCTAGTTAACCTACAGACTTGTATGTCTTTGGAGCGTACAAAGATTTATATTAACGTGTAAATATTTGTGCCTTTGAACTTAACGTGCTAACTAATTGACTAGAAGTGGAAACTAAAGAGTAAAGCAGGAAAGTGTTTTATTTCTGGCTGAAACTACAGGAAAATATCAGATTCGGTGGAATAGTAATACGAAGAGCTAAATATGAAAAATACTTAAATGCCTTAAGAGGCCCAGTCTTAGTGGCATCTTTTTGTGTTCAGTTCCCAAGGACAGTTTTTTTGTTATTCTAGCATTAATTTGTCGAGAAACGTATTTGGAGAGGTGTGGAAATGTGATTTACAGTTTTGCCATCTAATATCCCAATGAATTTTGCTTCATTTAACATAATGTGTTAAACTTATTCACCCAGCCTACACTTAAGAGGGATGATGTGAACTTTCTGCATTATTGGGTTTCAGTGCAACACAATACGTTTCAAAAGATAACATTCAAGTTCTGCCAAAGTCAATAATTTTCATGACATTCTGTAATTTTAATGCACAAAGAAAGAATTCGCAATATTCATGAGTTCAATTTCACCGCAAGGAGTTGAAATATGTGGCAGTCTATTACGGTGAATTAGATTTTGTGATATTTTGACAACTCTTCATGTCAGTGGCATAAACTAGACGAATGATAGTGGCAGCCATTGGTTGTCACAGTAAATGGTTCTCCAAATCTTGCGAAATGAATCAACTTTGCCTGCTTGATATAATGGTTATATTCTCCAGCTCAGGTTACTGGAAGATACCTCAGTTTGTTGAAAGAATAACGCCCTAGAAAATCAATCATGTGGTGTGCATTTTCTGCACGATGGTATTGAATTGTAGCACAAAATTGGTGGAGTAATGCAACCAGACATAACAGCATGCATATTTCCAAGATAGACACAAAATACTGGAGCAACTCAGCAGGACAGGCTGCATCTCTGGAGAGAAGGAACGGGTGACATTTTGGGTCATAGAAACATAGAAACATAGAAAATACGTGCAGGAGTAGGCCATTCGGCCCTTCGGGCCAGCACCGCCTTCTAATATGATCATGTTGATAAACCAAAATCAGTACCCTGCTTTCTCTCCATATCCCTTTGTTCCATTATCCCTAAGAGCTGTATCTAACTTTCTCTTGAAAACATCCAGTGAGTTGGCCTCCACTGCCTTCTGGGGCCAGGAATTCTGCAAGCGGTGATGTGGCTCACTGCCCATTGGTCTCGTGCACCTGTGAGATTGAGTGAGATCGCTGAGAGAAGTGGACACCATTCGAGACCCTTCCTCAGCCTGAAGAAGGATTTCGACCCATTCCTTCCCTCTGGGGCTGCTGCCTGTCCCCTTGTTGCTCCAACATTTTTGTGTCCATCTTCGGTTTAAACCAGCATCTGCAGTTCCTTTTCCTACACAGCGACCTTCCTTGAACATAAGGCAGGCATGCAGGAAGCATGCATGGCTCTGCAGGGGTGACATCAACCTTCCTGCGAGGTTTGCTTGGCTCCTCTCCAGAAATCTAATCACCACGTTGCAGACTGAGCAGGTCTGAAGCCCAAGGATCAAACCCTACACCTGAGGCCTCAATAGGGGTTGTCAGGTACCTGCAGGTTTGTTGGTGAATATTAGGATTAATTTCATTGAAGTCTGGGACTGGGACTATTCCAGACCCCCACTACTCTGTGTAAACATCTTGTCCCGCACATTTCCATTAAACTTTCCCCTCTCATCTTATATTTATGCCCTCTAGTTCAGTTTAGTTTAGTTTAGTTTAGAGATACAGTGCGGAAACAGGCCCTTAGGCCCACCGATTCCACACCGACCAAGATCCCAGCAGATCTCGGAGAAGATCTCAGAGAAAACCCACGCAGGTCACGGGGAGAACGTACAAACTCCATACAGACAGCACCCGTTGTCAGCATTGAACCCGGGTCTCCGGCGCTGCAAGTGCTGTAAGGCAGCAACTCCACCGCTGTGCCACCGTGCCGCCCTTGCACCACTGGAAATAGTGTTGGACATTTCCAGCCTGGGAACAAGGTTGTGGCTGTCTACCCTCATATGCCCCTCATAATTTTACATACTTTTATCAAGTCTCCCCTCAACCTCCGACACTTCAAAGAAAACAATCCAAGTTTATCCAACCTCTCCCTGCCCGCTGAACCCCTCTAATCCAGGCAGCCTTCTGGTGACCTCCTCTTTGCCTGTTCATTATAGATATTGACGGCGGCACGGTGGCGCAGCGGTAGAGTTGCTGCCTTACAGCGAATGCAGCGCCGGAGACTCAGGTTCGATCCTGACTACAGGCGCCGTCTGTACGGAGTTTGTACGTTCTCCCCGTGACCTGCGTGGGTTTTCTCCGAGATCTTCGGTTTCCTCCCACACTCCAAAGACGTACAGGTATGTAGGTTAATTGACTGGGTAAATGTAAAAATTGTCCCTAGTGTGTGTAGGATAGTGTTAATGTGCGGGGATCGCTGGGCGGCGCGGACTCGGTGGGCCGAAGGGCCTGTTTCCGTGCTGTATTTCTAAAAAAAATAATTAAAATTACAGATGTTACACTGGATTGTTTTGTGGACAGCGGGTGGTTCTGATTGGAACTACCAGTGCTTAGGTATTGAATCTAAAGTAAATAATAAAAAAGTGTTCAGGGAATTACGAAGTGATTTTGTGCTGGAGTCACAATTCCAAGAGAGTAGACAGAAAGTAACTGCTTTACTGGTGAGGGAATGAACTGTAAGTAACCCTTTACATTTAGGAGGGATGTTAGTAAATGCTTCTTCATTCAATGGATGGTGGAAGTGTGGAAAGCTTTCTCACAAAATCAGTGGCTGTAATAATTTTTGGACATAGTTTTACAGTTTTTAGTATAGTTTAGTTTAGAGTTACAGCGCGGAAACAGGCCCTTCGGCCCACCGAGTCCGCGCCGACCAGTGATCCCCACACAGCCGCACTATCCTACACACATGAGGGACAATTTACAATTTTTACTGACGCCAATTAACCTACAAACCTGCACGTCTTTGGTGTGTGGGAGGAAACCGGAGCACCTGCAGAAAACCCACACGGTCACGTGCAGAACGTACAAACAGACAGCACCCAGAGTCAGGATCAAACCTGGGTCCCTGTTGCTGTAAGTCAGCAACTCTAATGCTGCGCCACCATGCCGCCAACATTGGCTTCCGTCCATCTGTGAGAGATAATGGTGGGCTTTGACGTTGCCGTGCTTGGAGAGGGGAATGTTTCTTCTGTGGCTGCATTTCCTGCTGTGGCTGACTAGGCCTGTCCCTGACAGGCAGAAGCTTCCACAGGTGACGTTGGCTCTGGCCGTTGGATCGGGGAGCGTGTGGCTGTTGCCGTTGACCATCTTGTGGCGTTGGTACCTGGCCTCCAGTGTCTTGAACCACAGGCTGTTGTGATGCTTCATACCTGCCAAATATACATTCATGATTAAAGAGTCAACCAAGTGGATGGGGTTAGAATATTTATTAGCGAAGTTCTTACAGAAACCATAGCAAATGGCCTACACCTGTTGTTATATTTCAATGTGCTACCATGATAAGTTGTTTGTTTCTGGTAATAATGCAGTCATAGCAACAGCTTTTGATAACACTGCAGTTGTAGTAATTGCTTTCATGGTGTTAACCACTTTGCTTTGACTCAGCTGATGAATTTTGAGTTTGGGGTTGGGGACACGCACTGCACTTTGATATTCTGAGCATAAGCGGATTATTTATCAGGAATATTCTGAACTAATTTTCTTTCTTGTACTTGAGTAATGTTGGACAAGTAAACTAATGAAAACAGTTATCTGATAGTCTCTAAGAAAATAACTGCAGATGCTGGTACAAATCGATTTATTCACAAAATGCTGGAGTAACTCAGCAGGTCAGGCAGCATCCCGGGAGAGAAGGAATGGGTGACGTTTCGGGTCGAGACCCTTCTTCAGACTGAGCGTAGATCTATAGTCTATCAGGTTATGTTCCAGGTTTGTGTGATTGTGCCTCTGCCTTGAAAAAACACTCGCCAAAAAGCAATGAATAGTCTCGGCAATATTTTCATCTCAAACCATTTTCCAAATTAGATTCAGATGAAAGCTAGAAAAGCACAAATTGGATCTAATCTTAAAGTGTCGGCAAGCCTGGAGAAACACAGTGTCCTGGGACAGACAATCCAATGCCTCATTAAAATAAGATGACTTGTCCGCCGAGCCGGCATTTTGTATCAGTCTCAATCTAATCTCATTCATACCTGAGAAAATGAAATACATTGAAAACACGCCAGCTACTTAAAAAAAAAAACCCTAATGAAAACATGCAGCAACTAAGGAGAACCAGAAAATATTTCAGATGATGAAAATTTTCTTTTGTGGTGAATCTGTGGAATTCTTTCCCACAGAAGGCTGTGGAGGCCAAGTCATTGGATATTTTTAAAGCAGAGATAGATAGATTCTTGATTAGTACAGGTGTCAGGGGTTATGGGGAGAAGGCAGGAGAATGGGGTTAGAAGGGAGAGATAGATCAGCCATGATTGAATGGCGGGGTGGACTTGATGGGCCTACTTCTGCTCCTGTGACTGACTTATTTAACTCTTTGACAATATCCCAGAAACCATACTTAAAATTTAAGTTTGAAAATAAAGATGACAGTGTTCATTGCTTCTCTCGGAATGTTTATCAAAACAGAAGTAGGACCAGACAAACTACTTCTAGAATATAAGCTAATAAAAACTGACCAAAAATGATTTCGTTATTTGAGTTTGAGCGTGAGTTTGTTTATAGTCACGCGTGCCGAGGTACAGTGAACAACTTTTGTTGATTTTCTTATTTTTGATTTTTTATACAATTTTATTCACATACAAGAAAACAAAAACCAGTTTTGGATCAGAGGATATTGGCTATAGGGAGACATTGGACTAGTTGAGGGGACACCATTTATAAGTATATAAAATTATGAGAGGCATAGATAGGGGAGACAGTCAGAATCTTTTTCACAGGGTGGAAGTGTCCAACACTAGAGGGCATAGCTTTATAGTGAGAGGGGGAAGGCTTAAGGGAGATGTGTCAGGGCAGGGTTTTTTTACACACAGGGCAGTGGGTGCCTGACATTTGAGAGACGTTTAGAAAGAGAGATGGATATGTACGGAGTGGAGGCGTATGGTTCACGTACAGGCAGAGAAAATTAATTAAAAATTTAATTTGGCTTCATGTTTGGCATTGTAAACATTTTTAAAGCAGAGATAGATAGATTCTTGATTAGTACAGGTATCAGGGGTTATGGGGAGATGGCAGGAGAATGGGGTTAGAAGGGAGAGATAGATTAGCCATGATTGAATGGAGGGGTGGACTTGATGGGCCTACTTCTGCTTTAAACATTGTAGGCCGAATGGCCTTTTCCTGTGCTGTACTGTTCTACGTTCTATGTTCAAATATCCTCACAAGTGAAACTTCTAAATGTTCTAAATACTATGCACAAATCCTGAAAATCTTTCGTTTTTTTACTCAAAAATTCACTGTGGGTGAAATCATACCTAAATCTGGCATTTATAAGTTCAAAACGACAGGCAATTTTATTATTAACAAGTTAATTAAATGACTTGGAGCGACTCCACCAACATTTTTACGAATATTGGTTGGCTCTCCTGCTCCATCTGTCTGTCGGTATGTTTGATTTAGTTCAGAGACACAGCACGGAAACAGGCCCTTCGGCCCATCGATCCGTGCCGCCCAGCGCTCCCCGCACACTAACACTATCCTACACACACTAGGCACAATTTATAAATTTACCAAACCAATTAGCCTACATACCTGTATGTCTTTGGAGTGTGGGAGAAAACCAGAGCTCTTGGAGAAAACCTACGCAGGTCACAGGGAGAATGTACAAACTCCGTACAGACAGCACCCGAGGTCAGGATCGAACCTGGGTCTCTGGCGCATCAACTCTATCGCTGTTCCACTGTGTCGCTCTCAATGTATGAAGGCTGCAAATTTATTTTTTCATTTCTCTTTGGCTTCCTCTATAACACTTGTTAACCGCAGAATCTTACAACAAAATTGAGCCAAATGTAATCAGAATTATTCATGCACATTAATAACTTTACATAGTTTGTTACCATTTTGCAGAAAGCTTACATTCAGGGCTGAGTAACTGATCAATCGATGCACAATTTTAGTATACTGAATATTATTCATTTTCTGTGAACTTGACAGAAATTCAATATGTTTGAAATGTAGGGGGTTGACAGATAAATGGAAACATATGGCTTGCTTCTGCATTGTGACCTTTGTTACCTCAAGATATCTCAAGATACGTTTCGGGTCAGGACCCTTCTTCAGACTGAGAGTCAGGGGAGAGGGGAAACGCTCGTTTTCCTTTTCTCCTTTTCTCCAGAGGGTCAGGCAGCATCTCTGGAGAAAAAAGATAGGTGATAGGTTTCAGAGGGTCCTGTCCTGAAATGTTACCTGTCCATTTTCTCCAGTGATGATGCCTGACCCGCTGAGTTACTCCAGCAATTTGTGTCTATCTTTGGTGTAAAACAGCATCTGCAGTTCATTGTTTCTATTATTTAATGAGATGTTTTCTTATTCATTGATAGTGAGAATATTGCACAAATAAAGGCTCAACCTTCAACTGAAGTACTATCGACCCTCCTACGGGAACATATAACAATTGAACAACATACTTCATTTTGTGGTCTTCTATTTCAGTTCAAGTGGCAGGACTGCCCAGCAGCTGCGGCTTACCTGCAGTCCGTTTGTCTTTTGTGTTTTTTGTTGTTTTTTGTCTTAATTGTTGTGTTTAGATGTGATGTGGTGTTTTTTGTGGTGGTGTGCTATGTGTGGGGTGGGGGGGAACTGTAAAATTGTCTCTTCCGAACGGAGACCCGACCTTTTTTCACTGGGTGGTGTCTCCGTTCCCGCTGTGGCCTACCATCGGCCAAACACCTGGAGCTGGCGGCCTCCACCTGGGACCACCTGGGGCTCTGGTTCGCAGAGCCCGCGGACCGGACTTACCATCTGTGGAGTCGGCTGCCTTCGGAGGCTGTGGTGGCGCTGCGGGAGCGGCTGCGACTCGCCTTCGGAGGCTCCGGAGGCTTCGGCCGCAGGCTGCATGGATATCGGAAGCTCGCAGGCCCCTGGGTGGGGGCCGACATCGGGAGTTCCGGCAGCGGCAGCGTCTTCGCCCGCCCCGAATCACAGGGCTTGGGTCGGCCCGCTGCGGACCTTTCACCGTCCGGCGCGGCCTGGAACAGGCTGCGGGATATTCTCTGCCCGGCGGGGGTTTCAATGTCGGGAGCCCCGACCGCCCCGACGTGGCAACTTCAACAGCCTGACCACGGGAGAAGACGGCAGGGAAGAAAAAAGACATTCTGGCCTTCCATCACAGTGAGGAGGTGACTGGAGGAGACTCACTGTGATGGAAGTTTCTTTTTTTTTTGTTTTATGTTGGTTTGTGATTGTGTGTGTTATTGCTTATTTTTTATTGCTCTTATTGTTGGTCTGTGGGTAATGCAATTTCGTCCAAAAGGCTTGTATTTTTGGATGACAATAAAGGTTATTCTGATTCTGATTCTGAGTAGCCGGAAACATTTACAACCTCAGAAAGCCGTTGTGACACCAGTATTTCAGACTTCATCCTCATAAATCCTGGAGTTAATGATAGAGATCAGTGCATGTGTTTACACTGTCGGCACCTTTATTAGTCACAAGCCTGAGATCAAATTCCCAAAGCAAGCACTCAGCTCCGTGAGCTGTCACAGTAAACACTTTGCAGAAGGACAGATAAAAAGTTTTGTGGATGCTCTTGAAACCAAGGTGAGAAGCTCCAGGCCAAGGTGAGAAACATCTTCAGCAATTCATTGTTAAGGAAAGGGAAAGTAAGAGGCAGGAGAAGGTTTGTAGCTGTTAAAATATGTATGTATGTATGTAGGTTAATTGGCTGGGTAAATGTAAAAATTGTCCCTAGTGGGTGTAGGATAGTGTTAATGTACAGGGATCGCTGGGCGGCACGGACTTGGAGGGCCGAAAAGGCCTGTTTCCGGCTGTATATATATGATATGATATGATATGATAAAATAGATGGTTGATAAGAGCTTCTACAAAGTAGAATTCGGAACATTATGGCACCAAGTGATGCCAAGTTAACCTGCTGAGTTACTCCAGCATTTTGTGAAACCATTCCTTCTCTCCCGAGATGCTGCCTGACCTGCTGAGTTAGTCCAGCATTTTGTGAAAGACCTTTCTGTCATGGGCCTCCTCCAGTGTCATAGTGAGGCCCACCGGAAATTGGAGGAACAGCACCTCATATTTCGCTTGGGCAGCTTGCAGCCCAGTGGTATGAACATCGACTTCTCCAACTTTAGATAGTTCCTCTGTCCCTCTCTTCCCCTCCCCCTTCCCAGATCTCCCTCTATCTTCCTGTCTCCACCTATATCCTTCCTTTGTCCCGCCCCCCTGACATCAGTCTGAAGAAGGGTCTCGACCCGAAACGCCACCCATTCCTTCTCTCCTGAGATGCTGCCCGACCTGCTGAGTTACTCCAGCATTTTGTGAATAAATACCTTCGATTTGTACCAGCATCTGCAGTTATTTTCTTATACCAACTGATCTCATCTGCCTGTACATGATCCATATCCCTCTATTCCTTGCACTTCTACATACCTGTCAAAAAGCCTCTTAAATGCCACTATCGTATCTGCCTCCAATGCATTCCAGGCTCCACTACTCTCTGTGTAAAATACTTGTACCACACATCTCCATTAGCTGATCTTTCCCCTCCAGGCAAAGATCAGCTGAAGTTAATGTGAGTCCCAAAAAGAGTGAGACATTGACTAGTTATACTGTGAATAAAAAAATGCAGAGAGGTAAACATATTTACTGTCTCTACAAGATTTTTTAGATTTAGAGATACAGCGCGGAAACAGGCCCTTTCTGCTCACCGGGTCCACTCCGCCCAGCGATCCCCGCACATTAACATTATCCTACACACACTAGGGACAATTTTTTACATTTGCCCAGCCAATTAACCTACAAACCTGTACGTCTTTGGAGTGTGGGAGGAAACCGAAGATCTCGGAGAACACCCACGCAGGTCACGGGGAGAACGTACAAACTCCATACAGACGGCGCCCGTAGTCAGGATCGAACCTGAGTCTCCGGTGCTGCATTCGCTGTAAGGCAGCAACTCTACCGCTGCGCCACCGTGCCGCCATTTTGCACCAAGATATGGAACCTTCCTGAAATACTTGTGAACTATGTCGTCGTGGCTATCCCTCGAGGTCGAGGATGATGGTCTACGTTCTGCTTTTTTTTAATGAATTCTCGGGTGGCTTATGAGTCCAAAGTTGAGCGATTGAATCAAGTATTCACCCTTTCTGTGCCGGTTCTTGACTAGTAGCTTCCAGCCACCACGTAGCCGGCTCCTGTCGCCCTTCCCCGATCGCCGAAATTCATGAGTGAAGTGTTATGCTGCTCACAGAACAAAGACGCCTGTGTGTGTGTTTGTTTAACGTGTACTTGATGTTGCACTCTAAGAAGCACGCGGTCCTTCACAAATCAATCAACTAATTCCAATGGCAAGGGAACCAAGACGATTGGAGCTGATAGATCTGTTGCAGCCTTCGTCCGCCTTCACAGTCGTTGCGTTCAAGATAACCTTGTCCGCCTGGTCCGCCGTTGAGGTCTTGTACTTTGGATCGTTCTTAGTCTGGACCCTCATCCTCGACCTTACCGCCATGGGTGGCCCTACCAGAAGCTAGTGCTTCCGACGGCATCGCTCTCAGAATCATGGGGGCACGCAAGCCTCTTCACCACAACAAGGTGAACGATGAACAACGGGTCTAGAGTGAAACATGAAGTCAAAGAATTTAACGTAAGTGCAATTCATGGGACTGAAATGCGGCAAATCCCCAAAACTGGCATCTTTGGGATTTGATGGAAGTGGCTTTTGAGATTAGACTCCAAAGACGTACAGGTACGTAGGTTAATTGGCTGGGTAAATGTAAAAATTGTCCCTAGTGGGTGTAGGATAGTGTTAATGTACGGGGATCGCTGGGCGGCACGGACTTGGAGGGCCGAAAAGGCCTGTTTCCGGCTGTATATATATGATGATATGATGATGATGATTAGGGATGTGTTGGCTCTCCTGGTGTAAAATTCCATGGATTCTAGGACATCATTAGTCTGAAAAATGTTGGAATCTTGTATTAGGAAAATGGTACGAGGCTTCCTGGAATAATAATAGGACTGGGCTACACTATATGGATGTTGAAATCACATTTCACAGTCTTGTTCGATGTTCTTGAGTTTCAACCAAGTCAACAAGTTTTGTTTATTATTATTGTCCCGTGTATCGAGGTACTGTGAAAAGCTTTTGTTTGTGTGCTATCCAGTCAGAGAAAAGACTACACATGAAAACAATCAGGCTGTCCACAGTGTATGGATAAAGTATGCAGGGTACAACATTCAGTGCAAGAGATAAGACTGAACTTGTTGAAATGGTATCTTTGCACCATCAGAAGGCCTTTCTAAGGATCAAAGATTATTGAACAAAATGAGTGTACACCGTATTGAGGTGATGTACTAATTATTGAGAAATGGATTAACGGTTGCAAAATAGATCAGCTAGGGGCTTAGAGGCTGTGGATTGTGGGGTGATGTAAGGGCTGGAGTTGGGACCGCATCTATTCATATTCCAGATGAATACAGTTTTAGAATAAAGGGGAGGCCATTTAAAACTGAGGTGAGAAAAAACTTTTTCACCCAGAGAGTTGTGAATTTGTGGAATTCTCTGCCACAGAGGGCAGTGGAAGCCAAATCACTGGATGGATTTAAGAGAGAGTTAGATAGAGCTCTAGGGGCTAGTGGAATCAAGGGATATGGGGAGAAGGCCGGCACGGGGTATTGATTGGGGACGATCAGCCATGATCACAATGAATGGCAGTGCTGGCCCGAAGGGCCGAATGGCCTCCTCCTGCACCTATTTTCTATGTTTCTAATAATTTGGATGAAGATAACAAGTAGAGCATAATACAGGTTTGCTATTGACAGAAGATTAGTTGTGTGACAGTGTGGAATTGGAAGAGGCATGCAGAGGGGATTTTGGGAATGTGGATACTGTTACCAGGCATGTAACATTGCTGTATCTATATCTTCTTCCATAAAGAAAAACATAAAATATATTCAGCTTCATTGCCATTTCCTTATTCCCAATATAACTTTTCAATAGACAATAGACAATAGGTGCAGGAGGAGGCCATTCGGCCCTTCGAGCCAGCACCGCCATTCCATGTGATCATGGCTGATCATTCTCAATCAGTACCCCGTTCCTGCCTTCTCCCCATACCCCCTGACTCCGCTATCCTTAAGAGCTCTATCTAGCTCTCTCTTGAATGCATTCAGAGAATTGGCCTCCACTGCCTTCTGAGGCAGAGAATTCCACAGATTCACAACTCTCTGACTGAAAAAGTTTTTCCTCATCTCAGTTCTAAATGGCCTACCCCTTATTCTTAAACTGTGGCCCCTGTTTCAATCTGTCGGCTGATCACGTTAACCTCAGCTGATCTTTACCTTTTTAACTATCTACGGAAGCTCTTACCATCCATCTATTTCTCTGTGCCTCATCTGCCTTCTCTTGCTTGAATGGAAGATGGAATATAATGCAGAAAAAATGTGAGGCTTTCACTTTGAGGGTAGATGTCCTTTGGGGCTGCACAGTGGAGTTGCTGCCTTATAACACCAGAGACCCAGATTCGATCCTGACTATAGGTGCTGTCTTTACGGAGTTTGTACATTCTCCCTGTGACTGCATGGGTTTTTTCCGGGTGCACCGGCTTCCTCCCACATTCCAAAGACGTGCAGGTTTGTAGGTTAATTTGGCTTTGGTAAATATTGTAAATGGTCTCCAGTGTGTAGGATAATGCTAGTGTGCGGGGATCGCTGGATTTACTGGTTGCGTTTTTAATCCTCAGAAGGAAACCAGCAACAGTCTTCCCTGGTTCCTCCCTCAGGTTTTGTAACTCACATTTGTAGATTGAGTTATTCAAGGTGGGTGCTGAATTTTTCAAAGATTTTGTGGCGACTTTTATTCTCTGAATTATTTCCTAGCTTTTATAAAAATCTAATCTTTTCTTTCCTGAGCATGTAGGTATAGCTGATCTCTTTATCACGTCATAAGACCATAGACCATAAGACACTGGAGCAGAATTAGGCCCTTCGGACAATCGAGTCAGACAGATGCTTGATGGTCATCTTAGGCCTGATGGGCTGAAGGGCCTGCTTTGGCGCTGTGCATCCCCATGGTTCCCATTTGCTTCCCAGTTCATCATGGGCTGCTACTGTTAACATATTACCATATCTCTCCTGCATAGAACAATCGCCACACATCAGTGTTGATTTTTGTTTTCTTTCTTGGGCCAAATTTGCATCGCATTAGATCGCGCCCAGCAATTTATTAGATGTAATTTCATATTAGGTTGGTCCCAAAGTAAGTAAAGATAGACACAAAATGCTGGAGAAACTCAGCGGGTCAGGCAGCGTTTCTGGAGAAAAGGAGTAGATGACGTTTCGAGTCAAGACCCTTGGGTTCAGACTTGGGTCCCCACCTGAAACTTCACCTGTTCTCCTGAGCTGCTGTCTGATGCGCTGAGTTACTCAAGCTTTTTGGGTCTGTCTCCGGTTTAAAGCAGCATCTACAGTTCCCTCCTGCACTGGTTCTTAGTAAGATTTTTAGGATCAAAATGTGTGGCTTACACATTTACTTTCGGATGATATGCTCAAGTTGGTGAGATTGAATGTGTGTTTCATGCACAGAATAAACTGTACCAGTGAATGATACAGCACAGTGACCATAACAAGATAGACCCTTATTCATTCTTGCAGCAATGTAAAAGGAACTCTTCATGAATTCTCAATGACAAATGATACTGAATGTGAATGGATGCATTTGGCTTTACACATCTTTGTTAGTCTGATGGTTCAATATGTGCTCAATGACCTTCAGTAGTTTGCATGCTTAGGGAGGAACTGCAGATGCTGGTTTACACCGAAGACAGAGACAAAATGCTGGAGTAACTCAGCTTGTCAGGCAGCATCTCTGGAGAAAAGGAACAGGTGATGTTTCGGATCGAGACCCTTCTACAGACTGAGAGTCAGGGGAGAGGTAAACTTGAGGTATGAAAAGGTGCTGGCTCGAAGGGCCGAATGGCCTCCTCCTGCACCTATTGTCTATTGTCTATTGTCTATTGTCTAAAAACAAAAGAATGAAAGGTATGAAAAGAACAAATCAAGGCCAGCAAGGATGATCGAGGAAAAGTGGAGCCCACAATGATCTATTGTTGGCTGTGGAAAAGGTGATAACGAGTGGGGTAGGAAAGGTGAAACTAAGCAGGACGACAGTGAAACTAGTAGGACGACTAGGGTGGGGGAAACATAGAAACATAGAAACATAGAAAATAGGTGCAGGAGTAGGCCATTCGGCCCTTCGAGCCTGCACCGCCATTCAATATGATCATGGCTGATCATTCAGCTCAGTAGCCTGTACCTGCCTTCTCTCCATACCCCCTGATCCCTTTAGCAAAAAGGGCCACATCTAACTCCCTCTTAAATATAGCCAATGAACTGGCCTCAACTACCTTCTGTGGCAGAGAATTCCACAGACTCACCACTCTCTGTGTGAAGAAATGTTTTCTCATCTCGGTCCTAAAAGACTTCCCCCTTATCCTTAAGCTGTGACCCCTGGTTCTGGACTCCCCCAACATCGGGAACAATCTTCCCGCATCTAGCCTCTCCAACCCCTTAAGAATTTTATATGTTTCTATAAGATCCCCCCTCAGTCTTCTAAATTCCAGCGAGTACAAGCCCAGTCTATCTAATCTTTCCTCATATGTAAGTCCCGCCATCCCAGGGATCAATCTGGTGAACCTTCTCTGTACTCCCTCTAAGGCAAGAACGTCTTTCCTCAGGTTAGGAGACCAAAACTGCACACAATACTCCAGGTGCGGTCTCACCAAGGCCCTGTACAACTGCAGCAGAACCTCCCTGCTCCTAAACTCAAATCCTCTTGCTATGAATGCCAACATACCATTCGCTTTCTTCACTGCCTGCTGCACCTGCATGCTTGCTTTCAATGACTGGTGCACCATGACACCCAGGTCACGTTGCATCTCCCCTTCTCCCAATCGGTCACCATTCAGGTAATACTCTGCTTTCCTGTTCTTGCCGCCAAAGTGGATAACCTCACATTTATCCACATTATATTGCATAAAGGGACGGAGAGAGAGGGAATGCAGGGGTTACTTGAAATGAGCAAATTCAACAATCATACCGCTGGGCTGTAAGCGGTCCAAGTGAAATATGAGGTGCTGTTCCTCCAATTTGCGTTTGGCCTCCCTCCGACAGTGGAGGAGACCCAGGACAAAACAGACAGTGTGGCAATGGGAAGGGGAACAGTAAGATTGTGAGGCAGCCACATTATCCGTCACTTGCTGTAGTTTTGTTTTAGTTTTAGAGATAAAGTGTGGAAACAGGCCCTTCGGTCCACGCCGACCAGTGATCCCCCCACATTAACGCTATCTACACACACACTAGGGACAATTTACATTCATACCAAGCCAATTAAATCTACAAGCCTGTACGCCTTTGGAGTGTGGGAGGAAACTGAAGATCTCGGAGAAAACCCACGCAGGTCACGGGGAGGACGTGCAAACTCCGTAGAAACAGCACCCGTAGTCGGGATCGAACCCGGGTCTCGTGCGCTGTAAGCGCTGTAAGGCAGCAACTCTACCGCTGTGCCACCGTGCTACTCATGCTGTATTTTAAGCCCGGGGATTTATTATTTTCTTAATTGAAGGTATGACTGTGACCACCGCCGAGGATCACTGTATCTCTGACCAAATAGTCACAACATAATAGATTGAGAAGCACCATCGCATCCTGACTGACCAATTTAACCTTGGGAGATTGATGATGTTTAAAGAAACCGGCAGTTCTGGAGAAATAGAAAGTGCAGCCAGCCATTTGGCCCCTTGTGTATTCTCCACATTCAATAAAATCCTGGCTGATTTTTTTTCCACCTCAGTGAATGTTTCCTGCAGTAACCAGTGATAGCATTAATTCTATCAGTCTATGTCTTGATATGAGATGGAGATACTAGGAACTGTGGATCCTGATTACGGGTGCTGTCTGCATGGAGTTTGTACGTTCTCCCTTTGGCCACGTGGGTTTTCTCCAGGTGCTCCAGTTTCCTCTTGCACTCCAAAGACGTGCAGGTTTGTAGGTTAATTGGCTTCTTTAAAATTGTCCTTAGTGCGTAGGATAGCACCAGTTCACAGGTGATCATTGGTGGGCCGAAGGGCCTCTGTCTTCATGCTGTATCACTAGATTATCACTGTACCTTGGCACACATGATAATAAAGAACCATGGAACCATTAAACCTTTGAACGAGCGCTGAAGGACACATTTGAGAGGGATGTCTGAAAATATAATTAAATGATGATGCTTCTGTTTCTTCCATCATTTAAAATAAACAGTGTGCTTTGCCTGTGTTTGACGATGATCATATTAGTGGATAGATTTGCACTTATGCAAACATAATTATTGTCTCAATTATTTTTCCCTGCCGTTACCTTACGAGGCGATACATCGTTCAATCTGGGGCAAACAGAGAGAGCTTCTAGGTGTCGCCTTAGATTCATATTTAAGAATGAGAGTGAGTAGCATTTGCCTGCAGCATATCAAAATTTCTTCCTGTGCTTCACCAGTCAGCCTGGCAGACAGATCTCACGAGTACGTGAATGGAATCCTCAAAATATGTATGTCAGGAATGCAATAAAACATTTGCTCAAATATGCTAAGCAATTTGAATATTCTCCTCTATCTGCATTATGTGAAACCCCTCGCAAATATTCTCAGAAGCAAGATTTGGATGCATAATTTTCTAATTTTACCTACGATAACAATTTTCAGTTAATTAGATTTATTAAAATAGCGTATCGATTCAGAATTATACAGTCCTCACTGTGAATAATTGCAATAATGAAAGATAATGTTACCCAAACTTTCTGATGCATATATGTGTGTATATATATATATATATATATATAGATATATAGATTTATTCACAAAATGCTGGAGTAACTCGACCCGAAACGTCACCCATTCCTTCTCTCCCGAGAAGCTGCCTGAACAATCAGTCTTAAGAAGGGTCTCGACCCGAAACGTCACCCATTCCTTCTCTCCCGAGATGCTGCCTGACCTGGTTCAGTCTATAGATATATAGATATATATATATATATATATATATATATATATATATACATCAATATCGAGTGAAACATGAAGAACACAACAGGAATAGTGTTTGTGATTTAGGCACGGTGCTCTCATAAATCATTCCCGTCTGCGGTGATTTGAATCATAATTAGACATTCAGCTTGTTACAGACAGAGTCTTGGTGGTCAGTCTAGTGCCACCCACTAATCTTGTTACCAATATTAAGGTTAATTCCCTTTTCCAGAATGATAAAGAGTAATACAGAAGTATTACGGAAAAGAGTTTGCAGTGCCTGTGAGATGTCAGGAGTGTTTCTGTACAGATGAATATATTATTTATTAGGCTAGACACCTAATGTTGGAGTAACTCAGCGGGACAGGCAGCATCTCTGGAGAGAAGGAATGGGTGACGTTTCGGGTCGAGACCCTTCTTCAGACTGAACTGTCTGAACTGGAGAACTTGAACTATCGGACTTAATAGAACTGTATCTTGCACTAAATGTTGTACTCTTTATCCTCAATCTTTGGGCAGTTTAATTGTAATCATGTCGTGAACATTTCATGATCTTTTGATTCCATTTTTAATCGACTCTCATTATCACAGATCAAGTCTCATGCAGGTTGATCGTCCTTTACTGGAATTAATCTTACACTAAACGTTATTCATGTTATTCACATGATTCCCTTTATCATGTATCTGAACATTGTGGATGGCTCGATGGTAATCATGTAATCACCAGAACAAGGGGCCACAGTTTAAGAATAAGGGGTAGGCTATTTAGAACTGAGATGAGGAAAAACTTTTTCAGTCAGAGAGTTGTGAATCTGTGGAATTCTCTGCCTCAGAAGGCAGTGGAGGCCAATTCTCTGAATGCATTCAAGAGAGAGCTAGATAGAGCTCTTAAGGATAGCGGAGTAAGGAGGTATGGGGAGAAGGCAGGAACGGGGTACTGATTGAGAATGATCAGCCATGATCACATTGAATGGCGGTGCTGGCTCGAAGGGCCGAATGGCCTCCTCCTGCACCTATTGTCTATTGTATTGTCTTTTCCCTGACTGGCTAGCAAGTAGCAAAAGCTTTTCAGTCTACCTTGGCACACGTGACAATAAACAAAACTACACTAAACTAAACTAAACTAAAGTAAAATAAACAAAATTATACATCAAGAGCCACTTCTTAGTTAGGACAGACATTGATGGCTAGATTTACCACCCATCTCCAGTTCCCTGGTACAATCCCATACAAAAGATTGTCCAAAGACCAAGACCTTGAATCTGGCACCAAGTGCTGGTCTGTCAAGCACCAGCCAGACCAACACCTGGTCTGCCAAGCATCAATGTTCTGTGGCCGCTTGTGGAGGGTCTCACGCTCTCACGTAAGAGGCAGAGTCATGAACAAATTACAGTGAGCAACACAAGGTACTGAAGAAGTTCAAGCAATGCTACTTCAACGAAGCCCTGCATTTCACCTGTTGAATATGTGAGCTCATTGACCGATATCCCCAGCACCAGGCTCATATCGCACTCAGACAGTGTCAGTGACTGGGCCACACTGCCCGCTTGCTTAATGCTCAACCCAATAGGAAGACCTCAGTTCCAAGCTCAACAATGCCAAAGGTTTATCAGGAGCACGGAGGACACCCATAGAAGGACATTACATCCCAAACAACTTATGGGAATGGCTGGTCCATGGCGACTGAGACTGATGGAGATGGGAGGACGTGTAGCACGTTGCATCTGTCCACCAGGACACGAAGCAATTGACAGGTGTGTGCAGTAATAGAGTCATATACAGTGTGGAACAGGCTCTATGGCTCAACTAACCCATAGCAACCCACATGCCCCATCTACACTGGTCCCACCTACCTGCGCTTGGCCCATATCCCTCCACACCCGTCCTAGCCCCGTCTACCTGTCCTGATCTAGTCAACCTCTCTCCTGCTCTGTCAACCTCCACCTGTGGCAGAGGCTGCAAATCCCACACCGAACCTGAATCTGAGTCTGATGAAGGGTCCAGAACCAAAACGTCACCTGTCCATGTTCTCCAGAGATGCTGCCTGACCCGCTGCGTTACTCCAGCACTCTGTGCCTTCATTTGTTCTCACGCGGAACCTGTTGGCCACCTCAGAATCTGCAGAACTGGAGTGGAAACAAATTATCCTTGAACCTGAGAGATGGCACAAGATGCAGGGGAGAGGAAGAGATGATCAGGTTGTCTTTGTCCATCTGACTGGTCAGTCAATTAGAACATGAAGAATATTACAAGATATAATTACAGACTTGGGAATGACTTCAAGATGTGAAGAGTGGGGAGGCTGGATGGTTGTGGCAGCAATCTCAGGATCCTTGTTGTTTGGCTAAAGGCCAGTTGGCTATTTTCTGAACTGCAGATCCACTAACTGAATGAAAACATAGAAACATAGAAAGTAGGTGCAGGAGTAGGCCATTCGGCCCTTCGAGCCAGCACAGTCATTCAATATGCTCATGGCTGATAATCCAAAATCAGTACCCAATTCCTACTTTCTCTCTATCCCTTGATTCCGTTAGCCCTAACTCTCTCTTGAAAACATCCAGTGAATTGGCCTCCTGCGGCAGAGAATTCCACAGATTCTCAACTCTCTGGGTGAAAAAGTTTTTTTCTCATCTCTGTCCTAAATGGTCTGCCCCTTATTCATAAACTGTGACCCCTGGTTCTGGACTCCCCCAACATCGGGAACATTTTTCCTGCAGCCCTTGTGGCTGATGATGGGTGATGTTGGGATGCCCTGGTGCCCTGATTTACAGTTCCAATACACCCTGAGTCACTGAGGAGGCAGCCTGAGCCCAAAACTCATTTTTTATTGCTCTCAAAACATGATAATATTGGAAAGCCCTGGAAAGAAGTCATCAGTCACCTTCCTCACGCATTTGCAGTCTGTTGCCTCGGGTACCCTACAAATGTCCCCTGCAGAATCCCGGAAGGATCCTGAGGTAAAGAAGCTGAGAGCCTTCTGCATCCTTGAAATAAAGGATTGAATTGCATTTGGCACAAATCCAACATGACCCCAAACAGTCACAGTTGGTTTTGCACTGTGAAAATCATTACATTAACCCTCCTTCAAATGCACTTCAGATTAAAACCAACTTCACTTTCCATTTTTTATCAGGACTCAAATTAGCATTAAGTGGCAGGTCAAGGACTGAGTGAGTCTCTTTTGTTCTGCAAAACGAATTTACTGCGTTGTAAATGATAGCTGAAATCTTTTCATTTTAAAGCAATTTAGGAGTATTGCAATTGTCATCTGAAGCCTATCCTTATAATATATAACGTGTTATTCAATGCTATAAGCGTGCTGCAATGAATTGCACCTTAGTCCACGATACTGTAAGTTGAGAAAGATGTAATTGAGCTCAGTTTTGAAATATGAAGAGCTTCTACTCACTGCCCTCCTCCCAGAAGTACCACATTTCAAGCGGATACATAATTATGTAAAGTGCAGGTGCCAGTGATTGTATAAATACGTATCAAGTACATGTTGTGCCGTCATCCAAGGTGCCTTTATACAAGAAAAAAAAAGTCCACGAGCAGAATTTCATTCTGCAAACCATTACTGAGGCAAGGTCCACAATGAAGTTTAAATGCTCGATGAAGGAGAAACAGAAAAAATGGCAAGAGGAAAGAACAGGAGAATGGATTTGATTTGGTGGCTCATCGAGAGAAATAGCAGTGCAGGTTTGAGCTGAGTCATTTATTCCCTTTCACACGATGCTACGTTACCTCCAAAACCAGTGGCACTGTGGTGCATGACAAAAGCAGAGATTGTTTTGTGTTGCCAGCTTTTTCACTGCAGTGCTTTCCTGAAATAAAATACCAAACACTTCTAAAATGTGTTATGAATAGTCATAGAGTCGTACAGTGTGGAAACAGGCCCTTCGGCCCAACTTGCCCACGCCAACCAACATGTCCTATCTATATTAGTCCCACCTGCCTGCATTTGGCCCAGATCCCTCAAAACCTGTCCTATCCATGTACCTGCCTAAATGTTTCTTAAACATTGCAATGGTTCCTGCCGCAACTATCTCCTCTGGCAGCTCGTTCCACACACCCACCACCTTTTGTGTGAAAAAGCAACCCCTCAGATTCCTATTAAATCTTTTCCCCTTCATCTTAAACCTATGTTTATGTCAAATATCTACAGATATTCGGTGATTTGCTCTCAGCATTAGGGCAGCATGGTGGCATAGCAGTAGAGCTACTGCCCCTCTCAGCGCCAGAGACCTGGGATCGATCCTGACTACGGATGCTGTCTATACGGAGTTTGTACGTTCTCCCCGTGACCTGCGTGGTGGGTTTTCTCTGGGATCTTCGGTTTCCTCCCACACTCCAAAGACGCGCAAGTTTGTAGGTTAATTGGCTTTTGTAAATTGCAAATTGTCCGCAGTGTGTTTAGGGTGGTGTTAATGTGCGGAGATTGCTGGTCGGAGTGGGCTTGGTAGGCCGATGGGTGTGTTTCCACGCTGTGTCTCTAAACTAAACTAAAAGCTAAACATTCACTTTAGATTTCAAATACAATTGTAAAATGAAAACAGCAATGGATCTCCTCCTTAATTGTGTGTAATCATCTTGGGGCCAAGCCCAGGTAGTAAGTGATTCCTTACCTGCAACACAACCCAGCCAATATCGCATCCATTGAAATATGTAGCTGGTGATTAGGTCAGGGCCTCACGAACATGTGCTGCCCTCCTCTTCAGATTTATCTCTATGTGCTGTGCCCAGGCGATTGATTTTACCTCTGACACAGACGAGGCAGATATGCTCTACGGCATCAGATGACAAAGATCATTTAAAAGCATGTTTCAGTTACAAAATCCAATCTGTACAGCTGGGCTATTTATTCTCACTATCGCAGAGTTTCACTCATGTCCAACATACTTAACACTTTGAGAATCAGTGACAAATGGCGCGGCCTTGTTAAAAGGACTTTCCCCCCTGGTATTGTAAGAAAATAACTGCAGATGCTGGTACAAATCGAAGGTATTTATTCACAACATGCTGGATTAACTCAGCAGGTCAGGCAGCATCTCAGGAGAGAAGGAATGGGTGACGTTTCGGGTCGAGACTGAAGAAGGGTCTCGACCCGAAACGTCACCCATTCCTTCTCTCCTGAGATGCTGCCGGACCTGCTGAGTTACTCCAGCACTTTGTGAATAAATTCCCCCCTGGTAACGTTTGTATTTCAAACCTGTTTCAGCTTTCATTGCACTGCATACGTCATAGCATCAAATGAAATGATTAAGAAATGCACACCTTCATTTAGTAGTACAATCTTGTAAACCTGTGAAAAGAAAAGACACAAAGTTCTGGTGTAACTCAACGGACCAGGCAGGGTGACACTGCTGGGGTGTCACGGTGGCGCAGTGGTAGAGTTGCTGTCTCAGGCTCAGGAGGAAACCTGCTGATTAAGAATAAGGCGTAGGCCATTCAGAACTGAGATAAGGAAAACCTTTTTCACCCAGAGAGTTGTGAATCTGTGGAATTATTTGCCACAGAAGGCAGTGGGGGCCAATTCACTAGATGTTCTCAAGAGAGAGTTAGATTTAGCTCTTAGGGCTAACGGAATCAAGGGATATGGGGAGAAAGCAGGAATGGGGTACTGATTTTGGATGATCAGCCATGATCATATTGAATGGCTGTGCTGGCTCGAAGGGCCGAATGGCCTGTACCTGCACCTATTTTCTATGTTTCTATGCTTTACTAATAAATCCCACTATTGATCTTATCGAAACGTATAAGATTATTAAGGGGTTGGACACGTTAGAGGCAGGAAACATGTTCCCAATGTTGGGGGAGTCCAGAACAAGGGGCCACAGTTTAAGAATAAGGGGTAGGCCATTTAGAACTGAGATGAGGAAAAACCTTTTCAGTCAGAGAGTTGTGAATCTGTGGAATTCTCTGCCTCAGAAGGCAGTGGAGGCCAATTCTCTGAATGCATTCAAGAGAGAGCTAGATAGAGCTCTTAAGGATAGCGGAGTCAGGGGGTATGGGGAGAAGGCAGGAACGGGGTACTGATTGAGAATGATCAGCCATGATCACATTGAATGGCAATGCTGGCTCGAAGGGCCGAATGGCCTGTACCTGAACCTATTTTCTATGTTTCTATGCTTTACTAATAAATCCCACTATTGAATGCATGTCTTCACCCAGTACCATTTCCTGTTATCTTTGATGGAGTAGGCCGCGGAAACAGCTCTCTGTCAACTTTATTGGTTTTCTGACTGCTGTCTTTGGTTAAAATTGTCCCTGCTGGAACAACGTCAAGCCTGCACACGGGGGAGACCAAGCTGATTAGCAGTTAAACCAAGCAGGTGAATTACCTGACAATCTGCCACTTACACACCACTAATCTCAAACTGATCGCCCGACCCAGCGGCAAAGGCAAGGGCTTCTTGAAAAATAATATAGATAAAGTTCATGTGCTTTTAATCTCTCCCTAGTGAGCATTTCATCAGCACTGTAAGCAAGAAAGCAGTCGTTGCTTCCCCACTGGGGCTGGACTAAAGTCAGCAGAGGATAAGAAGCAGAGGATGAATCATTCATGGTCAGACCTTTGTCAGCCCAGCTTCCGTAAGGAGAGTGTAGCTGTGCATTTTCCTAAACGCCCTCAGCATCTTCATCGCCCTCCTTCTCAGCTTGCGAGCTCCACTCTCCACCCAACCTACAGTCACTTGCTGCTCATTCTGTGCACGTCGGTGGATGCAAGACCAAAGGGCTGGTAGGAGGAACCATGTCTTACCTTCCGCACCCTCAAGAGCAAAGACACTAGAGGAACAAGATGGACCGCTCCGTTGAAATCGCCTATACTGAAGTGTACTACGCAAAGGAGCCATTTTAGTATGCAAAACCCGCCGTCCGCGATGCCTCTCTCAGTGTAATCAGTGTTTTGGGGGACCAGTATGTGTGATGATACCATAAAAATGCAGAATATATCTCATCTATCAATTCACAGATGTTTGTTATCTTTCTTTTTAAATGTTTCTGCAAGTTTCTGCCTACTAAGATGGCGTACTACGTTTTTTTAGGGTTGAGTGGTCGTCTATCTTGTTCCTTTAGTATCTTTGCTGAAGAGTACAACGTGTGTTGACATAGCCCACTGAGACTGTACACATAGTCGCCAGGTTTGGGCACCATTTTTACAGTCCAAGTTGCTTCAAGTGCAGCTGGCCATAAAGTTTTCCTGGCGATGTTGCAGGGTCGAGCAAAGTCGTAGGCGTCCCCCACCGCTCCGTGCCGCTGCAGGGCACGCCAGGCCTGAGCTCCTGGTCTCTTGGAGCAGCGTCCGACCCAGTTGAGCCCCAGGCTGCTGCAGGCCCTCCAGCCGTCACCTCAATCCGCAAATGACCATTGTTCCTCTCCTCGCCCGGCCACCATTCAGCCCTTGAGCACTGGGCCCTCCTGCAGCCGACCGTGAGGGCGGGGAAGGTAAGACACGGTTCCTCTTGTCACTGGCTCGGGCGATCAGTTTGAGATCAGTGGTGTGTAAGTGGCAGATTGTCAGGTAATTCACTTGCTTGGTTTAACTGCTAGTCAGCTTGGTCTCCCCCTGTGCGAAGACTTGATGTCGTTCCGGCAGTGCCCATTTTAACCAAAGCTAGCAGTCTGATGAAATTGATGCAGAGCATGTTTCAAAGCTGGAAACTTACTTTGGAAAGGGCCACTCACTGACCCTTCGGAATGGGCAGGTAAAAAAAACTACTCAAACTGCTTCTGCAGGAAGGAACTGCAGATTCTGGCTTAAACCGAAGATAGACACAAAAAGGCTGGAGTAACTCAGCGGGACAGGCAGCATCTCTGGAGAGAAGGAACGGGTGACGTTTCGGGTCGAGACCCTTCTTCAGACTAGTTAGGGACAAGGGAAACAAGAGATATAGACGATGATGTAGAGAGATAAAGAACAACGAATGAAAGATATGCAACAAAAATAACGATGATAAAGGAAACAGGCCATTGTTAGCAGTTTGTTGGGTGGAAACGAGAAGCTAGTGCCACTTAGGTGGGGAAGGGATCGAGAGAGAGAGGGAATGCCCAGGTCTACCTGAAGTTAGATAAATCAACATTAGAAACTACTTGGTTTCCAAAGTTTCCTAGTTTGGACTAGTTTCCAAAGTCGCAAAAAAAACCAGACAATGGTGGAGATGCTAGCGGGACCCTTGGAAAGAGAAATAGAGGTGACAGTTCAGTTCAGAAATAGAGTCATCTAGTGAGAAAGCATAGAACCAGGCCCTTCAGCCCAACTTGCCCTCACTGGCCAACATGTCCCATCTACACTAGTCCCACCTGCCTGTGTCTGGCCCATATCCCTCTACACCGGTCCTATCCATGTACCTGTCTAAATGTTTCTTAAACGTTGGGATAGTACCTGCTTCAACTACCTCCTCCGGCAGTTCGTTCCATACTCCCACCACTTTTTGTGTGTAAAAGTTACCCTCAGGTTCCCATGAAATCTTTCCCCCCCTCACCTTAAACCTCTGGTCCTCGATTCCCCTACTCTATGCAAGAGACCGTGTGCGTCTACCCAATCTATTCCTCTTGTGACTTTGTACACCTCTGTAAGATCACCCCTCATCCTCCTGCGCTCCAAGGAATCGAATCCTCTGAGTTTCTGTTTTATTTTCTGCCTTTTAAAGTTGCAAAACCACATATTTTTTGTGTCTAAATATCCAAATTGAATCTTTTCTTGATAATGGTGGATACAAGGGCTCACAGAAAAAACAACCCTGGATACATGCAATTAGAAATTTATTTCATGAACCCTCTAGGTGTTTAGCTCAGTTCCCCTTGATGAAGTCATTGGAGATGTGTGTGCAGAGATGGTGAGTCGCGGGACGTTTCGGCGCCCGGTGCGGCTCGGCCACGGGGACTCCCATCCCCTTGCGGGGACTGTGCGGGCCGGTCGGGGACGAGCTGTCTGTCCGTGGGCGTGGGGAAGAGAGTGGAAGTTTTGTTGCCTCCATCACAGTGAGGGGGTGTTTGGAGTCACTGTGATGGACGTTTGTGTTAGGGTCATGTGTCTTGTGTTCTTTTTTTTTGTGTGACTGCTATGTAATTTCGTTCGGTACCTTGGTACCGAATGACAAATAAAGCTCTGTATTCTGTCAGAGTATAGAAGTGAGATGTACCGATTGACCAAATGGTGTCAGCACAACAACCCGGCTCTCAATATCAATAAAACCAATGAACTGATTGTGGACTTTGGAAGAGGAAGGATGAGGACCCACAATCATGTTTATATCAACGGGACGATGGTGCAGAGAGTCAAAAACTTCAAATTCCTGGGCGTGCATATCTCTGAAGATCTTTCCTGGACCCAGCGCACTAATGCAATTATAAATAAAGCACAACAACACCTCTACTTCCTGAGAAGATTAAGGAGATTCGGGATGTCAAAGAGGATTCTCTTGAACTTCTACAGGTGTACAGTAGAGTTGACTGGTTGCATCATGGCCTGGTTCGGCAACTTGAACTCCCAGGAGCGGAAAAGACTGCAGAAAGGTGTGAAGGCCCCAGTCCATCACCGGCTCTGTACAAGAGTGGCTTCTGTGTGAAGCAGGGCATCGTGAGAAAAAGTTGGAAGAGGAGATACTTCATCCTTGACGAGAATTCTTTCAGTTACTTTAATTGTGAAATGGAAAAAGAACCTTTACGAGCATTCCCTCTAAAGGACATTCAGAGAGCTCAGGACTGTGGCTGCAGCCAAGCCCTGATGAGGGATAATTTATTCCACCATCGAAGGGATTTATCGAAGTCGCTGCCTCAAAAAAGGCATCATCAGAGATCCACACCATCCTGGCCACATGCTCATTTCACCACTGCCAGCATTGGGAAGAAGATACAGGAGCCTGAAAACTGTAATGTCCAGGTTTAGGAACAGCTTATTCCCTACATCAGCCTATTAAACACTACAACCTCAAATAAGCTCTGAACTACAATAGACTATTATTATTATTACACTATTATTATTTGTTTTTTGAGTATGTGTGTGTGTGTGTATGTGTGTATATATATGTATGTGTGTGTGTGTGTACTTGTATGTGTCTATATATACACTGAACTTTTTTTCTCTCGTTTATCATATTGTTTACAATGTACTATGTTTACATATCATCATATCATATCATATATATACAGCCGGAAACAGGCCTTCTCGGCCCTCCAAGTCTGTGCCGCCCAGTGATCCCCGCACATTAACACTATCCTACACCCACTAGGGACAATTTTTACATTTACCCAGCCAATTAACCTACATACCTGTACGTCTTTGGAGTGTGGGAGGAAACCGAAGATCTCGGAGAAAACCCACGCAGGTCACGGGGAGAACGTACAAACTCCTTACAGTGCAGCACCCGTAGTCAGGATCGAACCTGAGTCTACGGCACTGCATTCGCTGTAAAGCAGCAACTCTACCGCTGCGCTACCGTGCCGGTATTCTGTTCTGTTATGGTGCAGCAAGTGAGAATTTCATTGTTCTATCTGGGACAAATGGCAATAAAACACTCGACTCTTGACTCTTCAACCAGTCTGAAGAAGGGTTTTGACCTGAAACGTCACCCATTCCTTCTCTCCAGAGATGCTGCCTGTCCCGCTGAGTTACTCCAACATTATTTTGTGTCTATCTTCAACCTCCGTTACTTTGGCTTAAACCTAGTATGGCAATTTGCTGTGTAAAGAAATAAAAAATACAAAATTAATCCTGAAACCACGCTCAGCGTGACATACTCTGCAGCTCACCACTGCTCAGAAACAGTAGAACTAACGTGTTCGAAAACATTGCCTGTGATGTCTCCAGAGAGATTAAATGAAGTTACAATCAAAATAAAAATGACTCCCCTTACTGATTGAGCAATAAGTGTCTCACGCATGAGAATACACAGTTGTTCATGTTAATTGAAGACTACTCAACAGATAATTCAGATCAGCAGCACCACAAGTGTTATTGGGGCACTGCAGGCTTCTTCACACTGCAATCATGGCAACCACTGCACACATTTGAGAGGCACTTTGTGTTGCATGCAATAATGATGAGGATGCAATTAAGGTGTAGAGTGAATGCCAGCTGGAAATTATAAAGAGCTATCAGATCATGAATCTGTATTGCTCATTGATCAAAGTCAATGATCATCCAAGATGGCGCCCAACTCTTTGTGTGCTGGTCATAGAAGTGGATCTGCAATCAGGCATTACTCTTATAAATCTCCACCCTGATAGTAACATATTCACGTAATCCTTCTGCTGGCTGGATGGCACGCAACAAAAGCTTTTCACTTTTCTGCTTTTTCTCTGCTTTCTACTGCACAACCGCCAACAGCTGGGCTATCTCATTCCTCGGTACACGTGACAATAAACTAAACTGAACCTAACCTCACAGTATTCCCTTTGTCATGTTGCATATTGCAACTGTGGCGGCGCCTAACGGCAGCGGCTGACTAGCAGTCTGTCCGTCTTTTTTTTGTTGAGTGTTGGGATGATTTTTATATATATTTTTTTGGTTGTGTATGTGTGGGAGGGGGTGGTGGTGTGTGGGGGGTGGGTGGGGGTGGGGGTGGGTGTGGGGAACTTTTCTCTTCCTCACGGCGCGGGGTGCGGCTCGGCTGCGGGGCCTAACATCCCCCGGTGCAACTCGGCTGCGGGACTTAAGACCGCCCGGTGCGGCTCGGCTGCGGGACTTTACATCCCGGTGCGGCTTGGCCGCTGGACTTTACATCCCGGTGCGGCTTGGCCGCTGGACTTTACATCCTGGTGCGGCTTGGCCGCTGGACTTTACATCCCGGTGCGGCTTGGCCGCTGGACTTACATAGCCCGGTGCAGCTCGGCTGCGGGGCTTAACACCGCCCGGTGCAACTCGGCTGCGGGACTTTACATCGCCCGGTGCGGCTCGGCTGCGGGGCTTAACACCGCCCGGTGCAGCTCGGCTGCGGGACTTAACACCGCCCGGTGCGGCTCGGCTGCGGGACTTTTCACCGCTGGTGCGGCTCGGCTGCGGGACTTAGCTGCGCAAGGCTTGGTCGCGGGCCTTTCATCGCCCGGTTCGGCCGCGAGACGTTTCAGCGCCCGGTGCGGGGACTGTGCGGGTCGGTCGGGGACGAGCTGTCTGTCCGTGGGCGTGGGGAAGAGAGGGGAAGTTTTGTTGCCTCCATCACAGTGAGGGGGTGTTTGGAGTCACTGTGATGGACGTTTGTGTTGGGGTTATGTGTCTTGTGTTCTTTTTTTTTCTATGACTGCTATGTAGTTTCGTTCGGTACTTCGGTACCGAACGACAAATAAAGCTCTGTTATACTGTTATACCTGTTATGTATCTGTACACTGTGGACGGCTCCATTGTAATCATGTGTTGCCTTTCCGCTGACTGGTCAGCACGCAACAAAAGCTTTTCACTGTACCTCGGTGCACATGACAATAAGCTAAGCTAAACCATCTAAAAGTAAACTAAGCTCAATGTCAGTGCTGTCATATTGGAGTTTGCAATGCTCCTAATGTCATCACTTAACGTCACTCAAAATCCCACCATTGTTATTTAACCGTGCAGGTTAAAAGAAGTTGACATCTTTTGACTCACACCACAAATCTGTAAGTGTTTGTTGGACACTTTCTGCAATTGACTTGAGCTGGAAGAACCTGCAGGAAATAGTGTAGGAAAATAACTGCAGATGCTGGTACAATATCGAAGGTATTTATTCACAAAATGCTGGAGTAACTCAGCAGGTCAGGCAGCATCTCGGGAGAGAAGGAATGGGCGACGTTTCGGGTCGAGACCCTTCTTCAGACTGAGAGTCAGGGGAGAGGGTCTCGACCCAAAACGTCGCCCATTCCTTCTCTCCCGAGATGCTGCCTGACCTGCTGAGTTACTCCAGCATTTTGTGCAGGAAGTAGTGTGGTAAATATTGAAGACCCATTTCTCTGGTTTTAAGGCTTCTGCTCTAAACAGACCACTTTCACACACGGATTATTCATAGGAATTCCCCTGGTGAATGGAGGATATTCCAGAACAAGAGGCAAGATAGTTTATTTGACATATGCAACGGATATGAACCGAAGCAATGAAATTCGTACTTACTGCAGCTTTACGGGCACATTCCATGCTGCAAAGACAACAACAAAAATATCAAATTAATTATCGGTTATTCTAAGTAAAATAGATCATGATAGAGCTTCCAGCAGAGGTGCAACTGTGTGGGTTAGCAAGGGCAAGGAAGGCCAAATGGCCTATATCCGTGCAGTACAGCTCCATGACACTATCACTATGTATTTTTGGTCTACTTTGAAGAACCCAGGCAGACCAGTATTGTGTCAAAGAACTGCAGATGCTGATTTACACCGAAGACAGACACAAAATGCCGGAGTAACTCAACGGGTCAGGCAGCATCTCTGGAGAGAAGGAATAGGTAACATTTCGGGTCAAAACCCTTCTTCAGACTGAGAGTCAGGGGAGAGGGACACTAGAGGTATGAAAAGGTCCAGAACAAATCACCGATGACCAAGGAAAGGTGGAGCCCACAGCGGTCCATTGTTGGCTGTCGAAGAGATGATAACGAAGGGATGTTTGGATGCGAAAAGTGGGACTGGCAGGACGACTAGGGTGGGGGAGGGGCGGAGAGAAAAGGAATGCAGGGGTTAATTAAAATTAGAAAAATCATCGTTTATACCGCTGGGTTGTAAGTTGGCCAAGCGAAATATGAGGTGCTGTTCCTCCAGTTTTTCCGTGTGCTCACACTTTGATAGTGGAGGAGGCCCAGGACAGAAAGGTCAGTGTGGGAATGGGAATGGGAGTGTAAAAAGTTTGGCAACCGGGAGATCGCATAGACCAAGGACCAATATTGTTAATGATGTTCCATCTGCTGCAAGTCCTTATCATCAGGAGGGGAGAGCTCTTGGCACAGCCTCTCTGGTGAAAATCTAAGAAGCAGAACCACGAGGAGGAGGAGGAGGAAGAAGAGTGGCGGATATGGACCCCATTGCGGACATTGGACTTTGTCTATGGATCTGGAGAAGATTTACGAGGATGTTGCCAGGACTAGAGGGCCTGTGCTATAGGGAGAGGTTGAACAGGCTGGGACTCTATTCCTTGGAACTATATTCTGCACTCTGTATCTTCTCCTTTGCTCTATCTGTTGTACTTGTGTTTGACTTGATTGTGTTAATATACAGTACATCTGATATGCTTGGATAGCATGCAAAACAAAGCTTCTCACTGTAGCTCGGTCCACGTGACCATAATAGACATAAACCTCAGTAACATGGGCAACAGGTCTCTCTGCCAGCCTCCCTGAACAGCTCATCTGGACGGGTGAGAGATTTAAGAAAATGCGATCTCAATTCCAATCAGCCAGTGCTGTTTCCCCTCCGACACTAATCCTCACAGCTTCCACTTATCCATGTTGCAAGAAATAAAAGCCAGCGTGAAATGAATGCTCAAAACCATGTTTATAAATGAAAGTATGTCACGCTGCACACAATAATCCACAAATCAACCTAAAGCATTCCTCAGCGCTCGTCCTCTGTATATCCCACTGCTGCCAGGCAGTGCTACCTACCTCAGGTACACACCAGACTGGCAAAAGTGGAGTTGGGAGCCAAACTATGAGTAAAGTTGCAGAATTGCAAAGCTGCATCATCGATCATCGGATGGTGCGTCTGAGGAAGGTTCTCCACCTGAAACGTCACCCATTCCTTCTCTCCAGAGATGCTGCCTGACCCAATAGACAATAGACGATAGGTGCAGGAGTAGGCCATTCGGCCCTTCGAGCCAGCACCTCCATTCAATGTGATCATGGCTGATCATTCTCAATCAGTACCCCGTTCCTGCCTTCTCCCCATACCCCCTGACTCCGCTATCTTTAAGAGCTCTATCTAGCTCTCTCTTGAATGCATTCAGAGAATTGGCCTCCACTGCCTTCTGCGGCAGTGAATTCCACAGATTTACAACTCTCTGACTGAAAAAGTTCCGTTCTAAATGGCCTACCCCTTATTCTTAAACTGTGGCCCCTGGTTCTGGACTCCCCCAACATTGGGAACATGTTTCCTGCCTCTAACGTGTCCAACCCCTTAATAATCTTATACGTTTCGATAAGACATGTTTCGACCCGCTGAGTTACTCCAGCATTTTTTTTGCCTATCTTCGGTATTAAACCAGCATCTGCAGTTCCTTGCTACATAATCAGATGGCACATGATGGTTGAGGCCGACTGTGTGGGGCAGGAGCTGCCCACCACTGCCGTGCAGGATAGAGTGGGCTTCACACTCTGATCAAGCCCTGCTCTGAGTCGCTGCTGCATTCCTTTCCAGCCCTTTATGGTGAACGGAAATCTTCAGGCAGGCTTGCTGGTGCACTAACCACTTCACTATGTTCCCTCAGGCATTTTCAATGCTCTGACCCATCAGAACCCTTGGGGTTTGTATTCAGTTCTAAACCTGTGGAGACTGAATTAGTAACTTAACCACTTCACCCCGGTGTCTACAAGTGATAAATCACAAGTCGGAGCCTGTGCTTTGTCACGTTATTCTTTAAGGCTTCACGATTCTACCTCAGTTTCAGGACATCTGTCAATAACTGCTCCCACCACAAATGGCATCCTCTCAAGATAGTCAAAATAATGGCCCCCTCTATTTATCAGCACGAATCAGTTTCAATTGGTTCTGGTCACTCAGACATCCACCCCAACCCTGCCCTCCCACCCCCCACCCTCCCCACCCCCACTGATGCTGTCTGTGGTGAGTGGCACCGATGATTATTCATTGATTCAGTGATTCATTGATACTTTCATGTCACCTGTCCCATGCTGCCAAGCTGGAAAGGGTTCAGAGAAGATTTACGAGGATGTTGCCAGTACTAGAGGGCCCATGCTAGAGGGGGAGGTTGAACAGGCTGGGACTCTATTCCTTGGTGCGCAGGAGGATGAGGGGGGCGATCCTATAGAGGTGTATAAGATCATGAGAGGAATAGATCGGGTAGATGCACAGAGTCTCCAGCCCAGAGTAAGGGAATTGAGGACCAGAGGACATAGGTTTAAGGTGATGGGGAAAAGATTTAATAGGAATCTGAGGGGTAACATTTTTACACAAATAGCAGTGGGTGTATGGAACAAGCTGCCAGAGGAGGTAGTTGAGGCAGGGACTATCCCAACATTTAAGAAACAATTAGTTACATACATGGATAGGACAGGTTTTGAGGGACATTGGGTAGGTGGGACTTATGTCCTTAATCATGTCTGGAAGATTAGCACATTGGGACATGTTGGCTGGTGTGGGCAAGTTGGGCCGAAGAGCCTGTTTCCACACTGTACCACTCTATCCCTCTATGACTCTATGTGTCTAGGTACAGCTTTGTCATGCACACAGCCCGGTAAAATCATACAGCAGGCCTCTCCTCGGCAGTACACAAGTGTCACCACGTTTTGGTGCCGATAAAGTTACAAAACTTCACCAAAGCGCTGTCTACTGCCAGTCTGAACAAGGGTCCGACCTGAAACGTCACTTACTCCTTTTCCCCAGAGATGCTGCCTGTCCCGCTGAGTTACTCCAGCATTTTGTGTCTATCGGTTTAAACCAGCATCTGCAGTTCCTTCCTACACGTGCTGTCTACTGCCTGCCTCCACACATGGCATCAGCTCCCCCCCCCCTCTGGATACCCCTTTGTTCTTGGTGCCCTCCCCCCCCCCCGCCGGGTCCCCCCTCATTCTCGGCAGCCCTCCTCGCTCTCCGACGGCCCTCCTCGCTGTCCTACGACGGCCTAGCGGGTGGCAAGCTGTCCGCAGTGCACTAAAAACACTGGGTTAATCACAAACCTTGGACCCGTTTCCAGTGGCTTCTGACTTTGGCTGCTGCTGCCTTATGCTCATTGCTAGTCTGTGGCTTCATGCGGAACTAAGTCCTCCAAGTCCTCTAAGAACTAAGTCCTGCACGGTAGCGCAGCGGTAGAGTTGCTGCTTTACAGCGAATGCAGCGCCGGAGACTCAGGTTCGATCCTGACTACGGGTGCTGCACTGTAAGGAGTTTGTACGTTCTCCCCGTGACCTGCGTGGGTTTTCTCCGAGATCTTCGGTTTCCTCCCACACTCCAAAGACGTACAGGTATGTAGGTTAATTGGCTGGGTAAATGTAAAAATTGTCCCTAGTGGGTGTAGGATAGTGTTAATGTACGGGGATCGCTGGGCGGCACGGACTTGGAGGGCCGAAAAGGCCTGTTTCCGGCTGTATATATATGATATGATATGAAATACCAATAATGCAAAACCACTGAAAATCCGCCCGGTCCGTGAATGTTAAAAAGCAAAGTGCAAGGCACCGGAGCCTGTGAGATATTAGAGTGCACGATGTTGGTGCCTCAAGGGATTACATTAACATTGCAAAAAAGACTATTGGTATATCCAGACCCAATGTGCTAATCTCCCAGACATGATTAAGAATATTGTATGCCCTCTGAGGGCATGTGTAATATTTTGCATCAGTGTTTTAGTACAGTGTGAATAATTTGTAGCTGTTTCAGTAACCATGCTGGACGACGGTGTCCTATCCTTCCAACATGTCAGCATCCATAGAAAAGGATTGTCCCACTCAACGATGGCTTAAGCAGCTAATGAAGTGACAGGTGGCCTCAAGTACCTGATGTCTGAGCGGCAGCCTGATACCTGCTAGCCTACGAAGGGAGGCCCGGTGGCGCAGCGGTAGAGCTGCTGCCTTACAACGGCAGAGGCAAGGGTTCGATCCTGACTACGGGTGCTGTCCGTACGGAGTTTGGACGCCCTACCCGTGACTGCGTGGGTTTTCTCCGGGTGCTCCGGTTTCCTCCCACACTCCAAAGTCGTGCAGGTTTGCGGGTTAATTGGCTTTGGTGAAAGTGTGAATTGTCCCTCGTGTGTAGGGTAGTGCTAATGTATGGGGATCGCTGGTCGGCGCGGACTCTGTGGGCTGAAAGACCCGTTACCTCGCTGTATCCCTGAAGTCCAAATTAAAGTCTAAAGTAAACAGCTTCACCACAGCAGAGCAACAATCTGTGCTTGTTGAAGTCAGCTGCAGAAAAAGCCAGGTGCTAACACTACTGGGTATAACATTAGCAATATTGAATATGTGGGCACTAAGAATGTGTTAAGAGTTTTGCGCGGTTAGTTTTTTTCACATATTTTTATTCCGAATAAAGTTTATTTAAAAAATGTTTTAAAAACTTCCATTGAAGTGCAAGGAATTCCAGAAGTGGAGCACAATTCACAAACTTTACTACATTATGCATTTAATGTACACAAGAGCAAGTGAATTTCTGCTCCCTTCTATCTTTCTGCGCACCTTACATGGCAATTATGCTGTAAAATAATTATGAAGACTACACAAATGGAATTAATCAAAAAGGTGTAGCAGAACAAGACTCCAATTTTGCTTGTATTTATTCTCGATCTAAAATTCACTGCCTAAAAATTCATCTCTCATTGAAGCACTAAACATACTTTGGTAGTATGTTCAGTGCTACGAACTGAGTTACATTGACAAACTAGAAAGGCTAGCCATTACTACTTTGCAGATCAGACAGCACCTGTGGAGAAAAAGGATGTGTGATGTTTCAGGTCGGGACCCTTCTTGAGACCGAAAGTAGAGGGGGGGGGGGGGGGGAACTAGTGGTAAGAAAAGGCCAGAACAAATCAGGGTCGGTAACAGATGACCAAGGAAGGGTGGAGCCCACAATGGTCCATTGTTGGCTGTGGAAGAGGTGATAGTGAAGGGATACAGGGATGATCACCTACTCCCCAGCCAACACTGGGCCATCAAGGGCTCCACCCTTCCTTGGTCATCTGTTACCGACCCTGCTGTGTTTTGCCCTTCTCTTGCCTCCAGTTCCCTCCCCTCTACTTTCAGTCAGAAGAAGGGTTCTGACCCGAAACGTCACCCATCCTTTTTCTCCAGAGATGCTGCCTGAGCCACTGAGTTACTCCAGCACTTTGTGTCTGTCTTCGGTATAAACCAGCATCTGCAGTTCCTTCTTGCTCATCGAGTCATGCGGTCACACTGCGTGAGAACATGCCCTTCGGCCCACCATCTGCACTGACCTTCAAGACTAACCCCATGTCACTTGAGGCACATTCCCTTCAACCCCACCCCCTAAATCTCAACCCCCCCCCCCCCGAAACCATCCCCACCCACAATCCAACACTCAGTTGCACTCTCGAGGCATTTTCATTGGAAAGTTAAACTACCAACATGCACGTCTTTAGGATGTCAGGGGAAACTAAAGATTTGGGGGAAAACCGGCCCCATAGCAGAAGCATCTACGTCGCGGGGCTGGAAACTGGAAGTGTCCTGAGCTCATTCTGCTACCACCATCATCTACTGTACAAGTGATGGCTCCCACTGATTGTCGCCGGAAGCCTGCGTCCTTTTCAGGACGGACGATGATAGTGATGTAATATTTGAAACATGGACGATGGACACAATAAACAATAGACAATAGACAATAGGTGCAGGAGTAGGCCATTCAGCCCTTCGAGCCAGCACCGCCATTCAATGCGATCATGGCTGATCACTCTCAATCAGTACCCCGTTCCTGCCTTCTCCCCATACCCCCTCACTCCGCTATCCTTAAGAGCTCTATCCAGCTCTCTCTTGAAAGCATCCAACGAACTGGCCTCCACTGCCTTCTGAGGCAGAGAATTCCACACCTTCACCACTCTCTGACTGAAAAAGTTCTTCCTCATCTCCGTTCTAAATGGCCTACCCCTTATTCTTAAACTGTGGCCCCTTGACATGAAAGAAGAAGAAGGGGGAAAGCCGCACAGTGAGTAGAAGGGAAAGCAAACTCACACAGAGAGCACCCAAGACTCAGCATTGAACCCAGGACAGAGAAGATAAGATGCAGTAGCTCTACTCACTGTGCCATTTAGATTTAGAGATACAGAGATACAGCGCAGAAACAGGCCCTTCGGCCCACCGGGTCCGCGCCGCCCGGCGATCCCCGCACACTAACACTATCCTACACCCACTAGGGACAATTTTTACATTTACTAAGCAAATTAACCTACATACCTGTACGTCTTTGGAGTGTGGGAGGAAACCGAAGATCTCGGAGAAAACCCACGCAGGTCACGGGGGGAACGTACAAACTCCGTACAGACAGCACCCGTAGTCAGGATCGAACCTGAGTCTCCGGTGCTGCATTCGCAGTAAGGCAGCAACTCTACCGCCGCGCCACCGCGCCATCCTGTGAGAGGTACAACTGTACAGAACAGGAACAGGCCCTTCAGCCCACAACGTCTGTGCAGAACATGATGCCAAGATAAACTAATCTCATTCCCTGTGTGCGCTCCATTTCCTGCTTATCCGTGTGCCTTTCTAAAAGCCTGTTAAACGGCATGATTGTATCTGCTTCCACTGCCTCCCCTAGTGGTGCATTCCAGGCACCCACCACTTTCTGTAAAAATCCTGCCCCACACATCTCCTTTCTCCTCTGATCCTAAAACTGTGCCCTCTAGTCTTTGACAATTCCACTCGTGAGAAAATGTACTGACTGTCTACCCTGACTATGCCTCTGATGGTTTTATATACTTCGACCAGGTCTCCCCTCAGCCTGTGATGCTTCAGAGAAAACAATTCAAATTAGTCTCTCTTTGACCGATTCCCATCTAATCCCTGTAGCATCCTGGTCGACCTGTTCTGCTGTTATCAGAAGTGGGACTTAATTCCCCTTCTCCCCTTCTCCCCTCTCCCGCCACCACAAGAGAATCAAAAAACACTAACCATTGACAATGGTAAGAGTTATCAGTCTTTGAGTCAAGCACCACTCAGACGATCTGATAACTGTGTTTAACACTCCTGATAAGAATGATCTAAAATGCTGGCCTTCTTATCCCTTTGACATGAAGTCAAGTCAAGTCAAGTCAATTTTATTTGTATAGCACATTTAAAAACAACCCACGTTGACCAAAGTGCTGTACATCTGATTAGGTTCCAATGGAAAAAAAAAAAAAAGAAACATACAGTAGCACGCAAACAGTTCACAGCGCCTCCTCAATGAGCCTCAAACGCTAGGGAGTAGAAATAGGTTTTGAGCCTGGACTTAAAGGAGTCGATGGAGGGGGCAGTTCTGATGGGGAGAGGGATGCTGTTCCACAGTCTAGGAGCTGCAACCGCAAAAGCGCTGTCACCCCTGAGCTTAAGCCTAGACCGCGGGATAGTGAAGGCTGGATTTGCTCATTAAGTTTAGTTGGTTGTTGGCTTTGAGCTCACCCAGTCTGGCCACGTTATCACTGACATCAGTGGATGTAGTTTCTCATGACGTGTGCAAATGTGCACTGAATACTCAATGAAAATGCAGAGAACAACAATTGAAAATAACTGGGCCTGCAGACAGAAATGAAACTGGTAATCTCCAGGTTAACCACTTGACCCACATTTTGTTCTGCCATCTGGCACTCGTCTCTGTGAACCACTTCCAAATGGGTCTGAAGAAGGGTCCCGACCCGAAACGTCACCAATCGTTTTTCTCCATAGAAACGGCCTGACCCGCTGAGTTACTCAAGCACCATGTCTATCTCAGCTAAACGCTGTCTCCTTCCAACCCCCCACCATTCCCCACAAAGTGTTAGTTACTTCTTTTCGCATGGTTTTCATGAAGATCTTTCTTATTTTTCTCTCTCTTTCTTGAAGATCAGGGTTAGTAGCACAGATGCTGAGAGTTGTTGGCAAATAGCCCACTTGGCCAATCTTTACATGTGAGCTTTTTGAGAGCCAACAAAGTCTCGTACACCACAGAAGCTCCTTCATGGAGTTCCGCACCAGGGACGTGCAAGAAAGCGATGCCAGGATTGTATCTAAGACCGCCTTAAACAGAGTGGCAATCTTAGAAGAGCTGGGGTCCTGGTGCCCAGGACAGAACAGGCACTGGGACTACATCCCGCAGCTCCACTCTTGCTCCCCCTCCCCCCACGCACAACAAGGACAGAATCCCCCTCGTTCTCACCTTCCACCCCACCAGCCAGCGGATCCAACATATCATCCACCAACATTTCCGTCACCTACAACGGGACCCCACCACTGGCCACATCTTCCCATCCCCACCCCTTTCTGCGTTCCGCAGAGACCGTTCCCTCTGTAACTCCCTGGTCCACTCGTCCCTTCCTACCCAAACCAACCCAACCCCGGGCACTTTCCCCTGCAACCGCACGAGATGCAACACCTGTCCCTTTACCTCCCCCCTCAACTCCATCCAAGGACCCAAACAGTCTTTCCAGGTGAGATAAAGGTTCACCTGCACCTCCTCCAACCTCATCTACTGCATCCGCTGCTCTAGATGTCAACTTATTTACATCGGCGAAACCAAACGCAGGCTCGGCGATCGCTTCGCTGAACACCTGCGCTCGGTCCGCATTAACCAAACTGATCTCCCGGTGGCTGAGCACTTCAACTCCCCCTCCCATTCCCAGTCTGACCTTTCTGTCATGGGCCTCCTCCAGTGCCATAGTGAGGCCCACCGGAAATTGGAGGAACAGCACCTCATATTTCGCCTGGGCAGTTTACAGCCCAGTGGTATGACCATCGACTTCTCCAACTTTAGATAGTTCCTCTGTCCCTCCTGTCCCCTCCTCCTTCCCAGATCTCCCTCTATCTTCCTGTCTCCACCTATATCCTTCCTTAGTCCCGCCCCCCTGACATCAGTCTGAAGAAGGGTCTCGACCCGAAACGTCACCCATTCCTTCTCTCCCGAGAGGCTGCCTGACCTGCTGAGTTACTCCAGCATTTTGTGAATAAATACCTTCGATTTGTACCAGCATCTGCAGTTATCTTCTTATACTACTTGTTGCTCCACTGCGATTTCTCCTCAAGGTATGTCCACTTTGAAGAAGTTCTCCTCCTCTCTTCGATGAGAGTTTAGCAACATGCTCTCTCGTTGCTCCCCCTCTGTGATTTCTCCTGCCCTCCTACTCTACGACCACATCTTGACCCAGACTCGCTACCACAGCCACATCTGCTTTCTTGGGACTTGCCTGCGCCTCCATCTTCTGCCTCGTGGTTTCCAGCTCCGTTTTCAGACCTCCCAATTTGGACCCAACCCAGACTAACGGCTCCAACAGACCATCTGCCACTTTTCTGAACAGTTTTCCTTCCGGGCCCTGCGTTGTACCCTGGCTGGGATGCGCCGGCACCAGCAGGCCCACAGCTCCGGGCAACGGGCCCCAACTGTACTTTATTCTTCGCCGGATCCGCGCCCTCAACACTCAATTCCTCACCTACCTGGACTCCACCAAGGCTCACAAACTATCCCGCCTCTAGACGGCTGCCTCCACCGACACTCCTCGGCAGCGACTCGACCGCCCGCAGGCCCACAACTCCACCGCTGGTCTGCACCGCCGGCCGGCACACCACGAGGCAGAGGCCCGCGACGCCATTGCTGCCACTAGGTGCAGTACCGCTCCTCACCACCTCCCCTGGGCCGCCACCCGCCGACTGCAGAGGCCTACCTGAGGCCGCCGACCTCCACCGCCTCCCCGGGGCCACCACCACCGACTACCGAGGCCTAACTGAGGCTGCCGCCGACGTCCGAGACCTCTTCACCACCGCTGCCGACGCCGACCTTCCCGACCTCTTCACCACCGCTGACCTTCCTGACCTCTTCACCGCCGCCCACGCCCTCCCCGGCCATCCACTGACCGGGCCGACCGCCACTTACCCGGGCTCCAGGTCCCCGCGGGCCTCCCCCAGCGACCGTTTCGATCCACACCGCTCCACCGCCCAGCAGCAGGTCACAGCCGTCGCTGTACCCGGCCCCAGGGACCAACAACAGGCCGCAGCTCCACCCGGCCCACAGACACCGCGCTGGGCCCACAGCCCCCACCAGGCAGAGTCCCTCAGCACTGCTGGGTCATACTGCCCACCCCCTACTACAGGTAACCGCAGCAAGTTCTCCACTGGCGTGGAGCTCTTCTTCCGCCGCCTCCGCCTCCGAGCCTTTTTCCATGGTAAGGAGTCCTCACCCCCCACTGATGACCCCTTCTCCCGTCTCCAATAGACCCCCTCCTCTTGGACCCCCCCCCCCCGTTTGGCCAACTACCCTCACTAGAACTTTTTATCTCCAACTGCCGGCGTGACATTAACCGCCTCAAATTCTCCACTCCCCTGACTAACTCCAACCTCTCCCCTCCTGAACGTGAAGCCCTCCACTCACTCCGCAACAACCCGGACTTAATCATCAAACCCGCTGACAAGGGAGGGGCTGTGGTAGTCTGGCGTGCTGACCTCTACCGGACCGAGGCCAGACGACAACTCTCAAACACCTCTTCCTACCTATCCCTGGACCATGACCCCACCGATAAACACCAGACCTTTATCATCAGACCATCACGGACCTCACCATCTCCGGCGATCTACCCCCCAATGCCTCCAAACTCATAGTTCCCCAGCCCCGCACGGCCCGATTCTACCTCCTACCCAAAATCCATAAACAGAACTGTCCCGGCAGACCCATTGTCTCTGCCTGCTCATGCGGTTGGGCAAGGAGAAGTCCTAGGCCAGCAGCAGCCTGGGGCTTACCTGGATCGGGAGCACTCCAATAATTCCAGCATGTGGACCAGACTTTGGACTCTGGACTTCGGACTTTTTCTTTTCCTTTGTAAACAGCGCCAAAATACGGCGACTGTGTATTTGTGGGTTGGGCAAAAGAATTTCACTGTGCTGTGCACACGGTGCAATGGTTCAATGGTCCTTTATTGTCATAGGTACCATCCAGAATCTTGGAATCATCTTTGATCAAACCCTCTCCTTCGACAAACACATCAAACACATCACAAAGACAGCCTTCTTCCACCTCAAAAACATCGCCCGTCTCCGTCCATCCCTCTCCTCCACAGCTGCAGAAACCCTCATCCACGCCTTCATCACCTCCCGTCTGGACTACTGCACCCTCAAAAATCATCAGTAAACTTCAATACATTCAAAACTCCGCTGCCCGTCTACTCACCCACTCCCCGATCCGTGACCATATCACCCCCATCCTTTACAAGCTCCACTGGCTCCCCATCCCCCAGAGAATCCAGTACAAAATCCTCCTCATGACCTACAAAGCCCTCCATAACCTGGCCCCATCCTACCTGACTGACCTCCTCCACAGGCACACTCCCACCTGCACCCTCCGCTCTGCTGCTGCCAATCTCCTGTCCCCCCCCATCCGGACCAAACTCAGATCCTGGGGGGACAGGGCTTTCTCCATCGCTGCTCCCACCCTCTGGAACTCACTACCCCAAACCGTCAGAGACTCCTCCTCACTCACCACATTCAAAACATCACTGAAGTCTCACCTGTTCAGCACTGCCTTCAACCACTGACCGTCACCTCACCTTCTGTCTCCTTTTTCTGTACGTTTACTTATTTATCTATTTATTCAATTCTCTATGTTCTAGAAATCCCTGTAAAGCGTCTTTGAGTGTTTGAAAAGCGCTATATAAATGTAATGCATTATTATTATTATTATTATTTAAGGTACGGTGAAATTTGATTTACCATACAGTCATACCAGATAAAAGCAACAAGACACACAGCTACATAAAAGTTAACATAAACATCCACCACAGCGGCTCCCACATTCCTGACTGTGATGGAAGGCAATAAAGGCTTATCTACTTTCCTCCTTATTCTCCCGCGGACGGGGCAGTCGAGCCATCCGCAGTCGGGGCGATCGAAGCTCCCGCATCGGGGCGATCGAAACCCCTGCGATCAGGGCAGTCGAAGCTCCTGCGGCTTGGAGCTCCACGATGTTCAGTCCGCAGGCTCCCGCAGTTGGAGCTCCCAAAGTCATTCCCCAGCATGAAGCCGCCGGCTCCTCGATGTTAGGCCGCAGCGCGGATGGAGATACGATACGTAAAAATAATCGTGTAATCGGAAAGAGATTTTTAAAAGTTTACCCCAACGCCCCCCTCCCCCCACATAATACAAAGCTAAAGATACACTAAAACATACATTTAACAACATACTAAAAACAACAAAGAGACAAAAGGACGAGACAGAATGTTGGCGAGGCTGCCATTGTACGGCGCCACCTGGTGGAAGTTTGAACCGTTGAACCATTGAGCCAATGAACCATTGAGCCATTGAGCCAATGAACCATTGAGCCATTGCTTTGATCAAAATGGCCTGGATCAACTTTGAAGGCAGCTAATGCAAACGAGTCATCGGAGGCAGAGAACGCTGGAAGGCCTCAGCATCTGCTACCACAGTGTCTTTCCCATGTCTCCAGTGTCTCTGAGTGTGCATCACTAGTGCTGGTCTTGCCAGCTATGCTTGGGGGATCACCAAAGAAGACTGTGCAACCGGGTTGGATCATAACTGCGGGTGCCATCTGTACAGAGTTTGTACGTTCTCCCCGTGACCTGTGTGGGTTTTTTTCTCCAAGATCTTCGGTTTCCTCTGAAAAACATTATGGAAACAAAGACCATTATATTTCTTTATCTCAGGGTGTTGCAACGCCTGTTACAGATAATTAGCTAAATAATTTAGGAACACAACAACAATTTCCATGTACAGACCCAAAGTGCTGGAGTAACTCAGCGGGTCAGGCAGCATCGCTGGTGAGGGTAACGTTTCAGGATCGGAACCCTTCTTCAGATCTGTCTCAATGATAACTGGAGGCGGTCCTTTTAATGTGACCAAATACCTGCCCAAAGCTTTGGAGCAAATAATAAAGGATTAGGATTCTGCAATGGGGAAGCAATGGGAAATGGGTAGCAATTGCTTTAATTGTTTAGTTTAGTTTAGTTTAATTTATTGTCATGTGTACCGAGGTACAGTGAAAACCTTTTGTTGCGTGCTATCCCAAGCCAGTGGGGAAAAAAATTAGAATTTTAAAAATAAATTCCACTCTGAAAGAATTACATTGAATTTTATTCACCAAGATTACAGTTCCACCAAGGTTTACAATATTTGCCTATGGGTTCCTTACACAAAAGTATTTCTCCTGAGATGCTGCCTGACCCACTGAACTATTCCAGCACTCTGTATCTTCTTCTGTAAAGTGTAAAGTGTGCAGTTACACGGAACACAGCTACCAGCCTTGGAGGGCATCTACAACACACGATGTCTCAGAAAAGCCACCAGCATCCACAAAGACACTTCACACCCCTGCAACAGTCTGTTCGAACTCCTACCATCGGGCAGACGATACAAGGCCTTCTAAGCCCAGACTCAGGAACAGCTTCATCCCCAGGGCCATAGCTGCTATGAACCGGTCCTGCTGAGCCGGATGGTCACATCGCACAGTGAACTGGCACAGATCTACTTGCACTTTATTCTGTTTTAAAACTGTTCTAATTTGTTTCATTGGGTTGTTTAAATTAATACTGACTAGCGAATTCATTTATTGCATCGTATGGGAGGCGCATTCCCAATCTCGTTGTACCCCTGTACAATGACAATAAAGATATATTGTATTATATTGTATTGTATTGTAGCTGGATTAGTTAAACACCCTTTATTTGATGGTGCCTAGCATTGCATTTGGAAAATATTTTATTTTATTGAAACTCATCCTGGATATTGACTCTCACACATTATTAGTTTCTTGGTCTCATTATTTGTGGTCCCAACAGCATTACACAACAGTGAGCTTTCTCTAACTTATTTTATCTTTAGGCTCCATCACCCTCTTGGCCCCAAACTTCACTATTGTCATTATCTACCTTCAGAAAAACCTCCAGCTCTCAGCAACTCTCTTTATCATATCATATCATCATATCATATATATACAGCCGGAAACAGGCCTTTTCGGCCCACCAAGTCCGTGCCGCCCAGTGATCCCCGTACATTAACACTATCCTACACCCACTAGGGACAATTTTTACATTTACCCAGCCAATTAACCTACATACCTGTACGTCTTTGGAGCACTTTAAAGTGGTCTTGTTATTTCTCTAGTCATTGCTATCATTGCGTCCATCAATCTCCTCCACAGCCATTTTTCCCTTCCTCTCCTTGGATTTCCTAGTTGTCACTAACTTCACTCGTCATGTTTAGATTTTAAACTTTCGAGATACAACGTGGAGTCAGGCCCACTGATCGCTGGTCAGTGCGGACTCGGTGGGCAGTAGGGCCTGTTTCCAGGCCTGTTTCCAGGCCTGTTTCCAGGCCTGTTTCCAGGCCTGTTTCCAGGCCCTACTACCCACCGAGTCCGCACTGACCAGCGATCACCCCGTGCATGAGCACTATCCCACACACTCGGGACAATTTACAATTTACGCGGCCAATTAACTTACAGACCTGTCCGTCTTTGGAATGTGGGAGGAAACTGGAGCACCCGGGGAAAACCCACGTGGTCACGGGGAAAGCAGACAAACTCCATACAGACAGCACCCCTAGACAGGATCAATCCCGGGTCTCTGGCGCTGTGAGGCAGCAACTCTACCGCTGTGCCTCCATGCTGCTTTATCATTGAATGCATTTTGCATCAGTTATTTAAATCCATATTGACTTCATTCCAAATCGATGCAACTTTTCTTGAACTTATAATAATTATTTAATCTTCTCACCAAACCTATTGCTGGGATAAAGTTCACTTCAAGATGGCCTGACGTGCAGATGAGAAATTATATCTAATGGAATGGTGCTATTAATCAGGATACAGGTTTTAATACCATTAGCCGCGTATTTCTTTTCCGATTATTTAGCACATCATCACGCTATCATTAATCACCGAGCCTATTTACCATTCAGGAACTATTGTCTTTCAAAGTTGCTCAGCAAATACCACAACATCTATGGAAAGCTTTAGGTTATTACATTATTTTTGTGTAAAACATGCACGATTCGCTGAGCTAATGACTCCTTTCATCATTTCCAAAAGGGGCTGTTGGACGGAACTGGAGCAGAATATTTTTATTTAAGACTCACTGATCCGTTCTCTGGAACCTTTCCAATTTATATCAGTGCTGTCATGGTTGTTATCTTCTTACTCTGGAGAGAAAGTTAGATTTGGGCTGTATGTGGCTCTGCAATATAACTTGTAAAGACACAGGAAACCTGATTTATAAAATGAATGGCAGGGATAATCAAAACTTTTGATCTGAAATTGAATTTCTGATGAATGCCTCACTGAGCTACAGAATAAAAGGGCATACAATCCACAAATGGAAAGATTAAGAATTTATTTTAAAACACATTTACATTCTACTAGACCAAGTGGACCCGTTGGGCCCAAACCTCTCCTGCATTGGTGCAGCACCCTCCCCTCCCTCCCTCCCTCCCTCCCTCCCTCCCTCCCTCCCTCCCTCCCTCCCTCCCTCCCTCCCTCCCTCCCTCCCTCCCTCCCTCCCTCCCTCCCTCCCTCCCTCCCTCCCTCCCTCCCTCCCTCCCTCCCTCCCTCCCTCCCTCCCTCCCTCCCTCCCTCCCTCCCTCCCTCCCTCCCTCCCTCCCTCCCTTCCCCTCCCCTCCCCCCCTCCCCATCCCTTCCCCTCCCCCCTCTCCCCCTTTCCCTCCCCCTCCCTCCACACCCTTCCTCCACCCCCCCTCCTTCCTTCCCCTCCCCTCCCCTCCACCTTCCCCTCCCCTTCCCCTCCCCCCCACTCCACCCACCTCAACCACCTTATCCCCCTCCCCCTCCCTCCCTCCCTCCCCCCTCCCCTCCCTTCCCCTCCCCTCCCCCCCTCCCCGTCCCTTCCCCTTCCCCCCCTCCCCCTTTCCGTCCCCCTCCCTCCACACCCTTCCTCCACCCCCCCTCCTTCCTTCCCCTCCCCTCCCCTCCACCTTCCCCTCCCCTTCCCCTCCCCCCACTCCGCCCACCTCAACCACCTTATCCCCCTCTCCCTCCCTCCCCCTCCCTCCCCCTCCCTCCCCCTCCCTCCCCCTCCCTCCCCCTCCCCCTCCCTCCCTCCCTCCCTCCCTCCCTCCCTCCCTCCCTCCCTCCCTCCCTCCCTCCCTCCCTCCCTCCCTCCCTCCCTCCCTCTCTCCCCCCTCCCTCCACCCCCCTTCCTCCCCCTTCCCCACACTCCATCCCCCTCAACCCCCCTTATCACCCTCCCTCCACCCCCCGCCTCCCTCCACCACCCGCCTCCCCCCTCCCCCCTCCCTCCCTCCCTACCCCCCTCCCTAGGAGATAGATTTAAACTTTAAAATGTGAATCACTAAAAATATAACACAGATTTCAATGAAACTTCTTCCATTAGCACCAAAGGGACGACAGTCTGTAAAGGTGGGCCTAGAGATGTTGTGCTATCATGAACGGCTTTGGCTGTAGTTCAAGAACAAACAAACAAACAAACAAACGAGAGTTGTAGTACATAGATGTATTATACAGTTCTCACTGAGGCCATAAAAGAGTTAGCTTCGCTCTTGAATATCAAGTTTAACCTGATGTTCGGGGAGTAGACACAACTTGCAGAACAATTTATCTGTTCTTCATTAAAATAAAATGCTGTATTATTTTGACCTAAAATAGGATTAGAGTAGAGATTAGTTTGGTTCAAAATAGTTCAAAATAGAACTGCAATCTTTCACGAGCAGTCCTGTAAAATGAAGGACACCAATTGCTTACAATTAATAGCAACTCAATACAAATCAGGTCCACCTCTCACAATAGTCACTGTTGTCCCCATATTGCTGTGGCAGTTTCTCTGCTCTGTAACGCCTGACAAATTCCAATCAACCTGGACGAAGCCAAAAGAGCAGAAAGTTATATTCAACGTAAGAAGTGCCCTCCTCACCAGGTCTGATCATGTAAACACAAAGCCTGAGCAAAACAACCATCTACTGTACCAGGTTTAATTAATGTGTAGGAAGGAACTGCAGATGCTGGTTTAAAGTGAAGATAGACATAAAAAGCTGGAGTAACTCAGCATCTCCGACAGGCAGCATCTCCGGAGAGTCGGAATGGGTGACGTTTCGGGTCGAGACCCTTGTTCAGTCTTGACCTGAAACATCACCCATTCCTTCTCTCCAGAGATGCTGCCTGTCCCGCTGAGTTACTTCAGCTTTTTGTGTCTATCTTAGGTTTATTTAATGATAGGTTTGAAGCTTACGAATGAAATGTTAACATTACAATATCCCACCTAATGTCCACATAAATTGTTGATTTTACTTTCCGATTTCATTCAAAATCGGAGACTTCAGATGCACAGGTTTTGTATCAGGTTTTGTTTTGTCTTGAACTGATTCGGGGATGTCATATGGTAACTCATTGCGCTGGGAGATATTCAAAAGGTGGAAGGTGGGATGGACTTATGAGGGGAGTTTCGTTGTTTGCATCCCTGTATCCCATCGTTGTCACCTCTTCCCCAGCCATCAATGGGCCATTATGGGCTCCACCCTTCCTTGGTCATCTCTTGCCTTTTCGTACCTCACGTTCCCTCCGCTCTCCTTTCAGCCTGAAGAGGGGTCCCAACCCAAAGTGCCACCTATCCTTTCTCTCCAGAGAAGCTGGCTTACTTCAGCAATTTGTATCCATCTTCTTTATGAGAGGAAAGTAAATTCTGTTTCCAGTACGTTGGAATATTTTGGACAGAGTGTAATTGTGAGATATTCCCAGTTGATTTGGCTTTATTGCTGTGGAAATGTATTGATTTCTCCACTGTTAAGCAATCCAGCGGCATAAAAAGAATGTCAGCATTCCAGTGTGGCTGCAGGAGGAAGAACCATGTTGCATCTATATTAAATTCCTCGAGCAGTAAGATGTTGAAGTGTTTCCCAAAAGGATAAAGCGAATAGACTAAGTACGGAAAATGGGACAGGGAAGAAACATTGGACTAATTATAGGACAGTATACCACGCAGGAACAAGCCCTTCACTCAACAATGCCCATGCTGAATACGATGCCAAAATAAACTAACCTCATCTGCCTGCACATAATCCATACCCCCCCCCCCCTTTCCCTGCATATATGTGTCTATCGGCACAGTGGCGCAGCGGTAGAGTTGCTGCCTTGCAGCGAATGCAGCGCCGGAGACTCAGGTTCGATCCTGACTACGGGCGCCGTCCGTACGGGGTTTGTACGTTCTCCCCGTGACCTGCGTGGGTTTTCTCCGAGATCTTCGGTTTCCTCCCGCACTCCAAAGACCTACAGGTATGTAGGTTAACTGGCTGGGCAAATGTAAAAATTGTCTCTGGTGGGTGTAGGATAGCGTTAGTGTGCGGGGATCGCTGGGCGGCGCGGACCCGGTGGGCCTGAAGGGCCTGTTTCTGCGCTGTATCTCTAAATCTAAGAAAAAAATCTAAATCTATCTAGAAGCCTCTTAATGTTCTGTTCTTAATTGTTGTTACTTGCGAACAAAGCACCGAGGCAAATTCCTTGTACGTACACATACGTGGCTAATAAAATTTATTCAAATTCAAAATTCAGATTTCAAATTCAAATAATTCAATGCCACGATGGTACCTAGCTCCACCACCACCTCTGGCAGTGCATTCATGGCACCCACCACTCTCTGTGGAAAAAGACCCTCCCCGTACACCTCCTCTATACTTTGCCCTCTTGTCATTTCCACCTGGGACTGTCTATCCAATCTATGCCTCTCTTCAAACCAGGTTGGTCCAACCTCGCCATGTAGCCCATACCCTCTAACCTAGGCAGCATTCTGGTCAAACAAACACGGTCCATTCTCCCTGTGACTGTGAGGGCTTTTTTCTGGGTGATCCACTTTCCTCCTACACTCCAAAGACACACAGGTTTGTAGGTTAATTGGCTCTGGTAAAAATTGTAAATTGTCCCTAGCGTATCGGATAGTGCTAGTGAATGGGATGGCAGGACTTTCATATGAAGAAAGACTGGATGGACTCGGCTTGTACTCGCTGGAATTTAGAAGATTGAGGGGGGATCTTATAGAAACTTACAAAATTCTTAAGGGGTTGGACAGGCTAGATGCAGGAAGATTGTTCCCGATGTTGGGGAAGTCCAGAACCAGGGGTCACAGTGTAAGGATAAGAGGGAAGTCTTTTAGGACCGAGATGAGAAAGGTTTTTTTCACACAGTGAGTGGTGAATCTGTGGAATTCTCTGCCACAGAAGGTAGTTGAGGCCAGTTCATTGGCTATATTTAAGAGGGAGTTAGATGTGGCCCTTGTGGCTAATGGGATCAGGGGGTATGGAGAGAAGGCAGGTACAGGATACTGAGTTGGATGATCAGCCATGATCATATTGAATGGCGGTGCAGGCTCGAAGGGCCGAATGGCCTACTCCTGCACCTATTTTCTATGTTTCTATGATCATTGCTTGGCGTGGGCTCGATGGACCTGTTAGTTTTTACTAAAGTAAAGCAAGGGTTAATCAGATCTTCTAACCACATAAACTTTGACCACTTCACAGTTCAAAAATCAATCTCACTTTGGAATGTATTCAGAGATACCAATGCTCTTTTTAGTTGAGAATTCCAAAAACCCATGGCCCTTCATCTCCATTTTAAATGTGTGACCCTTTATTCTGAAACTACGCCATTTAGTTCTAATTTTTTTCCAGGACAGGAAGAATCCTCCCAGCATTTATCTCATTAAGCAGCCTCAGAACCTTTCAATTTATTAAGTTCATCTTTTGACTTTCTAAACTCAACGGAACAAAGGCCCCAGCGTCTCAATGTTTTCCTTCAGAACACAGTTGTTTCTTCCCAAAAATCAGCCCAGTAAACTTCCCGTAAACTTCCTCCAATTCTAGTAGGGAGGCCAAAACTGTTTGCAGTATTCCAGCTGTCCTCTTATTACTGATGTGTACAATGTTACCAAGACTTGGAGTCAATTCCCATGCAGTAAAGACTGCAGATGCTGTGATTGTCTTCATAATTTCATAAGTTCTAGGGGCAGAATTAGGCCGTTCGGCACTTCGCGTCTACTCCGCCATTCAGTCATGGCTAATCCATCTTTCCCTCTCAACCCCATTCTCCTGCCTTCTCCCCAGAACCCCTGGCACCCTTATTAATCAAGAATCTGTGAATCTCCGCCTTAAAAATATCCATTGACTTGGCCTCCACCAGCCGTCTATGGCAATGAATTTCACAGATTCACCATCCTCTGACTAAAGAAATTCCTCCTCATCTCCTTTCTAAAGGTATCTCCTTTAATTCTGAGGCTATGACCTCTGGTCCCAGACTCTCCCACTAGTGGAAACATCCTCTCCACATTCACTCTATCCAGGCCTTTTACTATTCGGTTAGTTTCAATGAGGTTCCCTGGCATCCTTCTAAACTCCAGCGAGTCCAGGTCCAGTGGCTTCAAGCTCTCATCATATGTTAACCCAATCATTCCTGGGAATTCTTTATTACTTCTTCATTACTTGATGTATCAGCACACTAACTTTCTCTGCTTTACATTACCCGTGATGTTTTCAAGAGAGAGTTAGATTTAACTCTTAGGGCTAACGGAATCAAGGGATAAGGGGAGACAGCAGGAATGGGGTAGTGATTTTGGATGATCAGCCATGATCATATAGAATGGCAGTGCTGGCTCGAAGGGCCGAATGGCCTACTCCTGCACCTATTTTCTATGTTGCTATGTTACTAATCTAAGTGTCTGCCACGGGCACTAATGCTCACCTGCCTGAGCCACTCACCCTCAGCAGGTGGCTGGGCTCGCAACTCTTACACCGGGAGTGCGAACACGCACAGGAGCAAAGACGTGCAGCAAGGTTAGTGGCCAGCAGCGGGCAAGCTGCATGGCTGGGAGTGTGAGTGGGGGTGTGACTGGGAGTGTGAGCAGGTGTGTGACTGGGAGTGTGAGTGGGTGTGTGACTGGGAGTGAGTGGGTGTGTGACTGGGAGTGTCAGCAGGTGTGTGACTGGGAGTGTGAGTGGGTGTGTGACTGGGAGTGAGTGGGTGTGTGACTGGGAGTGTGAGCAGGTGTGTGACTGGGAGTGTGAGTGGGTGTGTGGCTGGGAGTGAGTGGGGGTGTGACTGGGAGTGTGAGCAGGTGTGTGGCTGGGAGTATGTAGGTGGACATGAAGATTTCTCTGTGGAGTGGAGAATGTGTACCCCTTCACTGTGAAAGAATGCAGCGTAACATTCTACAAAAGTGATTAAACCCCTCCCATCGACCAATGTTTTTCCCTGTCACTAACCCTCTCTTCATTCTTTTGCAGTCCCTTTATGCCTTCGTCACAATCTGCTTTCTCTCCTGTTTTTGTATCGTCAACAAGGGTATCAGCAAAGTTAGCCACAAATACCCTTAGTCCCTTCATCTAAGTCATTAATGCACATTATAAATATTTAAGGCCTCAGCGCTGACTCCAGTGGCATGCTGTTTGTTACAGCTGAATAGGTAAATGTAGATTCCATCAGTCTGAAGAAGGGTCTCGACCCTAAAACGTCACCCATTCCTTCTCTCCTGAGATGCTGCCTGACCTGCTGAGTTACTCCAGCATTTTGTGAAATAAATACCTTCGATTTGTACCAGCATCTGCAGTTATTTTCATACACTATCCAGACTCGGACGTGTGTTGGATAGCCGGCCCACTGTCCATGCTAATGTATTGATTGTAACTACATGAATCATGTACAGCAATCTTTCATGTGGCATCTTATCAAATATCTTATTGAATTCCAAATTTAGCATGACTTCTGGCTGCCCTTTATCCACCTTGCTTGCAACATTCTCAAAGACCTAAAATCAAATTGTCAAACATGATTTCTCTTTCATAAAACTTCAAAGATTTAATTGTATTATGCCCCTCTAAGTATTCTGCTAAGACTTCCTTAATAATGAATTTTAAGATGTGACATTACTGATGTAACATTAACTGCCCAATACAATAGCTTCCTGCTTTCCCGACCGACCAGTCTCCTGAGCCACCCCGGGCCCAAAACCGGCAAATCTGTTTGTCAGGTAAAAAGATACGAAGTGCTGGAGTAACTCCGCGGGGTTGTTGTGATATTGCAAGGACTACTTTGTTGTATCACAAGGACTACTTTGTTTGCCTGTGTAGTAACATGTATATAAGAGAATGAGGTGATTTGGTGGTCACTCTGGTTCCAGGTGGCCGTGGAATAAACAGCCTGGATTTAAGCTCCAGCATTCTAACCTTTTAAACACGTGTACTTGTGGTCCGTCCAGAGTCATAACAAAGGTATCACAGATACCGGACCACGAAGTACAACAGGGGTCAGGCAGCATCTCATGGAGGACATGGATGGATGACGTTTCGGATCGTTTCGTGGTTGTTTAGATAGTGGGCAGCACAGTGGCACAAAGGTAGAGCTGCTGTCTCACAGCACCAGAGACCGGGGTTCGATCCTGACTACGGGTGCTGTCTGTACGGAGTTTGCATGTTCTCCCTGTGACCGCGTGGGTTTTCTCCGGGTGCTCCAGTTTCCCCCAACATTCCAAAGACGTGCAGGTTTGTTGGTTAATTGGCCTCTCTAAATTGTCCCCAGTGTGTGTAGGATGGAACTAGTGTACAGGTGATCGCTGGTCGGCGCGCCCTCGGTGGTTCAAAGGGCTTGTTTCCACACTGTATCTCTCCAAACTAAACTAAACTAAAAATCAAGATTAGTTGCTCCAAAATCTGAAGATATACATTCATTGCTTTCTGCAGAATGTGTGTGTTTTACTTTCCACACACACAAGTGACACAGATATTTTTAGTAGGAAAATAACTGCGGATGTCTGAAGAAGGGTCTCGACCCGAAATGTCACCCATTCCTTCTCTCCTGAGATGCTGCCTGACCCGCTGAGTTACTCCAGCATTTTGTGATACCAGATATTTTTTGTATTCATTTTCATATGAATACAGAACTTTATTGTCATTCGGTACAGATACCGAACGAAATTACATTTCCAGCAGTCACAGAACACAACAAAAAAGAAAAGAACACAAGACACCCGACCCCAACACAAACATCCATCACAGTGACTCCAAACACCCCCTCACTGTGATGGAAGGCAACAAAACTTCCACTCTCTTCCCCCCACGCCCACGGACAGACAGCTCGACCCCTGCCGAGGCGACCGACACGCACAGCCCCCGCAGGGGGATGGAAGTCCCCGCGGCCGAGCCGCATCGGGCACTGAAACGTCCCGCGGCCGAGCCGCACCGGCGATGTTAAGTCCAGCGGCCGAGCCGCGCCAGGCGATGGAAGGCCCCGCGGCTGCGCCGGGCGCTGAACCGTTCCGCGGCCGAGCCGCGCCGGGTGATGGAAGGCCCCGCGGCCGAGCCGCACCGAGCGCTGAAACGTCCCGCGGCCGTACCGGGCGATGGAAGGCCCCGCGGCCGAGCCGCGCCAGGCACTGTTAGGTCCCGCGGCCAAGCCGCGCCGGCGATGTTCAGCCCAGCGGCCGAGCCGCGCCGGGCGATGGAAGGCCCCGCGGGAGATGGAAGGCCCCGCGGCCGAGCTGCGCCCCAGGGAAGAGACCTAAAAAAAGAAAGGTTTCCCCCACCACCACCCCCCACCCCACCCCACCCCACCCCCCACACATACACAGCCAAAAACAGAAACAAAAACCATCCCAACCGACACACAAACAAAAAGAAAAAAGAAAAAAGACAAACAGACTGCCAGCGAGCCGCAGCCGTTAGGCGCAGCCACACGTGACACACATGTCAATAAACAAAAGAGGATTTCTTCAACATCCTTACTCACGGGTAGTATCGCTCCCACAAAAGGATTTACTAAGGTTTGTCATCTGTTATATTATTGTTTTGAATCATTCTCATCAAACACTTAGATAGACTCAAAATGCTGGAGTAACTCAGCGGGACAGGCAGCATCTCTGGATAGAAGCAATGGGTGACGTTTCAGGTTGAGACCCTTCTTCAGACTGAGAGTCAGGGGAGAGGGAGATGCAGAGAAAAGGGACACCAAAGATACGAGACATCTAAGGGTGAAGATCAAAGAAAATGTAGAATAGATCTTTGTCAGCTAGGAGAAGGTAACAACAAAGCAAACAGAGATAACTCTTGTGTATGAAGGAGCTGCAGCTGCTGGTTTAAGCCGAAGATAGACGCAAAATGCTGGAGTAACTCAGCGGGACCTGCAGCTTCTCTGGAGAGAAGGAATGGGTGGCGTTTCGGGTCGAGACCCATGTTCAGAGATAACTCTTGCCTGATATATGAATGAATAAGTTTATTGGCCAAGTATGTGCATATACAAGGAATGTGCCTTGGTGCTCCGCTCACAAATGACAACACAAACATACAGTTAACAATTAAGAATAAAGCGTAAACACATCAAAACAATAAGGACACAACATTACGGTCCAAACATGTGGGTGAAAATAAACCAGAGCAAAAAAGAGACTACAGACTTTGGTTATTGAGTAGAACGACCATTAAAAAAAGCTGTTTTTATGTCTGGCTGTGGCTGCTTTGACAGTCCAGAGTCGCCTTCCAGAGGGAAGTGCTTCGAAGAGTTTGTGGCCAGGGTGAGAGGGGGTCAGAGATGATCTTGCCCACTCGCTTCCTGGCCCTTGCAGTGTGCAGTTCGTCAATGGGGGGAAGGTTGCAGCCAATGAAGCCAGAGAAGTGATTCAAAGCAGAATTTAATGAACCTGCTACCATCCTCTGGCAGAAATATGTTCAGGGACACTGTACAAATGCCACATTACGTCTACATCTAAGAAATGCATCGATAAGCGTCCAATCATTGAAGAGACCATTTACTTGTGTTATTTAATGACTAATTACACAATAGCTCCAGGCTACCGACTCTTGGCAAGGATATTATTTTCCCTCATCATTTAAGTCGCATCCACGTGCCTTACTTCATTTACAAACAAAACCGCCCCTGATATTGAAAAACTTAAAAGTAAAAAAAGCAATTAATTTTTCAAAACATTACTTACATCCATGGTTCCATTCATTGTAAATTACTGAGAGCCTTTAACGTTGAGCAAACCTCATCTGTTTCCTTTCATTAAAATAATCATCGGTGCACATTCTTGTAACGTCATATTCAATGATATTTTTATGACCAGGTCAATTGGTCAGTGTTAGAATATGTCAACAATTGAACCCAAAGCAGCATTTATTGAAACTTCCCTGGCATTAGTTTGCACAGCAAGCTGTAGATATTCTCTGTAGATATTTCATTCCTTTAAGTGACATTTTTATGAGACAATTTAATTAATTATTTAAGACCATTTTCTTTCCAAAGCACCTGAAATGTTTTGCATCCGAAGGCCACAAGTTAAAAATATACATTGTTGGGGATGAGGTTCATCGTATGCCATGCAGACTTGGAACAGTTACTACAAGGGCTCAGGACAACTCTGTTTCTCTGTTGGACAGCAGGGCTATGATTATGGACTTTTTATAGACAGCCATCGCGTCATACAGCATCAATACTGGCCCTTCAGCCCAACTTGCCCATGCCAGGACCCTGAGGGGCAACTTTTTCACACAAAGGGCGGTGGGCATATGGAACGAACTGCCAGAGGACGTAGTTGAGGCAGGTACTATCACGTTTAAAGGCATTTGGACAGGTGCGTGGATAGGAAAGGTTGAGAGGGATATCGGGCAAGCATGGGCAGTTGGGACTAGTGTCGATGGGCACCTTGGTCGGCATAGCCATGTTGGGCCGAAGGGCCTGTTTCCGTGCAGTGTGACTCTATGACGACCCAAAACGCAGGTGGAAGCAGAAGTCTAGGGACTGGATTAGCGACCAACTCTTCCTCATGGCTGATGCACTCGATCTTCAAGCAGGGCTTGGGGTCAAGAGGAATTGGGACCTGGAGCTAGTAGATCACTGCTTGGCCAGGTCACAAGATGGTGGGTGGAGGTATGAGCTGGTGAACATGGAGTCAAGCATTGACAATGGAATGGTAGTTGGTGGTGGGGTTAGGACACGAGGTATAGCAGAAACATTGTTGGTAGTTAAGTAAATTAAAAGGGAGTTAACCAATTTGAGTTGCTGGTACTGGACTGTAGCTTCTCTTAAATTAGGCTGCTTCAAGATCATCATCGGAACTGAACAGTTCTGAAGAAGGGTCTGGACCCGAAATGTCACTCATTCCTTCTCTCCAGAGATGCTGCCTGTCCTGCTGAGTTACTCCAGCTTTTGTGTCTATCTTAGGCAGAGATTTCTACTTTGTTATCTTTTGGTGCTCTGGGATCACGGAATGACAGTTGAATCCCAGACTACAGCCTCAGGGGCACTTGTTCTGCCAGCATCAATGGACAAGGGACACACACATGTCCTTGAATGGTCATGGTTGTTCTGTTGATGACACCATTATTCATGCACATTAGTGGCTAATAGATGGGGTTTTTTAAATCTGAGGTAGAATAAAAATTAAAAGTCAAAGTGGCGCAGTGGCAGAATTGATTGAGTTGCTGCCTCACAGTGCCAGAGACGCCAGAGATGCCAGAGACGCCAGTGCCAGAGACTCCAGAGACCCTATCACTAGAGACCACATTGCCAGAGACCCCATCGCCAGAGACCCCATCGCCAGAGACCCCATCGCCAGAGACCCCATCACCAGAGACCCCAGTGCCAGAGGCACCAGAAACGCCAGAGACCCCATCGCCAGAGACCCCATCGCCAGAGACCCCATCGCCAGAGACCCCAGCGCCAGAGGCACCAGAAACGCCAGAGACCCCATCGCCAGAGACGCCAAAGACGCCAGAGACCCTATCGCCAGAGACGCCATCGCCAGAGACCCCATCGCCAGAGACGCCAGCGCCAGAGACCCCATCGCCAGAGACCCCATCGCCAGAGACCCCATCACCAGAGACCCCATCGCCAGAGACGCCAGAGACCCCATCGCCAGAGACCCCATCGCCAGAGACCCCAGTGCCAGAGGCACCAGAAACGCCAGAGACCCCATTGCCAGAGACCCCATCGCCAGAGACCCCATCGCCAGAGACCCCATCGCCAGAGACCCCATCGCCAGAGACCCCATCGCCAGAGACCCCATCGCCAGAGACGCCAGCGCCAGAGACCACAGCGCCAGAGACGCCAGAGACGCCAGAGACCCCATCGCCAGAGACCCCATCGCCAGAGACCCCATCGCCAGTGACGCCAGAGACCCCATCGCCAGAGACCCCATCGCCAGAGACCCCATCGCCAGAGACGCCAGAGACCCCATCGCCAGAGACCCCATCGCCAGAGACCCCATCGCCAGAGACGCCAGAGACCCCATCGCCAGAGACGCCAGAGACGCCAGCGCCAGGGACGTCAGCGCCAGAGACGCCAGAGACCCCATCGCCAGAGACCCCATCGCCAGAGACGCCAGAGATGCCAGAGACCCCATCGCCAGAGACCCCATCGCCAGAGACGCCAGAGACCCCATCGCCAGAGACGCCAGAGACGCCAGCGCCAGGGACGTCAGCGCCAGAGACGCCAGAGACCCCATCGCCAGAGACGCCTGAGACGCCAGAGACCCCATCGCCAGAGACCCCATCGCCAGAGATGCCAGAGACCCCATCGCCAGAGACCCCATCGCCAGAGACGCCAGAGACCCCATCGCCAGAGACCCCATAGCCAGAGACCCCATCGCCAGAGACGCCAGAGACGCCAGCGCCAGGGACGTCAGCGCCAGAGACACCAGAGACCCCATCGCCAGAGACCCCATCGCCAGAGACGCCAGAGACGCCAGAGACCCCATCGCCAGAGACGCCAGAGACGCCAGAGACCCCATCGCCAGAGACCCCATCGCTAGAGACCCCATCGCCAGAGACGCCAGTGCCAAGGACGTCAGCGCCAGAGACCCCATCGCCAGAGACCCCATCGCCAGAGACGCCAGAGACCCCATCGCCAGAGACCCCATCGCCAGAGACCCCATCACCAGAGACGCCAGAGACGCCAGAGACCCCATCGCCAGAGACCCCATCGCCAGAGACCCCATCGCCAGAGACCCCATCGCCAGAGACCCCATCGCCAGAGACCCCATCGCCAGAGACCCCATCGCCAGAGACCCCATCGCCAGAGACCCCATCGCCAGAGACCCCATCGCCAGAGGCGCCAGAGACGCCAGAGACCCCATCGCCAGAGACGCCAGAGACGCCAGAGACCCCATCGCCAGAGACCCCATCGCCAGAGACGCCAGAGACGCCAGAGACCCCATTGCCAGAGACCCCATCGCCAGAGACCCCATCGCCAGAGACGCCAGAGACGCCAGAGACGCCAGAGACCCCATCGCCAGAGACCCCATCGCCAGAGACCCCATCGCCAGAGACCCCATCGCCAGAGACCCCATCCCCAGAGAACCCATCGCCAGAGACGCCGGAGACCCCATCGCCAGAGACCTCATCGCCAGAGACCCCAGTGCCAGAGGCACCAGAAATGCCAGAGACCCCATCGCCAGAGACCCCATCGCCAGAGACCCCATCGCCAGAGACCCCATCGCCAGAGACCCCATCGCCAGAGACCCCATCGCCAGAGACCCCATCGCCAGAGACGCCAGCGCCAGAGACCACAGCGCCAGAGACGCCAGAGACGCCAGAGACCCCATCGCCAGAGACCCCATCGCCAGAGACCCCATCGCCAGTGATGCCAGAGACCCCATCGCCAGAGACCCCATCGCCAGAGACGCCAGATACCCCATCGCCAGAGACGCCAGAGACGCCAGCGCCAGGGACGTCAGCGCCAGAGACGCCAGAGACCCCATCGCCAGAGACCCCATCGCCAGAGACGCCAGAGACGCCAGAGACCCCATCGCCAGAGACGCCAGAGACGCCAGAGACCCCATCGCCAGAGACCCCATCGCCAGAGACCCCATCGCCAGAGACGCCAGTGCCAAGGACGTCAGCGCCAGAGACCCCATCGCCAGAGACCCCATCGCCAGAGACACCAGAGACCCCATTGCCAGAGACCCCATCGCCAGAGACCCCATCGCCAGAGACGCCAGAGACCCCATCGCCAGAGACCCCATCGCCAGAGACCCCATCGCCAGAGACCCCATCGCCAGAGACCCCATCGCCAAAGACGCCAGAGACGCCAGAGACCCCATCGCCAGAGACGCCAGAGACGCCAGAGACGCCAGAGACCCCATCGCCAGAGACCCCATCGCCAGAGACGCCAGAGACGCCAGCGCCAAGGACGTTAGCGCCAGAGACGCTAGAGAGGCCAGAGACGTGTCAGATGCCAGAGACACCAGCGCCAGAAACGCCAGCGTCAGACGCCAGAGACGCCAGAGACACCAGAGACCCAGGTTTGATTCTGACTACGTGGAGTATGCGTGTTTGCCCCTTGGCCGCATGGGTTTCCTCCGGGTGCTCCGGTTTGTAGTTTAATGTGCCTCTGTAAATTGCTCCTTGTGTGTAGGGGTTGGATGAGAAAGTGGGATAGCATAGAATTAGTTTGGAAACAAAGAACTGAAGATGCTGGTTTATCAGTCTGAGGAAGGCCGATGCTGCCTGACCCACTGACTTACTCTAGTATTTTGAGTCTAATTTTTTAATAGAATTAGTGTGACCAGGTGATTAATGGTTGGCATGGACTCGCTGAACTGAAGGGCCAGTTTCCATGCTGTATCTCTAAATGAAACTAAAGCAATTGAGAATCATGTGAACTAAATTCCTAAGCACTGCACGAGAATGCATTCAATAGATCTGTATTTGAACATATCATCTGCACGAACAAGATTTGGCATCACAAGTGCTAGCTGTAAGTTCCAGAGGGACATGGTTGACCCAGAAACTATTGTAGCTGCCTCCCACACCAGAAAAACATCAATTTTATTACTTGTATTTCGTTCGGTGTAAAAAGCCGAGTGACAATAAAGTGTTGTTATGTTATGTTATCTTATTACTTGTACGACTAGGAAATACAGCTTCAGCATCTGAATTCCTTGGGCCATTGCTCAGAAAACCTTCTGAGGTCAACACATCCAGAATGAGGGTGGCAGGGTGGCACAGCGGTGGAGTTGCTACCATAGAGGGCCAAAGGCCTGGGTTTGATCCTGACTATGGGTGCTGTCTGTATGTAATTTGTGTGTGTTCTCTCTGTAACCACGTGGGTTTGCTCCGGGTGCTCCGATTTCCCCCCACATCCCAAAGATGTACAGGTTTGTAGGTTAGTTGGCTTCGGTAAATTGTCCCAAGTGTGTGGATAGAATTAGTGTATAGGCGATCGCTGGTCGGCACGGCCCGGTGGGCAGAAAAGCCTTTTTTCCATGCCGTATCTCTAAACTAAACTAAACTGAACTAAACTAAACTAAAATGATCTATTGTATCCCTTTCCATCAAAGATTCACAGCTTTCCTATGCCCCACTGCTCCATAATGTTCCATTCCCCTCCATGGCTTTGCCCAACCTGACTTATACCATCTCTTACATTAATCTCAGTATGTACGCCCTGCTCCAGGCCTTCTGGACTCTTGGCTTGTTCTTCCACCTCTTCGACATTAGCTCCCTCTTACTTGGTCATCTTGCTCCTGTCTTCTGGAATTTACTCTGAAGGCCTTGCATCTGGTAAACTCTTCCTTGGTTCAAAATGTTTCCTGAAACTTCCCACTTTGTTCATATTTCTGCGTCACTCTTCTTTAGGTTAGTTTAGTTTAGAGATACAGCGCAGAAACAGGCCCTTCAGCCCACCGAGTCCGCGCCGACCAGCGATCCCCGCACACTAACACTATCCTACACACACAAAGGACGTTTCTTTAAAAAAAATTGACCAAGCCAAATTAACCCACAAACTTGTACTTCTTTGTAGTGTGGGAAGAAAGGTGTCGGGGAAAACCCACACAGGTCACGGAGAGAACGTGCATACTCCGCACAGACAACATCCGTAGTCAGGATCGAACCCGGGTCTCTGGCGCTGTAAGGCAGTGACTCTACCACTGCACCACTCATCCTCTCCTGTTTTAATCTGCCAGTGTCTATGGTGTCCCTTATTTTCTTACTGTAAAACATTCTGAGACGCTTTTCTGCACATGGGGAATGCTAAACCAGTACAGGGGTTGGCAGGTATTTGGCTTGAGTCCAGGCACCTCATCCATCAAATTTCCCAGTGGCAATACAAATAGACAATAGGTGCAGGAGTAGGCTTCTTCCAGGTTGCTTCCACAACAATTCACAATGCCAAAGTGACAAATTAAAAATGAACCTTACTGTGTTGCTGCCCTTCTTAATAATAGCCTGGTTTACTCTTGTTCCATCAGCCATGATGGACATGGGAAACTCATCACTCTCATGGATATTCACAATTATTCTCCTGTCATGATCATTATTCATGCATGTTTGCGACTAATAGAGGGTATTTTATCATTTTTGAGGAACAAAGAATAAAAATTGAAATTCAGAATGATTTGTGAATACCTGTGGATCATGCCCAAGAGTGAAGAGAGAAGATGGGGGTGGATGTACTGAGGTCGGAAAACAGCCGAGAATTAGACACAAAACACTGGAATAACTGGGGCAGCACGGTGACGCAGCGGTAGAGTTGCTGCCTTACAGCACTTGCAGCGCCAGAGACCCGGGTTTGATCCCGACTATTGTCTGTACAGAGTTGGTACGTTGTCCCCCGTGACCACGTGGGTTTTCTCCAAGATCTTCGGTCTCACCCCACACTCCAAAGACGTACGGGTGTGTAGGTTAATTGGCTTGGTATCAATGTAAATTGTCCTGAGTGTGTGTGTGTTGGATTGTGTTTAGTGTGCGGGGATCGCTGGTCGGTGTGGACTCGGTGGGCCAAAGGGGCCTGTTTCCGCGCTGTATCTCTAAAAATAACCAAAAAAACTTAATGGGTCAGACAGCATCTCTGGAGAAAAGGAATAGGTGACATTTTGGGTCGAGGCCCTTCTACAGACGGAGAGTCAGGGGAGAGGGAAATTAGGGACATGAAAAGGGCCAGGGGGGCTGGCGTGGGGAGTGATGCCTAAAGGTGGGAGGAGTCAAGGGAGGGTTGACTGTGTGGACATGTGGGTGGTAGCAGTGGGCAGGTGCACTTGTGCTTCTGAGTCCACCAGTGTGTGCTTGAGTGCATGTGTTTGGGTACTTGTGTGACGGATCACTGAGTGATGTTTACATGCACCACTCCTGCACGTGAGCATTACCACACCCATGCAGCAGCACAGTCTGCTTTCCAGTTGCATTCAATCCACGTCACTGGATCGAGAGAGATCTTGCTGTCGGGCTTGTGTGATTGCTGGTATGAAGTTTAACTCGAGTAAGGGTGGCAGGTTGGTGCAGCGGTAGAGTTGCTGCCTTACTGTGTCAGAGACGCGGTTTCGATCCTGACCACGGGTGCTGTCTGTACGGAGTTTGCACGCTCTCCCTGTAACCACATGGGTTTTCTTTACTTTCTCCCCACACTCCAAAGACGTCCAGGTTTGTAGGTTAATTGGCTTCAGTAAAATTGTAAATTGTCCCTCGTGTGCAGGATGGCGTGGGTGCACAGGGGTGATCACTGGTCGGCACGAACTCGGTGGGCCGAAGGGCCTGTTTCCATGCTGTGTCTCTCAATCTCTAAAGCAAACCTCATGATAACATTACTAATCCATTTACAGATACGTTGCATTGTACGCAAGGGCTACGTGCTTGCGTAGCGCAGCGGTAGAGTTGCTGCTTTACAGCGAATGCAGCGCCGGAGACTCAGGTTCGATCCTGACTACGGGTGCTGCACTGTAAGGAGTTTGTACGTTCTCCCCGTGACCTGCGTGGGTTTTCTCCGAGATCTTCGGTTTCCTCCCACACTCCAAAGACGTACAGGTATGTAGGTTAATTGGCTGGGCAAATGTAAAAATTGTCCCTAGTGGGTGTAGGATAGTGTTAATGTACGGGTATTGCATAGGCGGCACGGACTTGGTGGGCCGAAAAGGCCTGTTTCCGGCTGTATATATATGATATGATATGATATGATAAATCAAACGTATGCCAGGCACCGCATGTGACTATGCTGCTATTCGGTGACGGAAATAGATTTGAATGCATTATTCCAAAAAATAGGAGCAAGTTAATTATACCTCGGCAGTAATTAAACAAGCGCGTTATATGAAAAATGCATGAACCAACCAGGCATAAAACTCAAGGTGTCCGAACTGGCACCTGTTAGAATGTGTCATCCTCTCAAGTCCTTTACAGGATACCAAAGGGCACATCCCACTGGCATTGAGGAGTGAAAGTGAACTAATCAAGGGCAGAGAGGTAGTCAGCACTCACTCAAGGTAACTTTGAAAGGGCTTCTTAATCGTCACCCTCCCCTTGAAGCGAGCGCACTTAACTCTGTCCCATAACAAACTATCCGGCCTGACCTCCGACTGAAGAAGGATCTCGACCCGGAGTGCCACTTATTCCTTTTCTCCAGAGATGGTGTCTGACCTGCTGAGTTATTCCAGTTTTTTTGTGTCTATCTAAAGCTGAAATGGTTATTTGTACAAGTGGAATGTCTCCATCAATGGTGTGAATGTACCAGGTAGTACAAATACCTTGGAGTGTACTTGGACAGTAAACTGAACTGGTCCAGGAACGCTGAGGCGCTGTACAAGAAGGGACAGAGCCGGCTGTACTTTTTGAGAAGGCTCCGCTCCTTCAACGTCTGCAGTGAGATGCTGCAGATGTTCTACCACTGGGTGGTAGCCAGTGCCGTCTTCTTCACTGCCGTGTGCTGGGGCAGCAGGGCGAAGGCCGCGGACGCCAACAAAACCAACAAACTCATCAAGAAGACTGGCTCCGTCTTGCAGACGGAGTGTGATTCATGGGAGGTGGTCTTGGAGGGGAGGATGCTCCTCAAACTGCGGAGCATCCTGGACAATACAGCTCACCCCCTCTGTGACACGCTGGTCAACCTGAGGAGCACCTTCAGCAACAGACTGGTCCCACCAAGATGCAGCACAGAACGCCACAGGAGATCCTTCTTCCCTGTGGCTATCAAACTGTACAACTCCTCCCCCTTCTGTCATGGAGTAGACTGAGACTGACTCCCCTCCCTCCCCCCCCAATCTTTGCACATCCCCAATCCTTTCCATTCGTGTGTTTTCCACTCGTGTGTTTTCTGACTGTTGGCACATCAATTTCTCTCCTGGGATAAATAAAGCTCTATCGTATCGTATCGTATCGTATCGTATCGTATCGTATCGTATCGTATCGTATCGTATCGTATCGTATCGTATCGTATCGTATCGTATCGTATCGTATCGTATCGTATCGTATCGTATCCAAGGCCAGAGGAGCCAAATGTATGCCGCCTGAAGTTGTAAAGCTTGGCAGAGAGGAAAGTCACAACCTTGTCTGGTTACAGGAGCACACGTCAAGAAGCCTCAAAGATGCCATGATCATGACCCCCTCCAAGTCCACACCATCAAGCACCCCCTCCCTTCTTCGTGTTTGGGGTGGCGCAGCGGTAGAGTTGCTGCCTTACAGCGAATGCAGCGCTGGAGACTCAGGTTTGATCCTGACCACGGGCGCCGTCTGTATGGAGTTTGTACGTTCTCCCCGTGACCCGCGTGGGTTTTCTCCGAGATCTTCGGTTTCCTCCCACACTCCAAAGATGTACAGGTTTGTAGGTTAATTGGCTGGGCAAATGTAAAAATTGTCCCTAGTGGGTGTAGGATAGTGTTAATGTGTGGGGATCGCTGGGCGGCGCGGACCCAGTGGGCCGAAGGGCCTGTTTCTACGCTGTATCTCTAAATCTAAATCTAAATCTAAATGTAAACCACCTCAGACCCATAGAACTGGAGCTGAAGAAAGTCAACTCAATCGCAAGGCAACAATCGATCTGCCGGAGGTACTCAGCAGTTCGAGCAGCATCTGTGGAGGGAATAGAATTGTCAACGAGCTTGCTCAGTTGCTCCATGTCACCGCATCTGCAGCCTCTTGCTCCTCCATCCCAACGGTCTGCCTGAGAAGAAGAAATCAAACTAACTTGAATGGGTTCCCAAGAGGGGAAAGATTCTAACCAGGAGGTAAGTAATTCAACACTTCCATGAATATTTACGTTAACGATCTTAGAACCTGCTAAGAAAGTCCAGAAATGAAAAGCTTTGCGATTAATTAAGTTTACTTTGATACTATTTAATACACAGGGTAATTCAATGACAGCTGAGTTCATAACACAGAAATAACTTTTTTTAAATGTTGCGTAAAACACAAAGTGCTGGAGCAACTTGTCGGGTCAGGCAGCTACAATGGAGGGAATCGACGCGTGACATTTTGTGTCAGGACTCTTCTTCAGACTGATCAAGGTAGGGGAAGAGAGCTAGTAACAAGGTGGGGGGTGGGACAAAGTCTGACAAGTGATAGGTGGATACAGATAGGGGAGGGGGGGTTGATTGGCAGGATGATGGACATGTTGGTGGAAACCGGAGCACCCGGGGAAAACCCACATGGCCACAGGGAGAAGGTACAAAAACTCCGTACAAACAGCACCCGTAGTCAGGATCGAACCCGCATCTCTGGCGCTGTAAGACAGCTACTGTACCACTACAGCTGTGCTCTAGGCACTGTGCTGCCCCTGAAATACCATAAAGAGTCTCTGATAACTGCACTTAATTCTCTCTGTTTTTAGATAGCTGTCTGTGTACCTTGAGTGTTCAGAAGTAATCCTGCTAAAAGAAACAGAGTAGAAAGAAGCAATATGCAGGAGAGAACTGAAGGTGCTGGTTTTAATTTTCGGTGGTCCGAGTCTGCGATTGGCCAGGAAGTCAGTGAGGGTCGGACAGGCGGTAGATGTGGCAGTGATGGCCACCATTTAAACCAGCATTTTGCGTCTATCTTCAGAAAGAAGCAATGGTTCTCCAGCTGAAATGTTTTTGATATCTTCCATCTCGAGGAACGAGCAAGTGTTGACTTTGCCATTTCGAGTAAAAGAAAATTGGACTGAAGCAGGAACATCGTGATAAGCGTTGTAGACAACTTAGCCATTTGACAAAAGCAATTGTACTGCGATAGAAGTCTTTGTCACTGAAGAATCTGATAGGATCCATGGACATGTTAAATTTTGTTCCATTCACATCAGGTTTGTTTTATGCCCTTTTTTTCATCGTGGATCTAATATTCAGCAACAAAATGGTGCTGCACCATTGCAATGGAAGAAGGTTTTATGGAAGAAGAAATGTGTCTGAAAAGTTAGTTGCTTAAATTACTTAAGTAGAAAAAATACCTAACTTGTACTACTTGAATACCGGAGTGAGGGGTGGGAGAGGGGAAGCTTTAACGGAGAATTACATGGTGAGTTTTTTTACGTTGAGATGTGGGTGCCTGGAACACACTGGCAGGGGCGGTGATAGAAACAGATATGATAGCCCCCCGTGACCGGCGTGGGTTTTCTCCGAGATCTTCGGTTTCCTCCCACACTCCAAAGACGTACAGGTATGTAGGTTAATTGACTGGGTAATATGTAAAAATTGTCCCTAGTGTGTGTAGGATAGTGTTAATGTGCGGGGATCGCTGGGCGGCGCGGACTCGGTGGGCCAAAGGGCCTGTTTCCGCGCTGTATCTCTAAATCAAAAATCAAATCAAATTTCTTTAGTCAGCGGGTGGTGAATCTGCAAAAAATTTTAAAGTGGAATTCTCTGCCTCAGAAGGCAGTGGAGGCCAATTCTCTGAATGCATTCAAGAGAGAGCTAGATAGAGCTCTTAAGGATAGCGGAGTCAGGGGGTATGGGGTGAAGGCAGGAATGGGGTACTGATTGAGAATGATCAGCCATGATCACATTGAATGGCGGTGCTGGCTCGAAGGGCCGAATGGCCTCCTCCTGCACCTATTGTCTATATTGTCTATATTTAAGAGGCCTTCAGACCAGTACATGAACAGGTAGGTAATGGAGGGATATGGATCTTCGTGCAGGCAGGTGGGATTAATTTAATTTGGCATCATGTTCAGCACAGAATTGAGGCCAAAGGTTTTGTTCCTGTGCTTCAGGCAAAAGGTATAGAAGTGTGAAAATGATGGGTGATCGATGGTCGGCGTGGACTCGGTGGGCCAAAGGGCCTGTTTCAACGCTGTATCTTTCAATCAATCAAAAGCCTGTGGAGCCTGAACAGTTGGGGAAATCGCTGAAGAATTTAAACCTGCAAACCAATGCTGTGATGCAAGTGGCAAGGAGCACCATATTGGTGGGGACATTAGCTCATGTACACATGAACAATGCAGCTGAATGCATCTTGATAAGTCACATCTGTGCTGCCATTTTGACATGGATAATTCCGTCCATCCTTGTTTCTTATACATCAGAACACAACATGCATCAGCCGAAAGGATGCCCCCTCAACAATTGTATTGTCCACTGTTCCCAGCACGGTTGCTTGTTGAATTTCACTGTCTGGTGCTGTAATTGTTATTTTCTCGAGTGCTCTGAAGTTGCTGAAGCTTGAGGGATATTGTGGTAAATGCTAAAGAAGTTTGTGCTGAGTTGAGTTTAGTTTAGTTTAGTTTAGTTTAGTTTAATTTAAAGCTGGAACCGCATGGCCTACCAAGTCCACCAAGCTGATCAGCGATCACCCATACGCTAGATTTATCCGACACATTAGGGGCAATTTACAGAAGCCAATTAACCTACGCACCTGCACGTCTTTGGAATGTGGGAGGAAACCGGAGCACCCGGAGAAAACCCACAAGGTCATTTTAAACCAAGCCAATTAACGTACAAACCTGTACGTCATTGGAGCGTGGGAGGAAACCGAAGGTATTGGAGAAAACCCACGCAAGTCTGGGGGAGAACGTACGAACTCTGAGCGGGCACCACCCATAGTCAGGATCGAACTCGGGTCTCTGGCGCTGCAAGGCAGCAACTCTATCGCTGTGCCACCGTGCCCAGTTGTTAGACAGGAGCACATTAGTAAGCATTTCGTGGAGGAGAGAATGAGTGGAAGAATTGCCATGTACTGCATGATAGAGGGGAGAGGAGAAGGCACTTAGCAGAAAGGGAAAGCTTCCCAGGGCTCGGGAAGGTTCAGTTTTCCAACTGGATCTGTGGAATTCTCTGCCTCAGAAGGCAGTGGAGGCCAATTCTCTGAATGCATTCAAGAGAGAGCTAGATAGAGCTCTTAAGGATAGCGGAGTCAGGGGGTATGGGGAGAAGGCAGGAACGGGGTACTGATTGAGAATGATCAGCCATGATCACATTGAATGGCAGTGCTGGCTCGAAGGGCCGAATGGCCTCCTCCTGCACCTATTGTCTATATTGTCTATATTTAAGAGGCCTTCAGACCGGTACATGAACAGGTAGGTAATGGAGGGATATCGATCTTCGTGCAGGCAGGTGGGATTAATTTAATTTGGCATCATGTTCAGCACAGAATTGAGGCCAGAGGTTTTGTTCCTGTGCTTCAGGCAAAAGGTATAGAAGTGTGAAAATGCACACCCCCAAGGTCAGTTTCTTCACAGCTGTTATCAGGCAACTGAATCATCTTACCACAACCCAGAGAATAGTCCTGAACTAATATCAACCTCATTGGTGACCCTTGGACTATCTTTGATCGGACTTTGCTGGCTTTACCTTGCACTAAACGTTATTCCTTTATCATGTGTCTATACACTGTAAATGGCTTGAATGTAATCATGCATTGTCCTTCCACTGACTGGACAGCATGCTTTTCACAGTACCTCGGTACACATGACAATAAATTAAACTGAACTGAACTGAACTGTACTGTTCTAGGTAGACAAAAAGCTGGAGTAACTCAGCGGGTCAGGCAGCATCTCTGGAGAGAAGGAATGGGTGACGTTTCGGGTCGAGACCCTTCTTCAGACTGATGTCAGGGGAGGGGGCGGGACAAAGATAGAATGTAGTCGGAGATAGTAAGACTGGTGGGAGAACTGGGAAGGGAGAGGGCATGGAGAGAGAGAGAGAGAAAGCAAGGGCTATCTGAAGTTAGAGAAGTCAATGTTCATACCGCTGGGGTGTAAACTACCCTGCACATGTACTGTTCTAGGTTCAATGTTTAGTAAAACAATGTCAATGTTTCCATGATTTCAGATATTTGATGATAAGTTTGGACCATTGGCGCGGCAGAAAGTTTGTAAAGTTGGTGTGACATTGACTGGAGCTTAAATCCCCTCACAGATTCTGTGGAGATTAAAGGGGAGGATGGGGTTTCTTTCTAAGTCAGACTGCATGCACAGCAGTGAAACACCACAGCCATTATCAGTGGGCACACACAAGATGGATTGCTGTGAGAAGTCGGCTGGAGGATCAGAATATCTCCTGAGCAGTAAAAGGACACGGTGACAGACTTATTTTGTTTAGCCTAGTTTAGAGATAAAGCGCGGAAACAGTCCCTTTCGGCCCACCGGGTCCACGCACATTAACACTATCCCATACCCACTAGGGACAATCTTTTTACATTTGCCCAGCCAATTAACCTACATACCTGTACGTCTTTGGAGTGCGGGAGGAAACCGAAGATCTCGGAGAAAACCCACGCAGGTCACGGGGAGAACGTACAGTCTCCATGCAGACAGCGCCCGTAGTCAGGATCGAACCCGGGTCTCCAGCGCTGCATTCGCTGTTAGGCAGCAACTCTACCGCTGTGCCACCGTGCCTAACTTATGTGATGAATGCAGATGAAAATATCAGACTAATGTAAAAAATACATAGTGCGTAACTGGAAGACAAAGCACTAGAAGAAGGTATACTTTCAAAACACCTGACACCCTGTTTTGAAGATAGACACAAAATGCTGGAGTAACTCAATGGGTCAGGCAGCATCTCTGGAGAAAAGGAATAGATGACCTTTCAGGCCTTCTTCCCAATACACTGCAAATGGCTCAAACGTAATCATGTATTTTCTTTCTGCTGACTAGATAACCCCCAACGTCACCTATTCCTTTTCTCCAGTGATGCTGCCTGACCCGCTGAGTTACTCAGCATTTTGTGTCCATCTTCGGTATAATTCAGCATTTGCAGTTCCTTCCCATATCGTTCAGTTCGTTACTACTCCCACCATTTGGAGGAGTAGTGTAGTTAATGGATCAGTAATGCGGAGCAAAACACAGAGTTCTGGAGAGCTCAGCAGGCCAGGCATCATCTGGGGATGGGATGGAATCCAGAGTGCCGACTGACAATCCAGGTGTGAAGTCTAATCCTGCTGTGGCAGCTGTGTGATTGAAACTATCTCTGCATTGATCGCTGGATCGCCATCACCAATGCTCTTCAGTCCTCACTGGCCCGGCTCTGTATGACTCTAATCCTGCAACAATATGTTCTCTCTTGACTCCCCTCTGAATGCGTAGTGGCTGTGGAGGACCATGCAAATTGCGGCACGGTGGCGCAGCGGTAGAGTTGCTGCCTCACAGCGACAGAGGCCCGGGTTCGATCCTGACTACGGGTGCAGTCCTGTAAGATTTGAGAAGTTTTCCCTCATTCTGAAAGCAACACCAAACCAAAGAGCTGCAGTTTGGACATTTTAAACGGGAGACTGGGGCTGATAGCGGAGAAAGGCTGCGGTCAGTTTACCAAGAGATGTCACAATCTGTGGGTCCTAAAATGGCCGCAGGACCTCGTGACCAGCCACAAGAGCAAAAACCTTACAGCCCAGTCTCTAGGTTTCTGCAAAGCCACGGCCAGAACAATGGATGGGTATTGGCCATGTAGAAACCTGCGAAACCAGGTCGAAGTCCAGACACTGGGGCGCTGACATCAGCATACTCACAATGCCCCAAGCCGACCTACACAGTTAATCTCGTTAAGGGGGCACAATAGCCCATAGAAAACTACCTGGTAGGTGATGGGAAACCAGTTAAACCCATCACCTCCCAACGAAATACCAATTAATACCTTCTGGCCATCCCCGGTACCCCCGGACATAAGCGCAGATCAGAGAGAAAACTCATACATATCTTTTAAACAAAGAGATCCCAAGATCTGGCGGGAGATAGGACGGGTCAGAATAGTATAACTGGCCACGACTTTTGGGTTTTAAACTCAAGTCAAACGGATGCAGGAGGAAGAAAAGACAGGCAAGAAGAAGCGAAGTGCAAGAGAGAGGAACCGGCACGCAACTCGAGAAGAAATACTGCAAGAAAACCTGCAAGGAACGCAAGAAACGGAAGGAAGAAACTCAGGGGACAAGCACGACCCTCACGGAAAGCAGCGGAGAAGCAGCACGAACAGCCAGTAACCCCAGTAATAGCCCCATGGTGAGCATGTACCCCGATCCTGCATCTCCTGGACATAGTTTAGTGTAGAGGGGAGGGTGGTTTGAATAAACGTGGGTGTGTAAAGGAATATGTGTTGGTCAATTTTGCGATGTGTCGTACGTTTCCCATCTTACAGTCGTGTATATGTCTTGTAGAACTGTGCGTTTTAGAATTCATAGTCAAAGGTATTCATGTAATTCGGTATGTGTCTTATAGATATGTCTTATAGTACTGTATAAGTATTCATGGACAATAGTCCCAAGCGCTCAATAAAAGCCTTTTCCATTTAAACCCTGGTCTTCAAATCTGGTCTGGTTGAATTTTTCTGCACTATAAAAGCTCCTGCATCTAAGTCCAGTGTCTAGAACCGTAGGGGGTGAGTGGGTCGAACCACTCACGGGGAACCAGTGTGCGCGGCCTGGTCAAGGGATCAGAGCAAGGCACGGGGACCTTAGGTCGGGCGAAAGCTCGGCGCAGAAAACCCCTTACAGTCCGCACGGAGTTTGCACGTTCTCCCCGTGAACACAGGGGATTTTCTCCGGGTGCTCTGGTTTCCTCCCACAGTCCAAAGACATGCAGGTTTTTTGTCAGTTAATTGGCTTCTGTAAATTGTAAACTGTCCCCTGTGTGCAGGATAGTGCTAGTGCAATCGCTGGTTGGCGTGGACTCGGTGGGCCAAAGAGCCTGTTTCCGTCGCTGTATCTCTAAAGTCTAAAGGATTATAAAGACTGGCCTTCCATGTGATCTCATACCTGATAAAATGAACAGATTTTAACACTTTCTCAGGTAAAACAGGAGCATGGTGAATCCAGCAGGCTGGGGTTCTGTGAAGTTGATGCCCACTCCCATTCTATCTCCCACCTAGTAGAAGGCCAGGTGAGTCCCACTCTTCAGATGACTTCATGCAGATCCTGACTCCATATTCAACCTGGGCTCAGATGATTTGGGATGAGGGCGAACTATGGCAGTGAGCCATGGCAGTGTTTGGAACGAGCGCCATTCTGCTTCTCTCAGTAACAATAGAAATAGAAAGCAGACTGTTGGATTGCTTCACAGCTTGGTTTGGGAACAGCTCTGGCCATGACTGCAAGAAATTGCAGAGTTGCAGATGTAGCCCAGTCCATCACCCAGACCATTAACTCCATCGACACCTCACTATGCCTCGGAAATGCAGCCAATACAATCAAAGACTCTGTCATTCCTTCTTCTTCCCGCTACTGTTGGGCCAAAGAAACAGAAGCTTGAAAGCGCGCACCACCAGACTCAGAAACAGCTTCTTCCCCCCTGTTATCGGGCTTCTGAATGGTCCTCTATAAGATAGGGTGCTGTCCGATTCTCCACTGCCCCATTGTAGACATTGGACTTTGTCTGTGGATCTGGTGCGCTACAATGCTGAGAACTATATTCTGCTCTTTGCATCTTCCCCTTCTCTGCTGGTGCATACAAGCAGAGAAATTGGGATTATATTTTTAAGAGATGCATTAAAATGTTTTGCTGTACATTTTGAATCTTTCCTGTGTTGGAAATATTGGCCCAACATGTATTCTACTTAACTGTTCTACTTAAGAACACTGAAAAAGTCTGGTCTACCCCAACAGCTGCTGACGACCTTCTACCGCTGCACCATAGAGAGCATCCTAACGCATGGCATCCCTGTGTGGTACCTCAGCTGCACGGAGGCAGAAAGGAAAGCTCTACAGCGGGTAGTCCATAGAGCTCAGAGGGCCATCGGAACACAGCTACCAGACTTGGAGGGCATCTACAACACACGATGCCTCAGAAAAGCCACCAGCATCCACAAAGACTCTTCACACCCCTGCAACAGTCTGTTCGAACTCCTTCCATCGGGCAGACGATACAAGGCCTTCTACGCCCGCACCTCCAGACTCAGGAACAGCTTCATCCCCAGGGCCATAGCTGCTAAGAACCGGTCCTGCTGAGCCGGATGGTCACAATGCATAGATCAACTTGCACTTTACCCTGTCTAAAACTGTTACATTTGTTTCTTGGGTTGCTGTTGTCTAAATTACTTAAATTATTGCATCGTATGGGAGGCGCATTCCCAATCTCGTTGTACCCCTGGGTACAATGACAATAAAGATATATTGTATTGTATTGTATTGTATTGTATTGTATTAATGACAGTGAAACGTCTATTATTCACTGCCATTGTCCATTGCAGACATTGGACTTTGTCTTTGGAACTGATGCGCTACAATGCTGAGAACTATATTCTGCACTCTGTATCTTCCCCTTAGCTTTACCCATTGTACTTGAGTTTGACGTGATTGTATTTAGGTGTACAGTAAACCCCTGCTGTATCCGAAGATAATAGAGCAGAGCAAGATAGACCACTCTGTCGGAATCACCTATACTGAAGTGTCGTACGCAAAGGAGCCATTGTGCCGCCATCCGTTATGCCTCTCGCAGTGTAATCAGAGTTTTGGGGGAACAGTATGTGTGACGATACCATTAAAATGCAGAATATATCTCATCTATCAATTCACAGATTTTTGTTATTTTTCTTTTTAAATGTTTCTGCAAGTTTCTGCCCACTAAAATGGCGCCATGGGATACCACGGTTTTTAGGGTCGAGTGGTCTATCTTGCTCTGCTCTGTTATCTTTGGCTATGACGTATCTGCATCGTGGATTTTGGTCATAGCTGTTCGAGGCTCCCATAGCACCGCCCCCTCCCCCCCCACTTCCGCCAGTTACCTAACGAGCCGACACCACGTGACGTGCTTCCGGTTGGCGGGAGTGGAGAGAGCGATTGGCGGGAAGACAGCGTGAGTACCGGGCCCGCCCCCGGGGCGCCGCATGTGGGGCCGTGTGGTCTGCGGCTTCCCGGCCTGTGAATTCCTGCCTGTTTAGCCCCCCCCCCCTCCCCCCACCCACACAACGTCATGTTGCTTCCCACCCAGCCTTGGGTTAAACTTTGCCCCCCTCGCTGGGTTACAGCGGACAATCGGCAAGAACTGACACCATCCTCCCCACCTGTGGTCTGTTATTGCGAAGGTTTTCTGTAATAATATCTCATCTGAATTGGGTAGCAGGCAAAACAAAGCCTTTCCCTTTACCTTGGTACACTTGACAATAATAATGCTGAACCCAAACCTAACAATGGCCCACTTCACGTCTTAAATTAAATGATTCCCATTGTGCTGTCCTCTGCTTTTCCCATGAGCTGGCTGCCTGATCTTTTTTAAACTGCAAGAGGCTTTGTTCTGTTTAACAAAAAACTTGGTGTCCAGCCAATTGGAAACCATTAAATGTTCCCCCTCGCTCGTTCCTGTGCCTCTCCTACCCCAGTAAGACACGCACGTTTTTCCTGCTATCCCACCCCGCTTTAGCCTCCCCCCCCACCTCCGTACCTGACGTCCTTTTGTCCATCTCGAGCCCTTGTCACATGCTCCACCCATCTGCCAACCATCCCCCCTCTCCTCTATCCACCTATCACTTATAGAAGCAAAAAAACTGCAGGTGCTGGTTTATAGCAAAGATAGACACAAAGTGCTGGAGTAACTCAGCGGGTCAGGCAGCATCCAGGGAGAGAAAGGAAGGGTGACGTTTTAGGTCAGGACTCTTCTTCAGGCTAACCATTCAGGGCTGGCCACAAATGACCTCTGAAGAAGGATCCCGGCCCAAAACGTCACCCATCCTTTTTTCTCCAGAGATGCTGCCTGACCCACTGTGTAACTCCAGCACGTTGTGCCTATCCACCCATCACTTGCCGGGCTTTGTCCTGCATCCACCACTTTTGTAGCTTTCTCCCCTCACTATAATCAGTCTGAAGAAGGATTCCGATCTGAACCGTTGCCAATCCATTCCCACAACAATGCTGCTTGACCCGCTGAGTTCCCCAGCTCTTTGCAGTTTACCCATTAAAATAAAGTTTGACATTAATTGTAACTACATTTCAAGACACGGTACAATGAAATGGAGGGACAGTCAAATCAATGTATTAAATCGTAGGTTTGGAAGCTAACAGAATGAGAAAAGCTGAACAAAGAACATAGCGTAACCCCTCATGTACATGAGGTTGCCATATACACTGCCAAATTGATTGAAACCTAAATAGCTTTGACTTGACAATTTATAGGCAAAACTTGCAGTGGGAAAAATCTTGCAGATGGGTGAGACTTGGATGAACCTTTCAAAAAAGGAATCTGAAAAATGAACGAGCAATTTCTCATACAACAGAAAACCATTTCAAGCTGGTTACCAGTCAAACTGGAGGACACTGGCCTGGTTAACTATTGGGGTTATAATACTGTATACTATAACACTTGGATCTCTGAACAGTATTTATCTTGCAATGCAACTTTATACTCCTGTCCTCACAATAGACAATATACAATAGACAATAGGTGCAGGCGGAGGCCATTCGGCCCTTCGAGCCAGCACCGCCATTCAATGTGATTATGGCTGATCATTCTCAATCAGTACCCCGTTCCTGCCTTCTCCCCATACCCCCTGACTCCGCTATCCTTAAGTGCTCTATCCAGCTCTCTCTTGAATGCATTCAGAGAATTGGCCTCCACTGCCTTCTGAGGCAGAGAATTCCACAGATTCACAACTCTCTGACTGAAAAGGTTTTGTCCTCATCTCAGTTCTAAATGGCCTACCCCTTATTCTGAAACTGTGGCCCCTTGTTCTGGACTCCCCCAACATTGGGAACATGTTTCCTGCCTCTAACGTGTCCAACCCCTTAATAATCTTATACGTTTCGATAAGATCTCCTCTCATCCTTCTAAATTCCAGTGTATACAAGCCTCACCACCACCCCCTCCCCTCAATGTTAAACCTTCCTTGGAGCCTTTGCATGATGACTTACAGGGACGAGGATGACAGCACAGATGTGTCTTTATAACACCACACTGAAAGCCTACCGTACCTGAGCATATCTTTCTAGTCAATGCTAGGTGCCCTCATTAGTGATTGTCGAGCCCAATGGAACAGTTACATACCCAAAGTATCTGGATTGTCATGGGTCTTTCCTCGATCAGGATTCTAACCCGTATATTAAATCAGGAGCGGCACGCTGGTGCAGCGGTAGAGTTGCTGCCTCGCAGCGCCAGTGACCCTGGTTCGACCCTGACCACTGGTGCTGTATGTACGGAGCTTATACATTCTCCCCGTGACCGCGTGCGTTTTCCCCGGGTGCTCCGGTTTCCTCCCACACTCCAGAGACATCCGAGTTTGTAGGTTAATTGGCTTCGGTAAAGACTGTAAATTGTCCCTCGTGTGCATGATGGTGCTAGTGTACGAGGATCGCTTGTCGGAACAGACGCGGTGAGCCAAATGGCCTGTTTCCATGCTGTATCATAAGATCATAAGTGAATGGAGCAGAATAAGGCCATTCGGCCCATCATGTCTATTCCACCATTCAATCATGGCTGACCTGTCTCTCCCTCCTAACCCCATTCTCCTACCTTCCCCCCATAACCTCTGTCACCTGTACTATCTCTAAACTAAAATGAAAGCACAAATTATACCAAAAACGGCCTTATAGGTCGGTAACTTAAAGAAGTTAATAATTAAATTCATCTTTGAGACTGCAGTTGGTTAATGTTGAATGTTCTAAAGTACATGTTCAGGATTGAACAAGATCCTGTTGTGAACATCAAAACCAAACAGGGAAATGTGTTTTTACTAACAATGGGCCTTTTCTGAATTAATAGACAATAGGTGCAGGAGTAGGTCATTCGGCCCTTCGAGCCAGCACCGCCATTCAATGTGATTATGGCTAATCATTCTCAATCAGTACCCCGTTCCTGCCTTCTCCCCATACCCCCTGACTCCGCTATCCTTAAGAGCTCTATCTAGCTCTCTCTTGAATGCATTCAGAGAATTGGCCTCCACTGCCTTCTGAGGCAGTGAATTCCACAGATTTCCAACTCTCTGACTGAAAAAGTTTTTCCTCATCTCCGTTCTAAATTGTCTGCAAATGAGTCAAAAGTTTGAAATAAATCACAGGTTTTTCACTGTACCCTCAGTACACTGGGGATAATGTTAGTGTTTTATTCTTTGTGCACGAAAAAGAACACACAGCAGTGCACTGATAGTCGCTAAAGCTCGGAGGGTTTATTGCTTGAAGAGGTTTTTGAATTGAAAAGTGAAAACAAGCAGGACTGATCTGGACTTGTGTTCAGCGAAGCATCCGAGGAATAATGGAAAATTAAAGGAGCTCAACTCGTCTTTGATGTAATAATTGGATGCAACTGGTGGATCAGACAGTGCAGCAACGTAGCTTCTTATTATAACTCACTCTAACGCATCGTGATCCAACATGAGTGAATGGAGCACAATGGGCGGCGTGGTGGGGCAGCGGTAGAGTTGCTGCCTTACAGCGAATGCAGCGCCGGAGACTCAGGTTCGATCCTGACTACGGGCGCCGTCTGTACGGAGTTTGTACGTTCTCCCCGTAACCTGCGTGGGTTTTCTCCGAGATCTTCGGTTTCCTCCCACACTCCAAAGACGTACAGGTTTGTAGGTTAATTGGCTTGGTAAATGTAAAAATTGTCCCTAGTGGGTGTAGGATAGTGTTAGTGTGCGGGGATCGCTGGGCGGCACGGACCCGGTGGGCCGAAGGGCCTGTTTCTGCGCTGTATCTCTAAATCTAAAATCTAAATCTAAATGAGTGCTGACTCGAACACTTCCTGCTGTGTAAACATTATGGATGAAAAATACTGTTATGGCTGATGACCATGGAGGAAGGGGCTTTGCCAAAGATATCCTACTTGTTGTCGAGAGAGCCCTCCTAAAGCATGTAAATTGGAATCCTGCGGATAGCAGCACGACTGCAATTCTTAGTGGAAATATGGACATCACGTGATGCAGCCTAATTTTGCCTCGTGGGAAAATGGCCATTAATCCTTTCTAATTTTCTCAGAGCCCAGGAGGCTGAGGGGTGATCTTACAGAGGCGTACAAAATCATGAGGGGAAGGGATAGGGTAAATGCACAGAGTCTTTTACCCAGAGTAGGGGAACTCTGAAGAACCAGGAGAACATAGGTTTGAGGTGAGAGGGAAAGATTTAATAGGAGCCTGAGGGGCAACTTTTTCACGCAGAGGGTGGTGGATATACGGAACGAACTACCAGATGTGGTAGTTGAAGCAGTTACAATGACAGCATTTAAAAGACATTTGGACAGGTACATGGATAGGAAAGCATCAGAGTGATATGTGCCAAACACAGGCAGGTGGGTAGATGGGGTATCTATGTTGGCATGGCCAAGTTGGGCTGAAGGGCCTGTTTCCGTGCTGTATGACTCTACGACTTTATCCGGACGACCCAAAAGGTAGGTGGAAGCAGAAGTGTAGGGACTGGATTAACAACCAATTCCTCCTCGTGGTTGATGCACTGGATAGTCAAGAAGGGCCTGGGGTCGAGAGGAATTGGGACCTGGAGTTAGTAGATCACTGCGTGGCCGGGTCAAGAGATGGTGGGTGGAGGTACGAGTAGGTGAACATGGAGTCAAGCATCGACAATGGAGTGGCAGTCAGTGGAGGGGTTCGGGCACGAGGTAGAGCAGAAACATTGTTGGTTAACCAACTTGGGTCAAACTTGGACATGGACCAAACACAGGCAAGTGGGTGGATGAGGCATCTAGGTTGACATGGGCAAGTTGGGTCAAAGGGCTCGGTTTTGTGCTGTATGACTCTGTCTCTAATTTTATCTTTGTGCGGGATCATTAAGCCTGCCCACCTGGACTTGAATATATCAAGGCCATTCTGAGGAAGGGTCTCGACCCGAAACGTCACCCATTCCTTCTCTCCTGAGATGCTGCCTGACCCGCTGAGTTACTCCAGCATTTTGTGTCTACCTTCAAGGCCATTCTAGGTCCACGCTCACAAACCTACCATGGCATGTGGCTAGCCAGTGAGATCTGTCCCAGCTGGGATGCACCAACTCATTCACCGGCCATCGCGTTTTGGAAACTCAACTCACCAGGACAAAGTAATGCGGGTCCTTTTTTCCCCCATTTATTCATTCTTTGAGATATGGAATCTATTGCTTATTCCCTAGTTGCCGCTAAGAGTTGGTAAGCCATCTTGTTTTTTGAACCATTCTTGTCTTTTAGCTGGGCTGGGAATAATAGGATGAGAGATCGAGCAGTGGTGAAGGAACGCTAATATATCACCAAGTCAGGGGAGGCTCAATAGACTGCAGAGGCTGGAATCTGGAGTAAAAAGCACACAAATGGAGGAACTCAGTGGGTCAAGCAACAAATCTGGAAGAAAATGGACGGCCAATGTTTTGTACTTTCTCCCCGTACACTAGGTCTATCCCACACACTAGGGACTATTTACAGAAGTCTATTAACCGACAAAGCTGCACGTCTTTAGAACGTGGGAGGAAACTGAATCCACTGGAGAAAACACACGCAGGTCATGGGGAGAACATACAAATTTCATACAGACAGCACCCGAGGTCAGGATCGAACCAGGGTCTCTGGCGCTATAAGGCAGCCGCTGTGCCACTGTGCCACGTTCTGAGTCTCAGGTGGCAGACCTAAGCTAGCAGCCTATGACTGGGCGGCACAGTGTCGCAGCTGGTAAAGCTTCTGCCTCACAGTGCCAGAGACCCGGGTTTGATCCCAAGCTCGGCTGCCGGCTGTGTGGAGTTTGAATGTTACCACATGGGGTTTCTCCTTGTGCTCCGGTTTCCTCCCACTTCCCAAAGTTGCGTGAGCTTGTAGGTTATTTGCCCTGTGTAAATTTCCCCGAGTGGGTGGGGAGTGGGAATCTCAAAGCGGGATAGCATTGAACTAATGTGAACAAGTGATTGATGGTGGGTGTGGACTCGGTGGGCTGAAGGGCCTGTTTCCATGCTGTATCTCTAAACTAAACTAAACTAAACTAAACTAAACAATGCCATTTAGCACAGGTATAGTTCCACAGAGCACAATAGGTGTCCTCTGTGTGAAGATGGGACATTGACACCATTAGATCTGAGCAGTAATCAACCCTAACAACGCTGCATGGATAGATACATCTGCCGCACATATATTAGTTTGGTTAAGTTTTGTTTAGAGATATAGCGTGGAAACAGGCTCTTCTACCCACCGAGACCGCGCCGACCAGCGATCGCCGCACACTAACACTATCCTATACACTCTGGGAACAATTTACAATTATACCAAGCCAATTAGCCTCCAAACCTGTACGGCTTTGCAGTGTGGGAAGAAACCGGAGCTCCCGGAGAAAACCCACGCAGGTCACAGGGAGAACGCACAAACTCCGTACAGACAGACCCTGATCAAACCAGGGTCCCTGGAGCATCATCATCATCATATATATACAGCCGGAAACAGGCCTTTTCGGCCCACCAAGTCCGTGCCGCCCAGCGATCCCCGCACATTAACACTATCCTACACCCACTAGGGACAATTTTTACATTTACCCAGCCAATTAACCTACATACCTGTACGTCTTTGGAGTGTGGGAGGAAACCGAAGATCTCGGAGTAAACCCACGCAGGTCACGGGGAGAACGTACAAACTCCTTACAGTGCAGCGCCCGTAGTCAGGATCGAACCTGAGTCTCCGGCGCTGCATTCGCTGTAAAGCAGCAACTCTATCGCTGTGCCACCATGCCGCCCCTTGGTTCTGCACCTACCTATATTGGTGGGGATGAAGTTAAATAGGTTTATCTCTCATTTAGTTTACTCACTACCTGCCTCAGACAGCGTGGCAGCTATGTCCTTCACAGTCTGCCCTGGCGTTTTCAAGCCACTCTCGGTGGTGGATATTGAAGTCTCCCATCCATGGCGAATCATGTGCCTTTGCTACTTCCAAGATTGTTCAATAGGAGGAGCACTGGCTCAGCAGCTGAAGGATTTTGTTTGTGTAGGAAGGAACTGTAGATGCTGGTTTACACCAAAGATCAACACAAAATGCTGGAGTAGCTCAACGGGTCAGGCAGCATCCCTGGCGAAAAGGAACAGGTGACGTTTTTGTGTTGAGAACCTTCTTCAGATGGAGAGTCAGGGGAGAGGGGAACCTAGAGGTATGAAAAGGTACAGCACAAATTAGAGCTGGCACCGATGACTCGGGGAAGGTGGAGCCCACTGTGTTCCATTGTTGGCTGCGGACGAGGTGATAACGAAGGGATACGAACAGTGAGACTAGCGGGACAACTAGGGTGGGGGAGGGATGGAGAGAGAAGGAATGCAAGGGTTTATTTGATGTTAGAGAAATCAATATTCATATCGCTGGCTTGTAAGCAGCCCAAGTGAAATATGAGGCGCTGTTCCTCCAATTAGCATGTGGCCTCACTCTGACAGTGGAGGAGGCTCAGGACAGAGAGGTCAGTGTGGGAATGGGAAGGGGAGTTGAAATGTTTGGCAACCGGGAGATCGCGTGGGGCAAGGCGGACTGAGCGTAGGTGTTCCCTTGTTTGATCCGATGACGTGAAACTTCAGGAGGACTGGGGTCATTGATGATGACTGCACCCTGCATATCACTGCCTCTATCTCAGCTGGGTCTGTTGCAGGGATTAAAACGAAGGAATCTGGCCTTTGTCTGCAAGATACGATTCTACAAGTACCACTGTGACTTGCTTGACTAGTCTATGGGACAGTTCTCCTGATTTAGACAACAGCTCCCAGGTGTTTAGAAGGTTAACTGGGCGATGGTCCATTAGGCTGCAAGTGACTTTGTTACGTTACAATTCAGTGCCTAGGTTGAGTGAGGCGATCCATCATCTTTATTCCTTCTCTGTTTGAAAATACAGAGATTGAATTTTGTTTGAATACTTATTCCTTCTCTGTCTGAAGTCTGATAAATAAAACAGAGGTGGTGCATGGTGGTGCAGCAGTAGAGTTGCTGCCTTGCAATGCCAGAGACTCGGGTTCGATCCTGACCAAGGGTGCTGTCTGTATGGAGTTTGTCCGTTCTCCCCGTGACTGCGTGGGTTTTCCCCGGGTGCTCCGGTTTCCTCCCACATTCCAAAGACGTACAGGTTTGTAGGATAATTGGCTTTGGTAAATATTGTAACTTGTCCCTAGTCAATAGACAATAGACAATAGACAATAGGTGCAGGAGTAGGCCATTCAGCCCTTCGAGCCAGCACCGCCATTCAATGCGATCATGGCTGATCACTCTCAATCAGTACCCCGTTCCTGCCTTCTCCCCATACCCCCTCACTCCGCTATCCTTAAGAGCTCTATCCAGCTCTCTCTTGAAAGCATCCAACGAACTGGCCTCCACTGCCTTCTGAGGCAGAGAATTCCACACCTTCACCACTCTCTGACTGAAAAAGTTCTTCCTCATCTCCGTTCTAAATGGCCTACCCCTTATTCTTAAACTGTGGCCCCTTGTTCTGGACTCCCCCAACATTGGGAACATGTTTCCTGCCTCTAATGTGTCCAATCCCCTAATTATCTTATATGTTTCAATAAGATCCCCCCTCATCCTTCTAAATTCCAGTGTATACAAGCCCACATAGACCAACAATGTCCCAGCTACCCTAGTCCCACTTGCCTGTGCCTCAGCATGCAACAAAAGCTTTTCACTGTAACTTGGTACACATGATAGTAAACCAAACCAACCTAAACTACACTAATGTTAAGGATAGCGTTAGTGTACAGTGTATGGGAATCGCTGGTTGGCGCTGACTCTAAACTAAACTAAAATAGCAGTAATGGTCAACTGAATGGCTTGTTTAGGCAGTACAGAGTCATAGTCATAGAGTCATAGAGTGATACAGTCTACAGTCGTAGAGGAAACAGGCCCTTCGGCCCAACTTGCCCACATAGACCAACAATGTCCCAGCTACCCTAGTCCCACTTGCCTGTGCTTGGTCCATATCCCTCCAAACCTGTCCTAAGCATGTACCTGCCTAACAGTTTCTTTAACGATGGGATAGTCCCAGCCTCAACTACCTCCTCTGGCAGCTTGTTCCATACACCCCCCACCCTTTGTGTGAAAGAGTTACCCCTCGGATTCCTATTAAATATTTTCCCCTTCACCTTGGACCCATCTGTCCTCCGGTCATCAATTCCCCCACTTTGGGCAAAAGACTGTGCATCTATCCGATCTATTCCTCTCATGATTTTGAATACCTCTCAGATCTCCCCTCATCCTCCTGTGCTCCATGGAATAGGGACCCAGCCCACTCAACCTCTCTCTATAGCTCACACCCTCTAGTCCTGGCAACATCCTCGTAAATCCTTTCTGAACTCTTTCAAGCTTGACAATATCTTTCCTATGACATGGTGCCCAGAACTGAACAAAATATTCTAAATGCGGTCTCACCAACGTCTTATACAACTGCAACATGACCTCCCAACTTCTACACCCAATACTCTGACTGATGAAAGCCAAAATGCCAAAAGCCTTTGTGACCACCTTACCTCCCTGCGACTCGACCTTCAAGGAACCATGCCCACTTGTACTCCTAGATCCCTCTGCTCTACAACACTACCCAGAGGCCTACCATTTATTGTGTAGGTCCAGCCCTTGTTCGACGTCCCAAAATGCAACACCTCACACTTCTCCGTATTAAATTCCATCAACCATTCCTCTGCCCACTTGGCCAATCGATCCAGATCCTGCTGCAGTCGTTCACAACACATCGGATCATTATGGAGTCACGACAAGAACAGTTTGGGTAAAACTGTCATGTGAATGAGATGCAACCAACTGCACTATCTCTTCTAACTTCTGCTTTCTACTTTCATAGATTTCCCTTTTTATTTATTTTGTGGTTTATTTTTGTACTGTCCATATCATTGATCAGTGATTTCCCATTGATGAAGTTGCAAGGGTTGATTCCCACCTTTGAGTATTACAGCTCAATGCAGTTCAAGACCTCTGAATGAATGTGCAGGAACATCATTGATGAAAATGCGATACGGACCACTTTTGCAATAAAAGAACTACACGCAAAGACAATTGGATTTCCTAAGATAGCTGGCACTTTGAAAACAGTTCAAGCAGTGCCTGTATTTGTCTTCCCTGATATTGATAAATGGTTAGTGTTATTTGTCTGACAATTGACATTTTCTATGAGGAACCTTGGCAGCATGATTGGCGGGAATTGTATTTCTATGCAAACTATAAAAAGCAGAGTGCACAAAAACAATCTAATGGTCTTTGGGCAAAACATTTAGATCATGTAGAGATATTTCAGTAATGTGATTGAAAATGTATTTCCCACAGAGTTAATCGGGTTAATGACCATTTCTGGGTTATTTTGCATCATTCTCTAAATTCATTCCAGCCCTTCCTGGCTTAAGTCATGCTGATACATTGACATAATTTCCACATTGTGCATGCACCAAATTACATGCTCTGCCTGGGAATTGGTCTAAGTAGTCTCGGAAATGCTCACTGTTGGGCAATCCTGAGACAAGTAGTTCTTTGTAGCACAGCAGTGGATCTGAACCTCACCAAGGCAGGTCCTATAAGAATATCAAAGCAGGTGCAATAGGTTTACACAACGTATAGAAAAGACAGACAGGTGGGCAGAGGGGGTGGGGTTGCTCTGATGGTAAGGAATGATATTCATTCCCTTGCAAGGGGTGACATAGAATCGGGAGATGTTGAATCAGTATGGATAGAAATGAGAAATTGTAAGGGTAAAAAGACCCTAATGGGAGTTATCTATAGGCCCCCAAACAGTAGCCTCGACATAGGGTGCAAGTTGAATCAGGAGATAAAATTGGCGTGTCAAAAATGTAATGCTACGGTGGTTATGGGAGATTTCAACATGCAGGTAGACTGGGAAAATCAGGTTGGAAATGGACCCCAGGAAAGAGAGTTTGTAGAGTGCCTTCGAGATGGATTCTTAGAACAGCTTGTACTGGAGCCTACCAGGGAGAAGGCAATTCTGGATTTAGTGTTGTGTAATGATCCTGATCTGATAAGGGGACTAGAGGTAAAAGAGCCATTAGGAGGCAGTGATCACAACATGATAAGTTTTACTCTGCAAATGGAAAGGCAGAAGGGAAAATCGGAAGTGTCGGTATTACAGTATAGCAAAGGGGATTACAGAGGCATGAGGCAGGAGCTGGCCAAAATTGATTGGAAGGAGGCCCTAGCAGGGAAGACGGTAGAACAGCAATGGCAGGTATTCCTGGGAATCATGCAGAGGTTGCAGGGTCAATTTATTCCAAAGAGGTGGAAAGACTCTAAGGGGAGTAAGAGACACCTGTGGCTGACAAGGGAAGTCAGGGACAGCATAAAAATTAAGGAGAGGAAGTATAACATAGCAAAGAAGAGTGGGAAGACAGAGGATTGGGACTCTTTTAAAGAGCAACAAAAGTTAACTAAAAAGGCAATACGGGGAGAAAAGATGAGGTACGAGGGTAAACTAGCCAATAATATAAAGGAGGATAGCAAAAGTTTTTTTAGGTACGTGAAGAGGAAAAAAATAGTCAAGGCAAATGTGGGTCCCTTGAAGACAGAAGCAGGGGAATTTATTATGGGGAACAAAGAAATGGCAGACGAGTTAAACCGTTACTTTGGATCTGTCTTCACTGAGGAAGATACACACAATCTCCCAAATGTTCTAGGGGCCGGAGAACCTAGGGTGATGGAAGAACTGAAGGAATCCACATTAGGCAGGAAATGGTTTTGGGTAGACTGATGGGACTGAAGGCTGATAAATCCCCAGGGCCTGATGGTCTGCATCCCAGAGTACTTAAGGAGGTGGCTCTAGAAATAGTGGAAGCATTGGAGATCATTTTTCAATGTTCTATAGATTCAGGATCAGTTCCTGTGGATTGGAGGATAGCAAATGTTATCCCACTTTTTAAGAAAGGAGGGAGAGAGAAAACGGGTAATTATAGACCAGTTAATCTGACATCAGTGGTGGGGAAGATGCTGGAGTCAATTATAAAAGACGAAATTGCTGAGCATTTGGATAGCAGTAACGGGATCATTCCGAGTCAGCATGGATTTACGAAGGGGAAATCATGCTTGACAAATCTACTGGAATTTTTTGAGGATGTAACTAGGAAAATTGACAAGGGAGAGTCAGTGGATGTGGTGTACCTCGACTTTCAGAAAGCCTTCGACAAGGTCCCACATAGGAGATTAGTAGGCAAAATTAGGGCACATGGTATTGGGGGTAGGGTACTGACATGGATAGAAAATTGGTTGACAGACAGAAAGCAAAGAGTGGGGATAAATGGGTCCCTTTCGGAATGGCAGGCAGTGACCAGTGGGGTACCGCAAGGTTCGGTGCTGGGACCCCAGCTATTTACGATATACATTAATGACTTAGACGAAGGGATTAAAAGTACCATTAGCAAATTTGCAGATGATACTAAGTTGGGGGGTAGTGTGAATTGTGAGGAAGATGCAATAAGGCTGCAGGGTGACTTGGACAGGTTGTGTGAGTGGGCGGATACATGGCAGATGCAGTTTAATGTAGATAAGTGTGAGGTTATTCACTTTGGAAGTAAGAATAGAAAGGCAGATTATTATCTGAATGGTGTCAAGTTAGGAGGAGGGGGAGTTCAACGAGATCTGGGTGTCCTAGTGCATCAGTCAATGAAAGGAAGCATGCAGGTACAGCAGGCAGTGAAGAAAGCCAATGGAATGTTGGCCTTCGTAACAAGAGGAGTTGAGTATAGGAGCAAAGAGGTCCTTCTACAGTTGTACCGGGCCCTGGTGAGACCGCACCTGGAGTACTGTGTGCAGTTTTGGTCTCCAAATTTGAGGAAGGATATTCTTGCTATGGAGGGCGTGCAGCGTAGGTTCACTAGGTTAATTCCCGGAATGGCGGGACTGTCGTATGGTGAAAGGCTGGAGCGATTGGGCTTGTATACACTGGAATTTAGAAGGATGAGGGGGAACTTATTGAAACATATAAGATAATTAGGGGATTGGACACATTAGAGGCAGATAACATGTTCCCAATGTTGGGGGAGTCCAGAACAAGGGGCCACAGTTTAAGAATAAGGGGTAGGCCATTTAGAACGGAGATGAGGAAGAACTTTTTCAGTCAGAGGGTGGTGAAGGTGTGGAATTCTCTGCCTCAGAAGGCAGTGGAGGCCAGTTCGTTGGATGCTTTCAAGAGGGAGCTGGATAGAGCTCTTAAGGATAGCGGAGTGAGGGGGTATGGGGAGAAGGCAGGAACGGGGTACTGATTGAGAGTGATCAGCCATGATCGCATTGAATGGCGGTGCTGGCTCGAAGGGCTGAATGGCCTACTCCTGCACCTATTGTCTATTGTCTATTGTCTATTGAATGCATATCAAAACATAGTGCTGGGTTTCAGGCTATTTAGTTCAGCATTTTCTTTGTGTTTTCATTTGTCATTTTTATGCTGTACACAATTTCCACCTGATGCAAAGCAATTCATCATTAGGCAGAGCTGGTTTAGGTTTAGGTTTTTATTATTGTCGCATGTGCCAAGGTACAGTGGAAAGCTTTGTCGAGGGCAAGACGAGGAGAGGGACCACGGTTCGCTGGATGTTCTGGATGGAGGCGATGGCTACAATGGGCCTTCATGGGCAGCTGCAGCTGGGACATTGAAAATGGTGCCAAAAGCTGGCGACTCTTGCATATGGATTCAGTGGGCTGTTTCTATCCGTTGTGTACTCAATCAGGGATTGTACATATATGGCAATAATCTTACCGATCCGTATGCAATAAAATAATTTCACTGCACTTTGATAGGTGTCCTTTGTCCCGCCCCCCTGACATCAGTCTGAAGAAGGGTCTCGACCCGAAACGTCACCCATTCCTTCTCTCCTGAGATGCTGCCTGACCCGCTGAGTTACTCCAGCATTTTGTGAGTAAATACCTTCGATTTGTACCAGCATCTGCAGTTATTTTCTTATAAAGAACCATTGAACCATTGCATGCTATCCAAACAGATCAAATAGACCATTCACAGATACAATCAGCTCAAACTCCATGCATTCAAGAGAGAGCTGGATAGAGCTCTTAAGGATAGCGGAGTCAGGGGGCATGGGGAGAAGGCAGGAACGGGGTACTGATTGAGAATGATCATCCATGATCACATTGAATGGCGGTGCTGGCTCGAAGTGCCGAATGGCTTCCTCCTGCACCTATTGTCTATTGTCTAATAGATAGAACAAAGGGCAAGATACAGGGAGAAAAGAGATTAAGGAGTGGATCGAATATATCGGATGGTAGTAGATCCTTCTCTGGAAAGTACGGGCAAAGCATCGTCACGTACTGGCACAGTCTTGGGTGACTAACTGCATTGCTTTGGTGACTCTTTTACTATTTGATTTCGCCCAAATGTCACAGAGAAAACATTCAGACGTTGTGGGGATGAACCACATAATTAACATCTCAGCTGCTCATCACAACCGAGGCGACTTAAAGATGCTGTGACTGGATCCTTTCACACACAAAATAGACAACCCCCTCATCTGAACTGTCATTTAGCCGAATCATCCGCCAGGCAGTTCCTCCCTTACCGTCCACGAGCGCTCATCTCAATCTCTAATGCCACTGCTACAATGATGATGGAGATGCCAACTGCACAGGCACATCTCCTCTTATCTTCAGATGTTGCTTGAAATTCTTCACTGCCAATACATATCAATGTCAATTATTGTCTATTTGCCACGTCACGACCCATTTTCCACTTAACAATTCATTTTGATTGCAAGACATGTTTCTGATTATTTTGGCAATATTCAAACATTTTGTCTTCAGCATTTCGCATTCAGAAATCGATCAGAAATAGACGTTATTTGGTTTCATAAAAACACAAGTGGCAACAGGTTCCAGCCGGTAGACTTTTGTATCGAATCCTGTACAAAGTGCAGGGCATGATCTGAGTGTGGTTGATGTATTCGATTGTCCAATTTATTTTTGGGCCAAATGACTTGTCAGTTACGTTTAGCCAAACTGAGTGATCAATGGGCAATAATAAATCAAAGGAAAGCTGAAGAATGACTTCATGTCCCCAGCAGTGGAAGTCTCTCTTGTCTTTTAATTTACTGGAGGTCCTTTCACATGCTCAGAACGAAGAAAATAAAGAAACGTTAGTAATATAATTTCAGAGAAATAATGCACCATTAAACAAACCTTGAGGCTGCAGATAGCAAACACTGAACCTGAAAATCCTGTGTGCAAGTAAATCAGAAGGCTAAGGAAATTCAGTATGGCTCCAATGGCTCTGATTGATCTCTGCAGATGCATCATGGATCATAACTTGGATTGGCAAGTGCTGTGCCGAAGATCCGCAAGAAATTGTAGAGTCCAGTCCATCACACAAATCAGTCTCTCCCCCCCCCCCCCCCTCATAACCCCTCTATCTATACTTCAAGCTACTTTAGGAAAGCGGGAAAACATAATTGAGGACTTCTCACACCCAGGCCAGTCTCTCTTCTCCATTCTCCCTATCTTTAGTTTAGTTTAGTTTAGAGATACAGTGCAGAAACAGGCCATTCAGCCCAGTGAGTCCACACCGACCAGCGATCCCCACACATTATCACCACCCTACACACACTTGGAGATAACTTACACTTACGCCAAGCGAATTAAGCTGCAACCTTGTACGCCTTTGGAGGGTGGGAGGAATCCGAAGATCTCGGAGAAAACCCACGTGGTCACAGGGAGAACGTGCAAACTCCATACGGACAGCACCCGTAGTCGGGATCGAACCTGGGTCTCTGGCGCTGTAAGCGCTGTAAGGCAGCAACTCTACCGCTGCGCCACCGTTTCGCTTTGTGTGGAAGATACAAAAGCCTGCAAGAAATACCACCAGATTCAGGAACCGCTTCTTCCCGGCTGTTATCAGACTCTTGAATGGGCTTCTCATATGATAGGGATGAATTCCTGATCTTCCGATCTACCTGATTGCGGGTCTTACATTGATTTAAATCTGCACTTTCTCTGCAGATGTAACAATATAGTCAGAAGAAGAGTCTCGACCCGAAACATCACCTATTCCTTTTCTCCAGGGATGTTGCCTGACCCGCTGAGTTACTCCCAGTGTTGCAGTGCTAATTGTTTAGGTGCCGGAGCTATCACTGGTACCGGAGCGGCTGCTGTTAAATTCCCCGCTGGTTACAATTCCCCGCTATTTATTTGGAGTTTTTTTTTTTACAGAGGTGCCAGAGCGGCGCTCCGGTGAGCTCCAGTAGCACTGCAACCCCTGGTTACTCCAGCATTTAGAGTCTATCTACACTATAATCTGCACTCTGTTTATTTATTTTTTCTTTTGCACAGGCCTGTTGTACTCATGTATGTTACCATTTGGCTGGATAACACACGAATCAAAGATTTTCACTGTATCTCACTACACATTTCAGCAATAAATCAATATCAACACCTAACCTTGAGCTGATGAGAGGAAAGTGATTGGCAAAGTTGGCCTCAAAGGATAGATCCGCCACTTGCTGGTTTCTTAGCTGTCAGCAACAACCACTGTGTACTGCTCCACAAAAGCACTGACAACCCACTAATCTCCCGATGAAGTTCAACCATCTCTTTGTCCTGTGCAACACATGCAATTAATGTATCATTACCACAAGCCCTGCTCCTGCCCTTGATTGTGCAAGTGCAAAAGGCAAGTGGAAAAGGAAAATCCTCTTTCAACTTCTTGAGGATTGGGGAAATAAAATATCTTCAAAGCAAATTCTACTGTAGCACATTTCATGGACACCTCAGCATGTTTTATAGCCTATATTATAACTCTCAATGAATGCAATGCTACTCAACAATGTTAAACCAATAACTTATTTTGATGATGTCCTAGTGATTCAAGTGTGTAATCAAATTCGGTTTAATAAGGTTTTAACAGTTTATTTCAGCAAAACTTTCAATCGCGGTCATCATGTTAATCTGTTCATATCATATCATCATCATATATATATACAGCCGGAAACAGGCCTTTTCGGCCCACCAAGTCCGTGCCGCCCAGCGATCCCCGTACATTAACACTATCCTACACCCACTAGGGACAATTTTTACATTTTACCCAGCCAATTAACCTACATACCTGTACGTCTTTGGAGTGTGGGAGGAAACCGAAGATCTCGGAGAAAACCCACGCAGGTCACGGGGAGAACGTACAAACTCCTTACAGTGCAGCACCCGTAGTCAGGATCGAACCTGAGTCTCCGGCGCTGCATTCGCTGTAAAGCAGCAACTCTACCGCTGCGCTACCGTGCCGCCCATCTTGTTAAGCCGTATTTTTGTCAAGATCGTGGTTAATATATCTGAGCTACAAATCAGACCTGAAGCTTTTACACCTGCACCTGGTCATTGCCACATCAGCTGGGCATATCCCAGATTAGCAATCAGAGTGCGAGCATTTCTATCCTATCTTGGTTGAAGGCTTATTGCTGGTTTCAAGAAGCTCCTTCAAGAGGGCAAGATTTAATAGGGACCTCAGGGGTAACCTTTCCACTCGGTGGGTGGTGGGTACATGGAACGAGCTGCCAGAGGAGATAGTTGAGGCAGGTACTACAACAGCATTTGAAAGATAGACAGGATTTAAAAGACACTTGGGCAGGTACATGGCCAGGAAAGGTCTAGAGGGATATGGGCCAATGGGGGCATCTGGGACTGTGTCAGATGGGGTATCTTGGTGGGTATTAACGGCTTCAGTAAAAAATTGTAAATTGTCCCTCGTGTGTTGGATAGTGCGGGGGGGGGGGGGGGGGGGGCACTCTAGTTTGGCCAGGGGATAAGCCTGTGATCATTTGTTTGTTTGTTTGTTCGTTCCGGTTAAGGCGCTGTGCACACGGCAGCCAGCCAACAGTCGCTTGCCTTTTTCTATTTTTTTCACTTTTAATTTAAGTTTGGTGTATTAATTTCAGTTTTCGTGTACCTTGTTGTGTGTTGTGACTGTTGGCAGACCAGTTTCCCTCCGGGGATGAATTAAGTTCTATCGTATCGTATCGTATCGTATCGTATGGTAAGGGATGATTGCTTGTCAGCGTGGTCTCGGTGGACTGAAGGGCCTGTTTTCGCGCTGAATATACAAGGTCTAAATTAAATTCTAAAGACCAGCAAGCAGGAGGTTGAAAAGCCAGTGATTTGGTGAACAGCAAACGTTTATTTGGCCACTTTCCAAGAAGACAATAGAGATGCCAGCAGTTACAACAATTACTGCAAGTCAGTGGATTGCGTGAGGCATTCCATTAAATTCAGGTAATTTAATGCTGCTGCATGTGATGTTTCTAAGTCTGAAATATTACAAACTATGTACAACGCTGGTAAATAACTACATCGGGGGCATTGAGCATAAGAGTCAGTAACTCGCGATGCAGCTTTATAGGACTTTGGTTAGGCCGCATTTGGAGCACAGTGTGCGTTTCTGGGCGCCACTTGTGGAAGCCTTGGCGAAGGTGCGGAAGATGTTTAATGCTGTTTGGATTGGAAGGTATTTGTTACAAAGAGCAATTGGACAAACTAGGGTTGTTTTCTCTGGAGAGTTGAAGGCCGAAAAGAGACCCGATAGAAGCATGTAAAATTGGCATAGATATAAAGGACTATGTACCTGTTCTATGTATTAGAATTTCTCTGGAGGATTGTTTGCACTCATTGGATCTCAGTGCCCTCGGGTGTACAGAAAGAGCAGGATATCTCCCGTTTGGTCTGCATTTTGACTTCAAGTAGCAGGTGAGACATAGGCTGGGACCAAAAACATGAAGTGCTGGACTATAGCGGCACGGTAGTGCAGCGGTAGAGTTGCTGCTTTACAGCGAATGCAGCGCCGGAGACTCAAGTTCGATCCTGACTACGGGTGCTGCACTGTAAGGATTTTGTACGTTCTCCCCGTGACCTGCGTGGGTTTTCTCCGAGATCTTCGGTTTCCTCCCACACTCCAAAGACGTACAGGTATGTAGGTTAATTGACTGGGTAGATTTAAAAATTGTCCCTAGTGGGTGTAGGATAGTGTTAATGTGCGGGGATCGCTGGGCGGCGCGGACTTGGTGGGCCGAAAAGGCCTGTTTCCGCGCTGTATATGTATGATATGATATGATATCTTGGTGGGTCAGGCAGCATCTCTGGAGAACATGAACAGTAACATTGTGAAGATAGACACAAAATGCTGGAGTAACTATCTCCCTCTATCTTCCAATCTTCCTATCGCCCTCCCTCTAACTTCCTGTCTCCACCTATATCCTTCCTTTGTCCCGCCCCCCCTGACATCAGTCTGAAGAAGGGTCTCGACCCGAAACGTCACCCATTCCTTCTCTCCCGAGATGCGGCCCGACCTGCTGAGTTACTCCAGCATTTTGTGAATAAATACCTTCGTGGAGTAACTCGGCAGGTTAGGCAGCGTCTCTGGAGAAAAGGAATAGGTTTTCTAGAGGGGAGAAAAGGTCAGGACAAATCAGGGCCAGCAATGGATGATCTCAGGAAGGGTGGAGTCTATAATGGCCCATTGTTGGCTGGGGAAGATGTGCTAACGACAGAGATACAAGGATGTGAACAGTGGAACTAGTAGGACTAGTGTGGGGGAGGAGGAGAGAGAGGAGGGGAGGGAATGCAGGAGTTACTTGAAGTTAGAGAAATCACCGTTCATACCACTGGGTTGTTGGCAGTGTAACATCGTAGGCAACAGTAACATTTTGTAGGAAGGAAGTGCAGATGCTGGTTTACACCGAAGATAGACACAAAATGCTGGAGTAAGTCAGCGGAACAGGCAACATCTCTGGAGAAAAGGAATCGGTGACATTTCGGGTCGAGACCATTCCTCAGACTAACTGTCTAATCTAAAATTGTGTCAGATTTCTAAAAAGATCACAGTTGTGCCCTAAAATCAGGACAAGCAGTTGAGAATGAACGATCCCACCTATTTGTAGGGTGAGGATGCTTCATTTTGAGAACCATTATTGATGGCACCTTCCTGAGAGAAACCAGAGAACAGTTAACTTACTCTAACTATGACTGGGAGCTTTTTCTGTCGGTGAAATAGGTGGAGTTTGACAATGCTGATCACATTGCCTTGAGTAACTTTCTTGATCTTTCTTCAAATTCTCCCTTTGTAAATTGAGTAATTGCCAAAAGTTTCAGATCTACGTAGCGAGCATCCAAGGCATTATTCACGATTTTGTGGCCATGTTCTCAAATTTACTGTCATTGAAACACTCCAGATCTGCACTATCAATAGCGATTCCCTTCACTGTGGACCTTTCCTTTATTCCATGAAGTGTGAAACTCATAGATTCTGATTTGGTAGCTATTTAACACTCTGTCTGTTTTACATTTACCTTTAGTTTAGAGATACAGGCCCTTCGGCCCACTGGGTCCGCGCCGACCAGCGATCCCCGCACATTAACACTATCCTACACCCACTAGGGACAAATTTTATATTTATCAAGCCCATTAACCCACAAACCTGTACGTCTTTGGAGTGTGGGGAGGAAACCTAAGAAAGATCTCGGAGAAAACCCACGCAGGTCACGAGGAGAACGTACAAACTCCGTACAGACAGCACCTGTAGTCGGGATCGTAGTCGGGATCGAACCCGGGTCTCGGGTCCCGGAACCCGAACCCGAGCATTCCCGTCTCACCTTCGAAGATCAGAGCTTCTGCACAACAACTGCCTTTCTGTTACGGTAGACCCGTCCGTCCGTACTTCCCCAAGCAAATCCTGTTCTTTAATTTATCCACAAAATCCATCTCAGAATGAAAGAAAGGATTTAACTTTTAGCCTTACAGGTGAAGTTTCACTTGCAGGAAGGATTTATCTAATAAATAGTAACATGTCACTGAATTCGCAGGCTGAATAAACTCTGAGTTAAGTGCACGGGTAAAAAATAAGTAGTGGAGACATAAGGAACACAGAGTGCTGGAGAAACTCAGTGGGCCAGGCAGCATCTGTGGAGGGAATGGGCAGGTGACGTTTCCGGTCAAGACCCTTCTCCAGACCGATGGAGTAGGGAGGGGAAAGCTGGAAAAGAGAGGTAGGGGTGGAACGAACCCTGGCAAGTGATAGAAACAAGGAACTGCAGATGCTGGTTTAAAAAAAAAAGAAAGTGCTGGAGTAACAGGTCAGGCAACATCTCTGGAGAACATGGATAGGTGGCGTTTGGAGTTGGGACATCTCTTCAGGTGGGGGGGGGGGGTGAATCTGGAAGAGAGGAGGGCCAGGACAAAGCCTGGCAATTGATAGGTGGAGACAGGCGAGGGGGGAAGGTGGGGGGGTTGCTAGGCAGATGAAAGGGCACCTGGCCAGTGAGGACTTTGGTGAGGACTTTGAAGGGCCTGTTTCCACGCTGTATCTCTACACTATCCCACAAATCTCGATCCTCACGTAATACTGGGGCAGTAGACACATGCCAGCACATGTCAGTCTGAAGAAGGGTCTCGACCCGAAACAGTGGCAATGAAGAAAGCCAATGGAATGTTGGCCTTCATAACAAGAGGAGTTGAGTATAGGAGCAAAGAGGTCCTTCTGCAGTTGTACAGGGCCATAGTGAGACAGCACCTGGAGAACTGTGTGCAGTTTTGGTCTCCAAATTTGAGGAAGGATATTCTTGCTATTGAGGGTGTGCAGCGTAGGTTTACTAGGTTAATTCCTGGAATGGCAGGACTGTCATATGTTGAAAGACTGGAGCGACTAGGCTTGTATACACTGGAATTTAGAAGGATGAGAGGGGATCTTATCGAAACGTATAAGATTATTAAGGGGTTGGTCACGTTAGAGGCAGGAAGCATGTTCCCAATGTTGGGGGAGTCCAGAACCAGGGGCCACAGTTTAAGAATAAGGGGTAGGCCATTTGCAGATGATACTAAGTTGGGGGGTAGTGTGAATTGTGAGGAAGATGCAATAAGGCTGCAGGGTGACCTGGACAGGTTGTGTGAGTGGGCGGATACATGGCAGATGCAGTTTAATGTAGATAAGTGTGAGGTTATTCACTTTGGAAGTAAGAATAGAAAGGCAGATTATTATCTGAATGGTGTCAAGTTAGGAGGAGGGGGGGTTCAACGAGATCTGGGTGTCCTAGTGCATCAGTCAATGAAAGGAAGCATGCAGGTTCAGCAGGCAGTGAAGAAAGCCAATGGAATGTTGGCCTTCGTAACAAGAGGAGTTGAGTATAGGAGCAAAGAGGTCCTTCTACAGTTGTACCGGGCCCTGGTGAGACCGCACCTGGAGTACTGTGTGCAGTTTTGGTCTCCAAATTTGAGGAAGGATATTCTTGCTATGGAGGGCGTGCAGCGTAGGTTCACTAGATTAATTCCCGGAATGGCGGGACTGTCGTATGTTGAAAGGCTGGAGCGATTGGGCTTGTATACACTGGAATTTAGAAGGATGAGGGGGGATCTTATTGAAACATATAAGATAATTAGGGGATTGGACACATTAGAGGCAGATAACATGTTCCCAATGTTGGGGGAGTCCAGAACAAGGGGCCACAGTTTGAGAATAAGGGGTAGGCCATTTAGAACGGAGATGAGGAAGAACTTTTTCAGTCAGAGGGTGGTGAAGGTGTGGAATTCTCTGCCTCAGAAGGCAGTGGAGGCCAGTTCGTTGGATGCTTTCAAGAGAGAGCTGGATAGAGCTCTTAAGGATAGCGGAGTGAGGGGGTATGGGGAGAAGGCAGGAACGGGGTACTGATTGATAGTGATCAGCCATGATCGCATTGAATGGCGGTGCTGGCTCGAAGGGCTGAATGGCCTACTCCTGCACCTATTGTCTATTGTCTATTGTCTATTTAGAATGGAGATGAGGAAAAACTTTTTCAGTCAGAGAGTTGTGAATCTGTGGAATTCTCTGCCTCAGAGGGCAGTGGAGGCCAATTCTCTGAATACATTCAAGAGAGAGCTAGATAGAGCTCTTAAGGATAGCGGAGTCAGGGGGTATGGGGAGAAGGCAGGAACGGGGTACTGATTGAGAATGATCAGCCATGATCACATTGAATGGCGGTGCTGGCTCGAAGGGCCGAATGGCCTCCTCCTGCACCTATTGTCTATTGTGTATTGTCTATCAGCCATTCCTTCTCTCCGGAGATGCTGCCTGGTAGGATGGTTCAGTTACCTGATAACAACCGGGAAGAAACTGTCCCTGAATCTGTGTGAAAACGCACACCTCCAGATTCAGGGAGAGTTTCTCCCCAGTTGTTAGCAGGCAACTGAACCATCCTACCAACAACTAGAGATCAGTCCTGAGCTGCCATCTACCTCATTGGAGACCCTCTTTGATCGGACTGTACTGGACTTTATCATGCACTAAATGTTATTCACATAATTCCCTTTATCATGTATCTGTACACTGTGGATGGCCCGATTGTAAGCGTGAATTGTCTTTCCGCTGACTGGTTAGCGCGCCACAAAAGCTTTTCACTGTACCTCGGAACACGTGATAATAAAGTAAACTCAACTCAAGTTTGGCAGTCCATTCACTGTGGCAGGTTAGTTTGTCTGTGCGTGCAGCAACCTATGGTATCGTGGTTTCATGTACGCTGTTGTCATTCCGCACCATTGTTTAGTTAATTATTGTCATGTGTGCAGTGAAAAGCTTTTTTGTTGCATGCTATGTACTCAGGGAAAAGACTAGGTTTCACTTAAGACTTTAGAGCTACAGTGCAGAAACAGGCCTTTCACCGAGTCAGTGCCGACCAGCGATCCCCTACACGAACACTATCCTACATACTAAAGACAATCTGCAATCTTTACCGAAGCCAATTAGCCTACAAACCTGTACGTCTTTGTAATGTGGGAGGAAACCGGAGCACCCGGAGAAAACCCACGTGATCACAGGGAGAACGTACAAGCTCTGCACAGACAGCACCCGTAGTCAGGATCGAATCCGGGTCTCTGGTGCTATAATGGCAGCAACTCGACTGCTGTGCTACACTATACATGACCACAACCAAGTCGTTCACAGTGCATAGATACAGGATCATTGGCCTGCTCGGCTCGGCCTGGGACCTTCCATCGCCCGGCGGGGGCTTCGGGAGTAGGGAGCCTCGATCGCCTTGAGGCAGCAGTTTGACTGCCTGACCGCGGGAGAGGAACGGAGGAGGAGATGAGACTTTTATTTGCCTTCCATCACAGTGAGGGTGTGCCTGGAAGAATCACTGTGATGGTTTTCTGTGTTAAACTGTAACTGGAATTGTGACTGCATGGTAACGACAATTTCGTTGAATTCATTTTGAATGACAATAAAAGCAATTTGATTTGATTTGATTTGATTTGATTTGATTTGATTTGATAAAGGGAATGATGTTTAGCACAAGATAAAGTCCAGCCTTGTCGAGATATCATGATGTGTAAATGGTGTCAATGGAAGGGGGGGTTAGTTTGCATGATGGTCTGGGCTGCATCCACAATTCTCTGCAATTTCTTGCGGTCATGGATGGAGCTGTTCCCAAACCAGGCTGTGATGCATCTGATTAAAATGCTCTCTCCGGCGCATCTGTAGAGGTTGGTGAGGGTTGCTGGGGACATGCCTTGGCCTTCTATGGAAGTAAAGGCGTTGGTGTGCTTTCTTGGCCAAGGTGGTCCAGGAGAAGTTGTTGGTGATTTGCTGGGAATTTGACAAGTCAACAAAGGTTTGAGGGCACAGGCTGCAACAATAACTGCTGAGAAAGATGCACGTGTGTGCATGGGCAGCAGAGCTGAACATTGATATATTACAGTGACTTACAACAGCTTCTTGGTCGAAACAATTCAGGTTCAAACACCCAAGGATGACATTCGTCAACTTCAATCTTGAACATAAAGTGAAAAATGAAACGTTGTTTTACCAGAAGGTGATTATCAATCTCATTTCTCTTGAGGGTTGCCTTTTTAACCAGAACAATCTAAAAGAAAAAAACACATTTTTACCTCTTTTTAAAAAAAATGTTTCAACACTTTTCTTTTCAAGGATGCAGCCATTTCCTGTGATTAAAGTTCCAGTACATTCTGCACTATCAGATTTGAATTACTTTACTCAAATATTCAATTAAAATTACATTAGCCCCATTCTCTGACTCATTAAGTTGTTCGTGTGCCTGAGTCGAAATATGGAGCTTATGGTAGCTCTCTGAGAAGAAACCTTAGGTCAACGTTCCAAATCTTGGAAGTTTCCATGACTTTATATGGGGGGGAGTTGATGAAAATGTGGGAAGAATAAAAAACATGGGATTATTGTAGGAATAGAGTAAATGGGTGGTTGATTAAGAAAATAACTGCAGATGCTGGTACAAATCGAAGGTATTTATTCACAAAATGCTGGAGTAACTCAGCAGGTCAGGCAGCATCTCAGGAGAGAAGGAATGGGCGACGTTTCGGGTCGAGACCCTTCTTCAGACTGAAGAAGGGTCTCGACCCGAAACGTCGCCCATTCCTTCTCTCCTGAGAGGCTGCCTGACCTGCTGAGTTACTCCAGCATTTTGTGAATAAATACCTTTGAAATGGGTGGTTGATGGTCATGTGTGGACTTGGAGGGCCGAGAGGCCTGTTCCTGTGCTGCGTTTCTCGATGGCTCTCTGAAACGACTGCACTGAAACCAGAAGGGTGGCAAAGTGGAGCAGCGGTAGAGTTGCTGCCTTACAGCACCAGAGACCCAGGTTCAATCCTGACTACGGGTACTGTTCGTACTGAGTTTGTACGCTCTCCCTGTGACGGCATGGTCTTCCTACATGTGCCCTGGTTTCCTCCAACTACCCAAAGACCTGGATGTTTGTATGTTAACTGAGTTGTGTAAATTGTCTGTAGTGTGTAAGATAGAACTAGTCCACAGGTGATCTCTGGTCCGTACGGATCAGGTGGGCCGAAGGGTCTGTTTCCATGCTGTATCTCTAAACTAAGTAAACTAAGTTAGTGTATGGGGAGAAGGCTGGAGGCAAGAGTGGACGTGAGGGTGGCCCCAGTTGTGGAGAGAGGAAGAGGCAGGCGGCAAGGTCGGGAAAAGTAGAGGCCACAATCAGCCACAGCATGGATAGAGTCAAAATACATATAGCCTGATGGCGCAGCGGTAGAGTTGCTGCCTTACAGCGAATGCAGAGCCGGATACCCGGGTTCAATCCCAACTGTGGGTGCTGTCTGTTCGGAGTTTGCACGTTCTCCCCGTGACCTGCATGGGTTTTCTCCGAGATCTTGAGTTTCCTCCCACACTCCAAAAAACGGGCAGGTTTGTAGGTTAATTGTCTTGGTAAATGTAAAAATTGTCCCTCGTGGGTGTAGGATCGTGCTGATATGCCAGGATGGCTGGTCGGCGCGGACCCGGTGGGCCGAAGGGCCTGTTTCCGCACTGTATCTCTAAACTAAACTAAACTAAACTAAAGAGGGGTCCCAACCTGAAACATCATCTATCCATGTTCTCTGGAGATGCTGAGTTCCAGCACTTTGTGTCTTTTTAGTAAACGAGCATATGAAGTTCCTTGTATTTACATTTAGTTTTAGCTTTAGAGACACAGTGTGGAAACAGGCCCCCTCGTCCCTGTGAGTCCATGTCGACCAGTGATCACCTTTACACCAGTCCTATCCTACACACTAGGGACAATTGCAATTAACTACAAACATGCATGTCTTTGGAATGGGGGAGGAAACAGAAGCAGCCTGAGAAAACCCACGCAGTCACAGGGAAAATGTACAAACTCTGCACAGACAGTGTCCGAGGTCAGGATCGAACCGGGGTCTCTGGCAGTGTAACTCTACCGCTGTGTCACCGTGCTGCCCTGTGGGAGTGGCGGTTCGATCCCCTTTCATCACTGGGTTTCCCAGGCTGTGGAAAACCCAAACAATTCTGAAGTGATTCTGAAATCACTCTTGTACATTGGAGCATAGAGGATGGGTTGATGGGCTGAAGAAGTCTTTAACGTCTTCACAACTGGACACATAAATAAATTTGATTCCTTCATCCTATGTGAGGCGACTGGAGGTGGGAGGGGGGGGGGGGGGGGTTTGATGATTAATATTGATGCCACTGACCCGCTGAGTTACACCAGCACTTTGTGTCTATCTTCGATGCTCAAAGCAAACTCATTGGTGATCGACCTTGGCAATGAGTAGCAGGAAATGGCGTTTACAAAAACTATTAAATGCCAGTTAAATATCTGAAGAAGGGTTCCGACCCAAAAGGTCGCCTATTCCTTTCCTCCAGAGATGCTGCCTGACCCAGTCGAGTTACTCCAGCATTTATGTGGAGGAAAATAACTGCAGATGCTGGTTTAAATCGAAGGTAGACACAAAATGCTGGAGTAACTCAGCGGGTCAGGCAGCATCTCAAGAGAGAAGGAATGGGTGACGTTTCGGGTCGAGACCCTTCTTCAGACTGATGTCAGTCGAGGGGGCGGGACAAAGATAGGATGTAGTCGGAGACAGGAAGACGGTGGGAGAACTGGGAAGGGGGAGGGGAAAGAGAGGGACGGAGGAACTATCTGAACTATTTGTTCCTTTGTCCCTCTCTTCCCCTCCCCTTCCCAGTTCTTCCACTGTCTTCCTGTCTCCGACTACATTCTATCTTTGTCCCGCCCGCTCCCCTGACATCAGTCTGAAGAAGGGTCACGATCCGAAACGTCACCCATTCCTCTCCTGAGATGCTGCCTGACCCGCTGAGTTACTCCAGCATCTTGTGTCTACCAGCATATATGTGTCTATCTTTGGTTTAATATCCAATGCATTCAGGTGATGCCTGAATGGGTGCAGATATCTGCACTACCACAGCAAGGACAATCATGCACAGATTCCGCTTCCCGCCCAGATGACAATGCACTAATGTAGCCCACCAATATGCAGTTAAATGAAAAAAATCTCATTAACTGTACATGATTCCAATAACTACCAAATGATCATCCAGTTTATGATCTGTTGTGCTTCAGTTAGCTCTAAAGCTAATACCACTGCAATTAGGGGGAGCAACAGAATTAACGAAGAGACCCATTGAGCAAATGTGTCTTCAGGTTTCGAAGGTTTTTATGGAGGAAAAGGAACTGCATCAGCAAGGCTGTGTGTCACTGGCGACAATTTATATGACTGTACAATGCTGTTAAATACTATTCGGAATAATACAGTAAGTGGAAAATAATTGGAAACCATAGAACATAGAACAGTGCAGCGCAGGAACAGGCCTTTTGGTGTCAAACGTAACGCCAAGAAAAACTAATCTGCAAAAACAAGACACAAGGTGCTGGAGTAATTCAGCAGGACAGGCTGCATCTCTGGAGAACATGGAGAGGTGATGCAGATAATCTCATCTGCCTGCACGTCAGCAATATCCTTCAATTCTCCGCACGTCCATGTACCTGTTCTAAAGCTTCTTCAACGCCACGATCATATCTGTATCCAACAACCACCTCTAGCAGTGTGTTCCGGGCACTCACCATTCTCTATCTAAAAACCTTGCCCGACCCATCTCTTTTAAACTTTGCCCAACTCTCACCTTAGTTATGCCCCCTACCCTTTGATCTTCCCACAATAGACAATAGACAATAGACAATAGGTGCAGGAGTAGGCCATTCGGCCCTTCGAGCCAGCACCACCATTCAATGTGATCATGGCTGATCATTCTCAATCAGTACCCCGTTCCTGCCTTCTCCCCATACCCCCTGACTCCGCTATCCTTAAGAGCTCTATCTAGCTCTCTCTTGAATGCATTCAGAGAATTGGCCTCCACTGCCTTCTGAGGCAGAGAATTCCACAGATTTCCAACTCTCTGACTGAAAAAGCTTTTCCTCATCTCAGTTCTAAATGGCCTACCCCTTATTCTTAAACTGTGGCCCCTGGTTCTGGACTCCCCCAACATTGGGAACATGTTTCCTGCCTCTAACGTGTCCAACCGCTTAATGATCTTATATGTTTCAATAAGATCCCCTCTCATCCTTCTAAATTCCAGTGTATACAAGTCTAGTCGCTCCAGTCTTTCAACATATGACAGTCCCGCCATTCCGGGAATTAACCGAGTAGGAGAAAAAGTTCTGTGTCTACCTGATCTATGTCTCTCGTAATTTTATATACTTCTATCAGGTCTCCCCGCAACCTCCGGTTTTCCATATATACCAATCCAAGTCTTTCTCGAGATCACACCTTCCCTAGTCAACAATAGAGCTACCAGGCATTAAATGCCCTGTCATTTGTGGCTGGCCCTGATTGCTCCTGGTCTTTACCCATCTCCCCCCTGACATCAGTCTGAAGAAGGGTCCCGACCCAAACGTCACCCATCCTTTATCTCCAGAGATGCTGCCTGACCTGCTGAGTTATTCCAGCATTGCGTGTCTATCTTTCGCTTAGTGGTCCAACAGGGGCTATTAGTTGCAAGGAGAGATTGGACAGGCTTGAGTTAATCACAAAGTACTGGAGTAACTCAGTGGGTCAGGCAGCATCTCTGGAGAAAAGGAATAGGCAACTTTTCAGGTCGAAACCCTTCTTCAGACCCAAAACGTCACCTATTCATTTTCTCCAGAGATGCTGCCTGACACACTGAGTTGCTCCAGCATTATGTGGCTATAATTTTTGCAAGCAAACATCTGCAGTTCCTTCATACACATTTGGACCACTAAACTAGTTTAGTTTAGTTCAGTTTAGAGATACAGTGTGGAAACAGGCCTTACAGCCCAGCGAGTCCATGCCAACCGACGATCACCCAAACACAAGTTCTATGTTTACCCAGTTTTGCATGCTACACATTAACAAGTGGCATGGTGGCGTAGCGGTAGAGCTAATGCCTTACTGCCCCAGAGACCCGGGTTCAATCCTAACTGTGGGTGCTTGTCTGTGTGGAGATTGTACGTTGTCCCCATGACCCATGCATGGCTTTTCTCCGAGATCTTCGGTTTCCTCCCACACTCCAAAGACGTAGGTTTGTAGTATTATTGGCTTAGTATCATTGTAAATTGTCCCTAGTAAAGTGCAGGACAATGTGTGGGGATCGCTGGTTGGTGTGGACTTGATGGGCTGAAGGGTCTGTTTCCGTGCTGTATCTCTAAAGCTAAAAACTAAAACAGTAAGGGTAGACAACAGACAATAGACAATAGACAATAGGTGCAGGAGGAGGCCATTCGGCCCTTCGAGCCAGCACCGCCATTCAATGTGATCATGGTTGATCATTCTCAATCAGTACCCCGTTCCTGCCTTCTCCCCATACCTCCTGACTCCGCTATCCTTAAGAGCTCTATCTAGCTCTCTCTTGAATGCATTCAGAGAATTGTCCTCCACTGCCTTCTGAGGCAGAGAATTCCACAGATTCACAACTCTCTGACTGAAAAAGTTTTTCCTCATCTCAGTTTTAAATGGCCTACCCCTTATTCTTAAACTGTGGCCCCTTGTTCTGGACTCCCCCAACATTGGGAACATGTTTCCTGCCTCTAACGTGTCCAACCCCTTAATAATCTTATACGTTTCGATAAGATCTCCTCTCATCCTTCTAAAAATTTACAGAAGCCAATTAACCTATAATGAGGAAACCAGACCACTGGAGAAATCCCACGTGCATCACAGGGAGAACATGCAAACTCCATACAAACAGCACCCGTAGTCAGGATATTAACTGTTTACATCAAGAAACATTAACTGTTTATATCAAGAAAAGGATTGGTAGCATTAGGAGTCCTTGTGGTCCTAGTGTTCAAAGTCAAAGAAACAATCTTCTAATTATGAACGTTGTCCGCAACAACGTGTGTAGCAAGAGGAAGATCAAAATCCATTTACCTCCCATCACTGCATCTTGCTCATCAGACCTGCAATTCATTTCGATTTTCAAGGTTGGCTTTTGTCATTCACAGTCCTTTCACACATCACAGCGTCTGAGTACCTGAAACATTCAGTGTTGATGTGCAGGACACACAATCAATGTTCATTTAATTGAATATATATTAAAAAAAGAAAAACTACGAGGCACTGCACCAACTCAAAGCCAAATGCAGGGCATTTTATTTTGGTAACTCTCCAAACCTTCACGTTTGCACAAATAGGGAATAACTAGGGAAAAAGCCTCAGTGAAAACATCTCAGTGCTGCTGTCTTCATTTGGCAGATCACTGTCTAATGCATTAACACTGACATAAATTCGGTGTGAATTAGAGATGGAGTAGTTTGTCAGTACAGGGCCTGGGCTCATTTTCCTTTGTGTTTAATGAACCGCAGAAGCAGGAGTGGTCCATTCTGAATTCATGTCGGTTCTGCAATTTAATAAGATCTTGGCCCGTCTTTTACCTCGATGCACAAAGAAGAGATCACCAATGGCTCTGCTTCCTGAGATTTGGCACGTCGCTCAATACTCTTTGGATTTTAGACTTTACAGGTACAGCATGGAAACAGTCCCTTTGGCACGCCGGGTCCACGCCAACCAGCGATCGCCCCGCACATTAGCACTATCCTACACACTAGGGACTATTTACAATTTTACCAAAGCCAATTAACCTACAAATGTGTACGTCTTTGGGATGTGGGAGCAAACCGGAGCATCCGAAGAAAACCCATGTGAGCACGGGGAGAACGTACAAACTCCATACATACAGCACCTGTAGTCAGGATCGAACCTGGGTCTCTGGAGCTGTCAGGCAGCAACTTTCCCGCTGCGCCACCGTGCCAGCCTTCTTCTCGAACGTCTACAGGTGGAGAGAATGCTGACTGATTGCACAGTGACCTGGTTCAGTAACCTGAGGGCCCAGGAACAGGAAAGGCTGCAGAAATTGATAGACATTGCCTGGTCCATCGTGGGTATTGACCACCTCACCATCGAATGGATCAACAGAAAGTGATGGCTCAAGGAGGCAGCTAATGTCATCAAAGATTCCCTCCACCATGGCCACACTCTCATCTCACTGTTGGGGACGAAGGACGAAGGTACAGGAACGTGAGAGCCATGACCCTTGGGTTCACGAGCAGCTTCTTCCCCTCAACCATCAGGCTCTTGATCCACATTGCTGAACCCTAACCACAACCCTACTTCAGCACCAGACTGTTAGGGATTTTTTACATGGTTGCTCTGTGTAAATCGGCTTGCGGTCTGGTGACCTAATATAACTGATAATTTGTTGCAGTCTGAAGAAGGGTCTCGACCCGAATCGTCACCCATTCCTTCTCTCCCGAGATGCTGCCTGACCTACTGAGTTACTCCAGCATTTTGTGAATAAATACCTTCGATTTGTTGCTTAATTGTTTATTGTATATTAATTTCTGGCGTTGATGCATCAATGTGCCCGTAATAGCTGCAGCAAGTGAGAATTTCATTGTTCCAGTCCAGATACAAATACTATTAGACATCCGTGACTCTCTTGACTCTTGACTTAGAGTCATCGAGTAACACAGTACAGAAACAGGGATTTCAGCCTAACTCGTCCATGCTAATTAAGTTGCTTAACTGAGCTCGTCACACTTGCCTGCATCTGGCCCATAGCCCTCCAAACATTTCCCGTCCAAGTACCTTTTTTTAGTTTAGTTTCGAGATACAGCCCGGAGCAGGCCCTTCGGCCCACTGAGTCCGTGCCGACCAGCGATCCCCATACACTGCGCTATCCCACACACCAGGCACAATTTACAATTTTTTTTAACCAAAGTTAATTGACCTAAAGACCTGTATATATTTGGAGTGTGGGAGGAAACCGGAGCATGCAGAGAAAGCCCACGCAGTCGTGGGGAGAACGTATAGACAGTGCCCGTTGTCAAAATCGAGCCTGGGTCTTTGGCCCTGTGAGGCAGCCACTCTACCGCTACACCACCTGTCTCAGTGTCTTTTAAACGTTGTAGTTGTGCCCCCTCCTGGTCTATGCTTGGTGCCACTGATGTAAAGAGGGCCACATTGGGAGCAGCGAAGGCAGTTGATGAGGTTAGAGGGGTGCGTGTGAACCTGCAAGGGCTGCTGGATGTGAGGGACGGGTATTACATCTCCTGCCGTTGCTGGGGAAAGTAATTCAGTTTTGCCAAACACTTGCACTTGGTCATTTGTGAGCCATTGTAATTCCCCTTCCCATTCCCACACCGACCTTTCTGTCCTGGGTCTCCTCCATTGCCAGAGTGAGGCCACACACAAACTGGAGGAATGGCACCTCATATTCCGCCTGTGTAGCTTGCAGCCCAATGGTATGAACATTGAATTCTCCAAATTTGAGGAAGGATATTCTTGCTATTGAGGGCGTGCAGCGTAGGTTCACTAGGTTAATTCCCGGAATGGCGGGACTGTCGTATGTTGAAAGGCTGGAGCAATTAGGCTTGTATACACTGGAATTTAGAAGGATGAGGGGGGATCTTATTGAAACATATAAGATAATTAGGGGATTGGACACATTAGAGGCAGGAAACATGTTCCCAATGTTGGGGGAGTCCAGAACAAGGGGCCACAGTTTAAGAATAAGGGGTAGGCCATTTAGAACGGAGATGAGGAAGAACTTTTTCAGTCAGAGAGTGGTGAAGGTGTGGAATTCTCTGCCTCAGAACGCAGTGGAGGCCAGTTCGTTGGATGCTTTCAAGAGAGAGCTGGATAGAGCTCTTAAGGATAGCGGAGTGAGGGGGTATGGGGAGAAGGCAGGAACGGGGTACTGATTGAGAGTGATCAGCCATGATCGCATTGAATGGCGGTGCTGGCTCGAAGGGCTGAATGGCCTCCTCCTGCACCTATTGTCTATTGTCTATTGTCTATTGTCTAACCCTCCCCCGCCCCACTTTTTCTCCCATTTCATTGCAGTGGCCCAGCTGGATGCACAATCATTTCTCCTACAATCTTGCCCCCCTTTTCCCTGACCCTCCATCCCCTTTCCACCTATAATCCCTTCTCTGGCTTCACATTTCACGCCACTTCTCTTCTTATCTCACAACCTTTTGTCTTCGTTTCGTATCTGGCCTTTCTCCACCCATCTGCCAATTACAACCCCCATCACCTGTACCCACCTATCACTTCCCAGGCTCTGTCCTGCCCCCACCTCTCTTCCAGCTTTCTCTCAATTACTGCAATTAATCTGAAGAAGGGTCCCGACCCGAAACATTGCCTATCCACGTCCATGTCCATCGGAGTTGCTGCCTGACCTACAGTTAGTCCAGCACTTTGTGTCTTTTTTTTAAACTAGCTTCTGCAGTTCCTTGTGTCTAAAGTAGGTAATGAGTCTGTGTAAAGGAAATATCTTCAGTCCCACAGTAAACATATTCTTCCATTTAACTTCAGGGCTGTTTATTATTCTGCATCTGAGTTATCGCTAACTTTCGAGCATCACAAAAAACAATACGCTTAAACATTTTATTACATATTCATCCACATAAAATCCAATAGAGAGAAGGCATCATGCAAATTAATGACCAACAATTAAACTTTCAATTAGTGCTCTTTCAGTTGTTTTCATTTAATTATTTTTATGATGGTAATATTTTAAACGCTATGACTGCTTTCTTAATAATCTGGGCTGGTCTTTTTCGATGTGTCGTGATGTTTAAGTTTTTTTTTATGATGGAAACTATTTATTGCTGATGTTAGGTTGTATTTGCCTGAATCATCATTAATTATCTTTTTACATCCCGAATCTATCACATGCAGTAAACATTATTAACTTTGTACCAAATGACAACTGCAAAAGTAAACAGTGCCTTCAATGGGATAATGTGTAGAAAGGAACTGCAGATGCTGGTACATATCAAAGATAGACACAAAGTGCTGGAGTAGTTCAGCAGGCCAGGCTGCATCTCTGGAGACACTTCTTCAGAAGAAGGGTCCCGACCCGAAACGTCACCCATCCTTTTTCTCCAGAGATGCTGCCTGACCTGCTGAGTTACTCCAATAGACAATAGACAATAGACAATAGGTGCAAGAGTAGGCCATTCAGCCCTTCGAGCCAGCACCGCCATTCAATGCGATCATGCCTGATCACTCTCAATCAGTACCCCGTTCCTGCCTTCTCCCCATACCCCCTCACTCCGCTATCCTTAAGAGCTCTATCCAGCTCTCTCTTGAAAGCATCCAACGAACTGGCCTCCACTGCCTTCTGAGGCAGAGAATTCCACACCTTCACCACTCTCTGACTGAAAAAGTTCTTCCTCATCTCCGTTCTAAATGGCCTACCCCTTATTCTTAAACTGTGGCCCCTGGTTCTGGACTCCCCCAACATTGGGAACATGTTTCCTGCCTCTAACGTGTCCAATCTCCTAATTATCTTATATGTTTCAATAAGATCCCCCCTCATCCTTCTAAATTCCAGTGTATACAAGCCCACTTGTGTCTATCTTCCCATGGAATAATATTCAGCTGTGAAAAACAGTGAATATCTTTTCACAATGCTCTGTGCTCAGTGTACAATTAAACATTAAATAAAGGCAAAGCATAAAAAATAGACTTTCCAAACAAGAAGAAGGCAAAAATTGAACCAGAACAGAGATTGGAACAGGATCTGGAGATAAAGAAGGAGGTGGAAAGGAAAACTCTTTGGGCCTCCATTTTGCTTCAGAGCTGATTATTACTCTGCACCTGGATTATTGGTTTACGATATGATACGCTAAAACTTTATTTATCCCCGGAGGGTAATTGGTCTGCCAACAGTCACAACACACAACAAGGTGCACGAAAACCTGAAATTATAAGTGAAAAAAAAAAGGAAAGGGCAATCGATTGTTGGCTGCCTGCTGTGTGCACAGCACCTAAACCGGAACGAACGAACAAACAAACAAACAGACGCAGGCTTAACCCCTAGGCAGAGGATTCTAAAACAAGAATATTGGATCTGGAGACAGACTAGGAGAGTGCTGTCTGATGTGTGGAGTGAGGATTGAGAAGGGGGGGAGGATTGACTGATGAGGGGGGGGGAGACAGAGAAAAGGTAGACTGATGAGGGGATGATGAGGGAGAGGGTGGGTTGTTGAGAGGAGAGGCGGGGAGAGCGTGGGAATACGAGGGGAGGGGGGCAAAGAGAGGGTGGATCAACGGAAGGAGAAGTGAAAGTGTGGACACCCGGAGAAGGGCAGGAAAGTGTGGACTGACGTGGGGAAGAGGTGGGAGAGTATGAATTGATGAGGGGAGGGATGATGAGACACGTGGAGAGGCGGTGGTAGAGGGTGGGCAGATGGAGAGGAGGGAGAGCATGGAAAAACATTGGAAGGGACAGGGAGCGAGTAGACGGATATTAAATATAATGCCCATAAACAATTCAAGTCAGGATAAAAAGGCAAAACATACTTATATATCCCTGATATTTATTGAAGTTCAAAATCTCGGTGCCATTATATTGCTTGGGTGCATCAAATACAGGAAACGCTGACAGGATGAGATTTCTTAGCAGGTTTTTCTCCCCAGTTTGTGAAGGCTTCCTCCTGGACCATTTCTATTTCACGTATGTGTTCGGTCCTTTCGATGGTGGAGGGTGGCAGAATTTCACTCCAACTCTTTTTTTTTTTAGTTTAGAAATTCAGCGCGGAAACAGGCCCTTCGGCCCACCGAGTCTGCACCGACCAGCGATGCCCCACACATTAACACTATCCTACACACACTTGAGACACTTTTACATTAATACCAAGCCAATTAACCTGCAAACCGGTGCGTCTTTGGAGTGTGGGAGGAAACCGAAGATCTCAGTTGAAAACCCACGCGGGTCATAGGGAGAACGTACAAACTCCGTACAGACAGCACCCGTAGGCAGGATTGAACCCTGGTGTTGTAAGGCAGCAGCTCTACTGCTATGCCACTGTGCAGCCCCCAGCATGTGGCATTGGTCACAAGGATAGGATAAAGATAGGCAGCAAGGTTAGATGCCTGGTACATATTTTTTACATTTTTGTTGTACCATTCCGTTGTCTTGTATTTAGTTTATCAGCCTTCATCTGATGCCCCAAACCATTTGTCAATAGAAAGAAAATGTAATCAAATATGCATAAACCATTAAATTTGCATTGAGTAAATCTAATTAGCATACTATTTGCGATCTTGTGTGAACCAGAGAAATATCCTGGGGATTATTGTGCAATGGAAAATGAGTTTAGTTTAGTTTGGTTGAGAGATACAGCGCGGAAACAGGCCCTTTGGCCCACCGAGTCGGCACCGACCAGCGATCCCTGCACACTAACGCTATCCTACACACACTGGAGACAATTTACACTTCTACCAAGCCAATTAACCTACAAACCTGTACGTCTTTGGAGTGTGGGAGGAAACCGGCGATCTCGGAGAAAACCCATGCAGGCCAGGGGGGGGGAAACGTACAAACACCGCACAGACGGTGCCCATAGGGAGAACGTACAGACAACACCCGTAGCCAGGATCGAACCCGGGTCTCTGGCGCTGTAAGGCAGCAACTCTACCGCTGCAATTTATGTGCCAACCTACTTATTTTGCAGGCTGGCTTTGTTGCTTTTCCTCACGATTGTCCATCTGGTAAAATAAATTGGCAGCTGATGGTTCTTTAGGGTACTTAAGAGTCAACCCCATTGTTGTCTCAGGGCAGACCCCGACAGCACAGCACATTTACTCAGCTGAAGTGCAAGCTTTTAACAACAATCCAGCAGTTAAATGGCTATTATTAGAAAATACGAGTTTTTTCTTAAATTCCAGGCCATTAGTTACGATGGTGGGATTTAAACCTGGATTTGCTCATTTGTTTACCCAGGCTTCTGGGTTACAGGAAGAGTAATGTGACTGCTGTGTTACGACATGTTTAGTTTAGTTCAGAGACACAGCATTGAAACCAGCCCTTTGGCCCACCGAGTCCATGCTAACCGTCGATCACCCACATATTTATCACCTTTACTAATCAAGAACCTGTCAATCTCCACTTTAAAAATACCCGATGACTTGGCCTCCACAGCCGTCTGCGGCAACAGATTCCACAGATTTACCACCCTCTGGCGAAATAAATTCCTCCTCACCTCCAATCTAAAGGTATGTCCTTTTATTCTGAGGCTTTGCACTCTGGTCCTGGACTCTCCTGCTAGTGGAAACATCCTCTCCACATCCACTCTATCCAGGCCTTTCATTATTTGGTAAGTTTCAATGAGATCCCCCCTCATCCTTCTAAACTGCAATGAGTACAGGCCCAATGCCGTCAAACGTTCATTATATGTTAACTCAATCATCTCCGGGATCGTTCTCGTAAACATCCTCTGGACCCTCCCCATCCCCATCGCCAGCACATCCCTCCTCAGATATGGGGCCCAGAACTGCTCACAATACTCCAAATGCAATCTGAACAGTGCTTTATAAAGCATCAGCATTACACCCCTACTTTTACATTCTAGTCCTCTCGAAATGAATTCCACCACTTCACACTAGTTTAGTTCAGCTTAGGTTAGAAATACCGCGCGGAAACAGGCCATGCAGCCCACCGAGGGCACGACAACTCACTTTTACAATTTTACCAAGCCAATCATCCTACAAACCTGTACATCTTTGGAGTGTGGGTGGAAACCGGAGCTCCCAGAGGAAACCCACGCAGGTCATGGGGAAGAACAAACAAACTCTGTACAGACAGCACCCGTGGTCAGGATCAAACCCAGGTCTCCGGCGCTGTAAGGCAGCAACTCTACTGTTGCGCTACCGTGCCGTTCCTAGTTCTATGGTATCCTGCTTTCCCTGTGTCCCCCGCCCCCTCCCACTTGCCAGGAATAATGCACCTCTCTCAGGATTTCAACTCCTCCATCCTGTTACTTAAGTGCAGATCCACATTAAACTGCCACAAGCATAAATGCAATTAATTTCTCATATCATCCATGAAAGCAAAAAGCCTCTTGTGTACTGACTGAATGAGCATTGCACACGAGGGAAATCTGGTACATTTTGGCTTTCAGCACTAACGTCCCAGTAGCCTACAGGCCTACATCAGCTTGCCTGAAGATGCATGTATTTTGCACCACTGGTGACTTACAACATCAAGTTTATACAAGTGACATTTATTTTAGATGTATTAACTGTTTCTAAACAAATATTAGGGCCCTGCTCTCTCCACAAATCCCTTTAAAAAACATTTTCTGCAAGCTAAATTTCCCAAATGATTTGATTCCATTTCTATCACTATTATTTTGTAGTAATGCTTCACAGCCATCTGTCCTCTCTATAATGTTTTGTTAGACTTTGGAGATGCAGCGTGGAAGCAGGCCCTATGGCCGACCAGCGACCCCTAAACACTGGCACTATCCTACACACGAGAGATCATTTACAATTTGCAGAAGAAGATTAAACCACATACCTGCACGTCTTTGGAGTGTGGGAGGAAACCGGAGCACCTGCAGAAAACCCACACGGTCACAGGGAGAACATACAAAACTCCATACAGACAGCACCAGTATTCAGGATCGAACCCAGGTCTCTGGCGCTGTAAGGCAGCAACTCTACTGCTGTACCACTGTGCCACTGTTGTTTTTTAAAGCTTTATCCAATCAAAAATTGATTTTGGAGAGAGGGATATTTGACATTGGCCTATTCCAATTAGTTTTTGCAGCATTCAGAACACATTCATTGGTTACAGTCAGTCATAACACCCCCACAACACCCCAATGTGATTTCTATCCGGGAAATGCCAGGTACAGACGAACAGAATCATATTTAAATAGTGTAAACTAGTAGAGTTCACAAAAAGTTAACATGTGTCATAGAGTGATACAGCGTGGAAACAGGCCCTTCGGCCCAACTTGCCCACACCGACAAACATGTCCCATCTACACTAGTCCCACCTGCCTGCATTTGGCCCATATCCCTCTAAACCTGTCCTATCCATGTACCTCTCGAATTGTTTCTTAAACATTGCCATAGTACCGGCCTCAACTACCTGGCAGCTCGTTCCATACACCCACCACCCTTTGTGTAAAAAAGTTATCCTTCTGATTTCCATTAAATCTTTTCCCCTTCACCTTAAGCCTATGTCCTCTGGTTCTTGAAACTGTGTGGATCTCCATCCTCTCTTGATTTTATGTTCCATCTACACTAGTCCCACCTGCCTGCGTTTGGCCCATATCCCTCTAAACCTGTCCTATCCGTGTACCTGTCTAATTTAGTTTAGAGATACAGTGCGGATGTTTTTGATAACCTCCACCGCTGCTCTACTGCCCCGAGACACTCTAGGTCATGATAATGATAAAGAAACATGGAATTATTTCCCAGCACGATCCTGGCTATGGTAGCTTCATGGTTAAGTTACTGCATTAGTATCAAAGACACGAATTTTCATCCCAACGTGCCATTTGCGGATTTTAACTCGGTTTATTAAATAAATCTGTAATAAAGAACTGGTACTCAATTGTGATAAGAATGCGTGTGCCATTCAAAGAGAGAAATTATAATCCTTAAAGCCTTGGCCTTTACGTGACTCCAGTTCACCAATGTAGTAAGTAGATACTTTGAATATCTGCTGAAATGGAAGGGAATAAACTCAGGAGCAGTTGTGAAGAATAAATGTTGGGCTTACAAGTGATAATCATGTTTTATTTAGTTTAATTTTAGTTTAGAAATACAATGTGGAAACAGGCCCTTCGACCCACTGAGTCCACACCAACCATCGATCACAATAGACAATAGGTGCAGGAGGAGGCCGTTCGGCCCTTCGAGCCAGCACCGCCATTCAATGTGATCATGGCTGATCATTCTCAATCAGTACCCCGTTCCTGCCTTCTCCCCATACCCCCTGACTCCGCTATCCTTAAGAGCTCTATCTAGCTCTCTCTTGAATGCATTCGGATAATTGGCCTCCACTGTCTTCTGAGGCAGAGAATTCCACAGATTCACAACTCTCTGACTGAAAAAGCTTTTCCTCATCCCAGTTCTAAATGGCCTACCCCTTATTCTTAAACTGTGTTCTGGACTCCCCCAACATTGGGAACATGTTTCCTGCCTCTAACGTGTTAATCACCTATTCACACTATTGGTATGTTTGCCATCCTACATTCTAAAGGCAATTACAGAAGCCAATTAAACTACAAACCAGCTCGTCTTTGGAATGTGAGAAGAAACCGGAGCACCCGGAGAAAGCCCACGTGGTCACAGGGAGAAAGTTCAAACTCCGTAAAGACAGGCAGGTGGAACTATTGTAGATTGGGCACATTGGTCAGCGTGTGCAAGTTGGGCCTGAGGGCCTGTTTCCACGCTGTCTGACTCGATGACTCTAGGACAGCATCCATGGTCAGGATCAAACCCGGGTCTCTGGTGCCGTGAGGCATCAGCTCTTCCATCTGTGCCTCTGTGCCACTGTGCCGCCTATCCTGTGAAAGAATAAAAAAGTAGAAAATATTCTAACAGATCGCATATTTGTTTTGTCAAAAGAATTTGATTATGAAAAAACTGATCACATTGACTTTGTGTTCCAGTGGTGACATCCAGTAACATCTAAGATGCCACACGCACAAGATTCTGCCATTATCAGACACCTGTGAAAGTGTGTGGACTCAAGTACCGAGGGTAATGTTAATCAGAGGGGTGAGGCCTGATCTGACATGGGTCGATTGATCCATCTCATTAGAGTCATTACCAGAGTTTGGTTTGTAGATCTTTCACTCAGGGAGGCTCATTCTTTCAGTTCTCATCTTGCAGATCACCCCCTTTCTCGTTCCCTGCTTCTTCCCAGCTGTTGTCAGGCAACTGAACTATCCTTTCACCAGCTGGAGAGCCTGACCTCTCATCTACCTTATGGGATATCTCTGAACTATTTGTGATCGGACTTTATCATGCACCAAGTGGTGTACCCTTTACCTACACACTGTAGATGGCTTGATTCTAATCATGTTCATAAGTTCATATGTTTCAGGAGCAGAATAAGGTCATTTGGCCCATCAAGTCTACTCTGCCATTCAGTCATGGCTGACCTATCTTTCCCTCTCAAGCCTATTATCCTGCCTTCTCCCCATAACCCCTGACACCTGCACTAATCAAAAATCTATCAATCTCCACCTTAAAAATATCCACTGACTTGGCCTCCACAGCCTTCTGTGGCAATGAATTCCACAGATTCACCACCCTCTGACTAAAGAAATTTCTCCTCACCTCCTTTCTAAAGTTATGTCCTTTTATTTTGAGGCTATGGCCTCTGGACCTAGACTCTCCCACTACTCCAAATCATCGATGTATACCGTAAAGAGTCACGGTGGCCCCAGCACCGACCCCTGCGGAACACCACTGGTCACGGGCAGCTAACCAGAAAAAGACCCGAAACATTACCCATTCCTTCTCTCCGGAGATTTAAAAAAATCATTTTTTAGGTTAATTGGCTGGGTAAATGTAAAAATTGTCCCTAGTGAGTTTAGGATAGTGTTAATGTACGGGGATCGCTGGGCGGCACGGACTTGGTGGGCCGAAAAGGCCTGTTTCCGGCTGTATATATATGATATGATATGATATGATTTTTTAGATTTTTTAGATTTAGAGATACAGCGCGGAAACAGGCCCTTCGGCCCACCGAGTCCGCGCCGCCCAGCGATCCCCGCACATTCACACTATCCTACACACACTAGGGACAATTTTTACATTTTACCCAGTCAATTAACCTACATACCTGTACGTCTTTGGAGTGTGGGAGGAAACCGAAGATCTCGGAGAAAACCCACGCAGGTCACGGGGAGAACGTACAAACTCCGTACAGACGGCGCCCGTAGTCAGGATCGAACCTGAGTCTCAGGCGCTGCATTCGCTGTAAGGCAGCAACTTTACTGTTGCGCCACCGTGCCGCCTGTCCCGCTGAGTTGCTCCAGCTTTTTGTGTCTATCTCCCCTTTATTGCTAATCTTTGCCAACCTGCTATCCATGCTTTCCATATCTCTGATACCATGGGGTCTCGTTAGCATCCCCATGTGCAGCACCTTATCCAAGTCCTTCTGAAAATCCAGGTAAACCACATCCACTAACTCTCCTTTGACTGTTCTGCTATTTACTTCCTCAAAGATTTCCAACGGGTTCGTCAGGCAAGATCTCCCTTTCACAAAACCATGCTGACTTTGACCTCTTTCATCATGTACAGATAGGACTATTCGGTACTTTGGAACTTTGTCGGCGCCAAAACGTGGCCTCATCTCCTTTTCAGCTCTAGCCTTTGTCCACCCATATTCCACTCAAACCCACACCCTTCACATGTATAGAGTTACTCTTAGGGCTAACGGAACCGAGGGATGCGGGAAAAATGCAGGGAAAGGGTACTGATTCTGGATGATCAGCCATGATCATATTGAATGGCGGTGCTGGCTCGAAGGGCCGAATGGCCTACTCCTGCACCTATTTCATCGTTGCTATGTTTCTATCTATCCAACTATTACTTACCAGACTTTCTCCGGCCCCCAACACTTTTCCAGCTTTCTGTCCCTCCAACTACAATCAGTCTGAAGAAGGGTCCCGATCCAAAATGTCACCCATCCTTCCTCTCCGGAGCTGCTGCCTGACCCACTGAGTTAACTCCTCAATTTTGTGTCTGTTTTTGGTAAAAAAAAACAGCATCTGCAGTTCATTGTTTCTACATTTATGCTGCCTGACCCGTTGAGTTCCTCCAGCACGTTGTGTTCTATTTAATGCTTCCCCATTGGAGTCACATCCAGTGCCACTGCTAGCACTTGCTCCAGCAATATTACCCTTCCCATTTCAGAGTTGCAGTTCAGCTTCAACAAGACCTACAGTAAGTGTTGGAAACGATCAGCAGATCAGCCAACATCACAGATGGCACGGTGGTGCAACTGGTAGAGTTGCTGACTCACAACGCCGGAGAAGCGGTTCGATCCTGACCTCGAACGCTGTCTGTGTGGAGTTTGCACGTTCTCCCTGTGACTGCATGGGTTTCCTCTGGGTGCTCCGATCTCATCCAACATCCCAAAGCAATGCCATTTTGTATGTTAATTGGCCTCTGTGAATTGTTCCTCGTGTGTCGGGAGTACGTGAGAAAGTGGGGTAACAGAGAATCTCTGTGAACTGGTGATCGATGGTCAGCATGGCTTTGCTGGGCCGAAGGTCCTGTTTTCATGCTGCGTCTTTCAATAAATCAAACAATTAATGGAGTGACAAATTGAATGATTGTGCCAAAGAGTCGACTCTTTTTCCCCCACAGAATACTCCCTTACTTGCTATGTGTTGCAGCACTTAACATTATTATTTTAGAACTTTAGTTTATTTTTAGCCAAAGTTGACCACTGTTGACTCGCTGCTGATGAATCCAGCCAATCACCACCATTATTAGTGCAGGCTGGCCGTAGAAATTCAAGCTGCTGCATTAAGTTGGCATGTGCTGGGACTGTAATCATTGGTTAATAGCAAACTTTGACCCATTTTTATGCATTGCCCAATTTAGACAGACATAGAAAATAGGTACAACAGTAGGCCATTCAGCCCTTCGAGCCAGCATTGTGATCATGGCTGATCATCCACAATCAAATCAATTTACCCCCTGTAATAAAAAAACTTTACTAAGAGGACATCACAGAAAATTCTGACCTGTTCAGTATAGTTTATTCCTGTCCAGTTTAGTTCATTGTCACATGTACCGAGGTACAGTGTAAAACTTTTGTTGCATGCTAACCAGTCAACAGAAAGCAATACATGATTACAATCGAGCCATTTACAGTTCATAGACAGATGATAAGGGAATAACATTTAGTACAAGGTAAAGCCAGCAAAGTCCGATCAAGGAAAGTCCGAGGGTCACCAAAGAGGTAGATAGTAGTTCAGCACTGCTCTCTGGTTGTGGTAGGATGATTCAGTTGCCTGATTTCAGTTTAGTTTATTGTCACGTGTACCGAGCGAGGTACAGTGAAAAGCTTTTTGTTGCCAGCGGAAACACTGGCAATGTCAAAGCTTTTAATGTCTAAAGTGGCAACGAGAATTGTTGCGTTTAATGGAGTTTTCATGTAAGTTCTCAGTCCTGAATGGTTTTGCAAACGTTTGTTCTGATGAACTGAGAGGGGATTAAATGTTTATCTTCTCAACAGCTTTGACCTTTAAACTTGGTTTAACAACCATTCCATCCAAACATGCCCAGAAACGAAGGTCGAAAATGTTTCTGTATCAGAATGTGACAAAATGCACATTATAATTCTACATTGTACGCAATTCTTTTTTCATCCAAGGGTCTCGACCCGAAACTTCACCCATTCCTTCTCTCCCGAGATGCTGCCTGACCTGCTGAGTTACTCCACCATTTTGACTCTTCATTTTTCGCTGAAATCCTTGGCTCGCTTCCTCCCCATTTCCAAATTAGTAACCTCTTTCCACATGCTGAGCTGGGGGGGAGAAGGGAGAAAGAGGGCATGAATGTCTGTGACAGATGTGAGCGAGCATGTGCCTGATGCACTTTTTTTTCCCCCCCAACTCTTTTAATTACATTTTCCTTTCATTTTGTTGATTGGCCCAAAATACGTTAACGATGAATTCGAATTAAAAAACTACGGAACCATTGAACGGGGAGGGGGAATTAGCCAACAGATGGGAACTACTTTGTTGCTGCACGGCGGCGCTGCTGGTAGCGCGGACTGCTGTCAGTGTGGAGTCCGCACGTTCTCCCTGGGATCGCGTGGACTTTCTCCGGTTTGCTCCCAAAGACGTGTGGGTTTGCAGGTTAACTGGACTCTGTAAATGGTCCCAATTGTGTAGGGATTGGATGCAAAAATTAGATAACATACTGGTGTGAACAGATGATCGATGGTCGGCGTGGATCAGTGGGCCGAAGGGCGTTTTGAGTTCATAAGTTCCTTGTTCATTAGAGCAGAGTTAGGCCATTCAGCCCATCAAGTCTATTCCATCATTGCGGATCTATCTTTCCCTCTCAACTCCATTCTCCTGCCTTCTCCGCGTGACCCCTGACACCCACACTAATCAAGAAGGCCTGCTTCCACGCTGTATCAATCCATCAATTCAATGCCAGGCTGCTTACAAAACCTTCCATGACCAGTAAGGGGAAAGTGAAATCATCACATATCATAAAGATATCACACAGACGGAGCAAAACAGTCCAAACAGTTGGAGGAATGTCGAGTAAATAAACCTGTCACACTGCCGCGGTGTCACAAAGCACTTTGCTGCCAAAGAGGTTCTGTGCCCTGATAGGCAGAGTGTTGATGAAGAGATAAACTATATAAATTATGTTAGTCAAGGGAGAAATCCTAGTCATAATATCGAGGCAAGTCCCCCCCCATTTTAAGTGGTAGCTTGAGATCTTAGATCCACTCGAGACAGCAATCAGATTCCTGTGGTAATGACTCTAAAAAACAGCAATACTGCATGTCAGCCTGGATTAGATGCCTACGTTTCAACACTGGGGTCTCAGCACACAGCTTTCTGGCTCAGAGGCTCAACAGCATTACCACTGTAGCCAGAGAAAATAAGTTGTGAACGATGGGCCTGGCACAGATGCCATGCAATGTGCCAGTCAGCTGAACATTGCCGCACCATCTGTCGTTCGTGGTAAGGTTCTTCCGGGACAACACCTTTGACCACAAGTCCATCAGGCAGTGGTCAGCACGGAACATCCTGCAGGCACTGCAGGACAAGGACTCGATGGATCCTGGGGCCTGGTTCCCTGAGCGGATTGTCCAGTTTGTCTGGCGAAATGCCTCATTGCCAGAACTCACCAACAAGCACCAAGACCTGGCTTGGCCAGCGGTAAGAGGAGCCCTCCCAGTCAGACCCTTCCTGCACCGTCGGAGCCTCACTACCAGCGCACGCTGCCCTCGGGACGGCTGCTATGGAGAGGAGACGGTTGCCCACCTCTTTGCAGAGTGTGGATTTGTGAAGAGAGTCTGGAGAATGATGCAAGGGTCCTTGTCACGGTTCATCCGGAGCAGCACGGAACAGAAGACTCTCTGACTTATGAGCGGTTCCCAGGGACACATTTGGACACGGACATCGAGTGCTGCTGGAAGATCATCACCTCGGTGAAAGACGCTCTTTGGTCTGCCAGAAACTTTGCCTCCCAGCGGAGCAAGATGCCCGTGAGGGAATGTTGCCGACTGACCCATTCCAGACTGCAGGAGAACGTGCCAATGGATGCACTGAAGCTCGGTGCAGCCAACGCCAAGGCTCTGTGGGAGAGGACCAAAGATACTAGAGGAACAAGATGGACCACTCCGTTGAAATCGCCTATACTGAAGCGTAGTACACAAAGGAGCCATTTTAGTAAGCAAAACCCGCCGTTCGCTATGCCTCTCGCAGTGCAATCAGTGTTTTGGGGGAACAGCATGTGTGATTATACTATTAAAATGCAGAATATATCTCATCTATCAATTCACAGATTTTTGTTATTTTTCTTTTTAAATGTTTCTGCAAGTTTCTGCCTACTAAAATGGCGCCGTGACATATTACGTTTTTTAGGGTCGAGTGGTCTATCTTGCTCCTCTAGTATCTTTGGAGAGGATCACGGTCGAGGGTCCGTCTGCTGCTGGGCATTGGGGGGCAGAGTGTGGTGGGGACACCCCTCAAACAAGGGAAGGGGTATACCCCTAGGGGGGCACATGAGTGGCAAGGGTGTTTAATTTAAAGACAGGTGCAAACACTACTGAGTATAACATTATTGAATATAGGGGGAATGTATGAAGAGATTTTGCAGAGTTTGGATTTTGTATGTATTTTTAACGCTGAATAAAGTTTATTTTCCAAATATCAAAACAATCTAATTCCAAAAAGGACACAAGGGGCTGGAGTAACTCAGCGGGTCAGGACGCTGCGGCCTGCGGTACATGGGTTGGTGACAATTCAGGTCTGGACCCTTCACCAGACCCCAAACAAATGATCAAAGTCAGGTCTCTGGCGCTGTAAGGCAACAACTCTACCGCTGCACCACTGTGTCGTTGATCAACATGATGAGCCTTTGATGGCCCTGGGCCCGGACTCGCTGAAGCTTGGAAGGATGAAGGGGGGTGGGGGGGGTGGGCCTCATTGAATCCAGTTTCCTTCATTTGCCGGTCATCAAAATGCTGACTTCTCAAGATAAAGCTTAAATAGAATAAACCCATGTAAGTATGAGATCTAGCAGAGGTGCGACTGAGACAAGTGATGGGAGTAAATTTCTGTTCTTTACTTCCTTCTGGCAAAGGCGTGAAGTACCGACTGTGGTGTTGCAGGGAACTGGAGAATGTTGGATGCTGGAGAGAGAGAGCCAACAGTGGCAGATGCTAAAAAACAAAAGCAGAATGTGCTAACATTGCAACAGGAGAGGCTTGGGAGACATGAGTGAGGCGGTGCCAACTACGATGCCACCAAAAAGTTGCAATGAATGAGAGGCACTTTGGCAGCAAGGCAGTTGCACAGCCACCAGCCAGGGGAAGACAGTGTTGGCCCATTAATAAATAAACACAAAGCATAAAACATTTTAATTGGGGTGAGGTGAGCGAAAGCAAGCCCCTCACAGTGACAGAGGCCACTCGGTTTATTGTGAATGTTTTACATGATCTACCAGCTGAAAACCAAAGGTGATATAGTGGCCTGGCCTCCGTTTGAAATATTTGAAGACATTTAATGTTTTGATTTCGGCAAGTGTGGGTGGAACTGCCTGAGGTGCAGCCGGATCCACTTAGTAAATTTACATTGAGTTGACAATGATAGCAACAGTGTGCGGAGGAAACCAGGCAGAGAAATGTGGTGGGAACATTTTGCATTACTAGTAAGTCGCTTATCAGTGGTAGAAAATCCTCAACCTTCCTTCCAGCTTAACACAATGCCCTAAATATCTACCACTATTTTAGACTTCAGACGTTAGACTTTAGAGATACAGCATGGAAACAGGCCCTCTGGTCCACCGAGTCCGCGCCGACTAGCGATCACTCCGTACACTAGCACTATCCTACACACTAGGCCTGGGCCTGTACTCATTGAAACTTAACAGAATTGTGAAAGGCCTGAATAGAGTGGATGTGGAGAGGATGTTTCCACTAGTGGGAGAGTCTTGGACCAAACAGCACGATATTAGAATAAATATTGGACATACCTTTAAAAAGGAGCTGAGGAAGAATTTCTTTAGCCAGAGTGTGGTGAATCTGTGGGATTCATTGCCAAAGGCGACGGTGGAGGCCAAGTCATTGTGTATTTTTATAGCAATTGACAGGTTCTTGATTAGTACGGGTCACAAAGGTTATGGGGAGAAGGCAGGAGAATGGTGTTGAGAGGGAAGGATAGACCAGCCATGGTTGAATGGCGGAGTAGACTCGATAGGCCGAATCCCTAATTCTGTTCCTATGACTTATGAACATTAATTTAGTTATCAAAACACCACTCGGTGTAGATACTTCTCTCTGTCTTTTCTTGGTCCGAGTTCAACACTGTGAAACAGTGGCTTGTCAATATCTTACCTGCAAGTTGCCAGAGTCTGTTGTTTCTCCACAGGTGAAATGTATATTTGAAGCATATGGGGGAGAAAACATTTACGGTTCTTCAATGCGTCTGTTCAGCAGGTGGGGAGAGCAGGGGTACAAACAGAGAAAATTGAAGTTACCTGTAGTTGCACAACCACCTGACACATAATCTATTGAAATCTATCATTCTGATTAAACAAGCAAGCAAATGTAGACACACGGAACAGCACATGCTGCTTTGTGAAAAAAAGACACAAAATGCTGGTGTAACTCAGCAGGTCAGGCAGCATCCCTGGAGAGCACAGACTGGTAATGTTTCAGGCCGTGTAGACTGCAAGCCAATGCGATTTTGTCACTATACTTACTTAAATCACATTTTTAATCATTTCACCGCCATGATGATTATATAGTCCACGACAAGATGGCGGCAACCAAATGGAGGCACAGGGAACTGCAGATGCGGTAATCTTGAGAAAAACGCAGTGCTGGTGGAACTCAACAGGTCAGGCAGCGTCCGTGGAGGGAATGGGCAGGTGACGTTTTGGGTGGGGACCTCTCTTCACATGGTAGCAGCACCTTGCTTACCATTTTGCTTTGAATGCCAGGCTGTATATAAAGCTGGAAGAGAAAGGTGCAAGGATATCTGTGAAGTGTATTAGCACGACTCGTTCATTTAAATATGGCGATGTTTTTAAGCATTTGGTCATGCAGGGAGAGCCCTTTAAATGATGGATCTCGATCAGTTTCACTGGGGCTTATCATTAAGTGGATTTTACATGTTAGTGTAAACTGCATGATTGTTAGTCTGTTCCCAAATGAACATCATAAGCTAAAGGTATTTATTCACAAAATGCTGGAGTAACTCAGCAGGTCAGGCAGCATCTCAGGAGAGAAGGAATGGGCGACGTTTCAACCCGAAACGTCGCCCATTCCTTCTCTCCCGAGATGCTGCCTGACCTGCTGAGTTATTCCAGCATTTTGTGAATAAATGCCTTCGATTTGTACCAGCATCTGCAGTTATTTTCTTATACCATAAGCTAAATTGTCTAATAATATGAACATATCTTCCCTCTTCATTCGTGACCAGAAAGCATGAAATTATTGGTTTGCTCACAAACCTGCTTAACTGGCTGAGGGGAGACCTGATACAAGTTACTAAAATGATGAGAGGCATAGATAGGGTAGACAGTCAGAACCTTTCTCCCAGGGTGGAAATGTCAAAGATTAAAGGGCAGAGGTTTAAAGGTGAGAGGCGTAAAATTTAAGAGAGATGTGCGGGACAAGTATTTTTTACAGTGAGAGTGGTGGGTGCCTGCAACGCACTGTCAAAGGTGGTGGTGGAAGCAGATACAATAGTGGCATTTAACAGGCTTTTGGACAGTCACCTAGATATGCAGGGAATCCACCAAGCACGACATCCGGAGGCTGCAACAGATCGTTCGCACAGCTGAGAAGGTTGTTGGCTGCAACCTTCCCCCCATTGACGAACTGTACACTGCAAGGGCCAGGAAGCGAGCGGGCAAGATCATCTCTGACCCCTCTCACCCTAGCCACAAACTCTTCGAAGCACTTCCCTCTGGAAGGCGACTCCGGACTGTCAAAGCAGCCACAGCCAGACATAAAAACAGCTTTTTTTCCCACGAGTAATAGTTCTACTCAGTAACCAAAGTCTGTAGTCTCTTTTTTGCTCTGGTTTATTTTCACCCACATGTTTAGACTGTAATGTTGTATCCTTATTGTTTTGATGTGGTTATGCTTTATTCTTAATTGTTAACTGTATGTTTGTGTTGTCATTTGTGAGCGGAGCACCAAGGCACATTCCTTGTATATGCACATACTTGGCCAATAAACTTATTCATTCATTCAAATGGATCACGTGCAGGCAGAGATGCTTAGTTTATCTTGGCATTGTGTTTGGCACAGACATTGTTAGCTGAAGGCACTGTTCCTGTATAAGAAAATAACTGCAGATGCTGGTACAAATTGATTTATTCACAAAATGCTGGAGTAACTCAGCAGGTCAGGCAGCATCTCGGGAGAGAAGGAATGGGTGACGTTTCGGGTCGATACCCTTCCTCAGTCTGAAGAAGGGTTTCGACCCGAAACGTCACCCATTCCTTCTCTCCCGAGATGCTGCCTGACCTGCTGAGTTACTCCAGCATTTTGTGAATAAATGGCCCTGTTCCTGTGTTGTGCTGTTCTACATTCTAATTGGAAAGACTGAAGAAGCAACCAAATCAACCTGGCCTGGTCTTTTAATTTTCTGAAAGCAAAAATATTGTACTTTTGGCATTTTTACAACTCCCTTCACCAAAGTGAAATTGTGAATACAATGGCCAGCAATAGGACAGTTAGGAAGTAGTCAAGAGTCAAGAGTGTTCATAGTTTAATGCCCCAAAATGGAACAATGACATTGTTACTTGCAGCAACCCAACAGAAAAATTAACATTGTACTCTGTAAACGCCGCAATAAACACAAAAAGTTCCATTGGTGTAGAAAGGAACTGCAGATGCTGGTTTAAACCGAAGATAAACACAAAAAGCTGGAGTAACTCAGCCGGCCAGGTAGCATCTCTGGAGAGAAGGAACAGTATACATACACATATATACATACCCACACACACACTTACACACACATACACACACGCATACATACACCCACACACATGCACATACACGCACATACACACGCATACATACACATACGCATACATACACACACGCATAAATACACACACACACATAAATACACACACACACCATACACACACACATACACACAAGCACACACACACATACATACACACACACACACATACAAACACACACATGCACATACACACACACACACACACACACACACACACATACACACATGCACACACACACACATACATACACACACACATACAAACACACACACACACACACACACACACACACACACACATACATATAAACAAATAATAACAGTGCAAAGACAAATGTAAGCCCCCAGTCTATGTAGTTCAAAGCTCATTCAAAGGTTGTAATGTTTAATAGCCTGATGGTTGTAGGGCCGAAGCAGCTCCTAAACCTGGACATCGCAGTTTTCAGGCTGCTCTACCTTCTTCCCAATGGCAGGAGTGAAATGTGAGCTTGGCCGTGGTGGTGTGGGTCTCCAACGATGTTGGCTGCCTTTTTGAGGCAGCCACTCCTGTCGATCCCATCGATGGTCGGTACATGTGATGGACTGGGCAGTGTTCACCACTTTTTGCAGTCCTCTTTGTTCCTGGGCATTCGAGTTGCCGAACCAGGTCGTGATGCGACCAGTCAATATGTAAGCCCAGTTAACCCAGTCAGGATAACAAGGATAAAGCAGTGTTCCCCAGTGGGCTAATTGCACTTTGCAATGGCCACATTCAGCATTTTCTGACTTTTCCCCCCAAACAGCTTACATCAAGAATGAATTCACTAAAAATTTAGGACAAATCTTCACGTGAGTATTTCTTGAGCAGCAGCTTGTCTCCAACAGCTTTTTCACGGCACAGCTTTTGTAAACAAGATTGTGTGTCTCTCCCTCCAGCGGCACAGGAATACATTTGATGCTTCACAGATTTCCACGCCGGGTTTTTTGGCAAGCATGTTAGTTTTAGCTTTATCTTTCAACAGGCATCTGTCTGGAGGGATTTTCTGAACCATCTTAACACGACTTCATCAAATTCAGCCACCTTACGTTCACAGTTTACTTTCGCGCGCTGTTCCTCTTGTTCACAACTCACCTCAGTGAGACTAAACGTAGACTGGGCGATTGTTTCCCTGAACACCTTCGCTCAGTCCACCTGAACCGACCTGATCTCCCGGTTGCTAAACACTTTAATTCTCCTTCCCATTCCCATACAAGCCTTTCTCTCCTAGGTCTCCTCCATTGTCAGAGTGAGGCTAAATGCAAATTGGAGGAACAGCATCTCATATTTTGTTTGGGCAGCTCACAGCCCAGTGGTATGAAGATTGATTTCTCTAACTTCAAGTAGGCCCGGCATTCCCTCTCTATCCCTCCCCCACCCAAGTCACACTAGCTTCTCGTTTTCACCCAACAAACAGCTAAGAATGGCCTGTTTCCTTTATCATCGTTACTTTTTTGCATATCTTTCATTCATTGTGGTTTATCTCACTACATCATCGTCTATGTCTTGTTTCCCTTATCCCTAACTAGTCTGAAGAAGGGTCTCGACCCAAAATGTCGCCCATTCCTTCTCTCCAGAGATGCTGCCTGTCCCGCTGAGTTACGCCAGCGGTTTGTGACTACCTTTGATTTAAACCAGCATGTGCAGCTCTTTCCCATCTAATTTAATAATGTGGTCCAAAACCCAAATTGCAGATGCTAGAACAATGAGATAAACGCAAGTGCTGGAAAACCTCAGCGTGTCAAGCAGCATCTGTGGAGGAAAAGGAGAGGCAATGTTTTGGGTTTGGATCCTACTTCAGTCTGAAACGCAGCCTCTCCATTTCCTCCACAGATGCTGCCTGACCCTGAAGCTTTGGTTTTGCTCAGGTTTTCTGCATCGGCTGTTCCTTGTGTCTCAATAATGTGGTTCCATTTTGTTAAAAATACAGCCAATGTACTGTGCCATTGCAGAGAATAGCAGCTATGATTACGCCATGATTAACAAACGAGGTGACAATCAACAGATTGTAATAAGCGCAGAAAACGATGGCAATACTTAGCAGGTCAGGCAGCATGTGTGCAAAGTGAAAGCTGGTTAATGTTTCAGGTCAGAGACCTTTCATCAGAACTAACCTGACATTCCTCCCTTGTCTCAACACACATATAACTTGAACGTTTTGCGTCGTACAATTCTAAGGTCTATGGTACCAACATTATCACAAAAAATGCTCCTTGTATTGTTTTTAAAATGTCTGCAATGAACATTTTCATTTTGCTAATTACTGTTAAAACACAAAGAACTTGTGCTGTAACACCAGGTTAAGCACTTAACCAAGGAAGCCAAGCTCAATGCCAAAGTAGTATCTAAACAACCTGTGCGTACGTAACTAACTCAATAACAATAACTAACTCAATAATCAGTAATAAGCTATCTACTTGTTAACAAGCACACAAGTTAAATGTTTAACCCAATCTCATTGCCACATGAAAATCTAAAATGCCTTTACACAGTAAAACTATGGGACAACAAAAACTAAGCATGAATATCATTGGGGTTATCAAGTGGGCAGCTCCCTTCACTGGTGTTTCATTGAGTTGGGCCTACGACACCTCGGGAAGGTTCAACGGTTAGTTCTGCCGTCCCAGAATAACCCCCTCAATACCTGCCCCCACCACCTATGCCACCAGTATGCAGTATTAAGCACCTAACTATGTATAGGAAGGAACTGCAGATGCTGGTTTAAACCGAAGATCGACACAAAAAGCTGGAGTAACTCAGCGGGACGGGCAGCACATCTGGAGAGAAGGAATGCGTGACATTTCGGATCTAGACCTGAAGAAGGGCCTCGACTCGAAATGTCACCCATTCCTTCTCTCCAGAGATGCTGCCTGTCCCGCTGAGCTACTCCAGCTTTATGTGTCTATCTTCATCTAACTATGTAAATATGTGCTAAGTAATGGAAACTACAGACGATTAATTTAACACTCAAGATAAGTTATATTGTCAGTCAAGGACGAATGCTTCGTAACCTCAGTAAATCAGGTAATATCACTGGCCACTGAGTCATTGATTTAGGCAATTGCCTGAAACCAATTTCCAGCACTCTGCATGTGTTTTCCTTCAGCCTACCGCTATCTCCCATTCATTTAACAGCCCTAATTAACTAATACTTCACACAGGCAAACAGATCAATAAAAGAATCAAGCTGAACATAACATCAAAGTTTAAACTAATATGAAGTTTCATTGCTTGCATTATAATAAACCTAAAAGGTTATCAGGTAACTTCTGCAAATATTTCACGTCTTTCTGTTAATGTTCAGCCATGGGGAATTTATGTGAATGATTGTGGCCTTTCCCCTGGCATTCTGATAACATGTGCGCAGATGGGAACAGTTAACTTCTGCAAGCAACTCCGAAGGCGTACAGGTTTGTAGGTTAATTAGCTTCGGTTAAAAAAATGGTAAATGGTCCCTCGCGTGTAAGATAGTGCTAGTGTACATGGTGATCGCTTGTCGATGCGGACCCGGTGGGCCAAAGGCCCTGTTTCCGCGCTTTATCTTTAAAGTCTAAAGTCAGAAGAAAGTACAGATAAACCGATTCTTCTGTTGAACTCAAGAGGTGCAGTGAACAAGATGATGTGGGATCTTCTTCTTCAGTCTGAAGAAGGGTCTCGACCCGAAACGTCACCCATTCCTTCTCTCCTGAGATGCTGCCTGACCTGCTGAGTTACTCCAGCATTTTGTGAAATAACTACCTTGGGTTCTTCTAGTCATTTTAATAATTTTACATCCAAGTTATCGAAATAGCAGAATTAAAGGATTGAATACCATTGCAAGGCTGGGTGAGATAGAGAGACCTTTGGTCTAGAGATACATAACATGGAAACTGGCCCTTCATCCTCCCGGGTCTGTGCTGACCATCAACCATTTACACTAATGCTACACTAATCTGATCCAATGTTATTCTATCCATATTGTTATTAATTCTCCCAGATCTAAGCAGAAGGGGCAATTTACAGCAGCAAAGTTACCCTGCCATCTTTGAAGCTAGAGGAGGCACCGGCAAGGGTTCCACTCATATTCTCACGTTCCACCTCTTGTTCCAGCTCTCAGAAGAATTCCATCAATTCCATTTTCCGCTTGGTTCCCAGTAGCCTATTCGCCTGTTAATTCTCCTCCACATTTTCCAACCACCCACCTACTTAAAGGTATAGTAGACAACCCGAGCCCCAACCCCTCCACTGACCACCACTCCATTGTCGATACTTTGACTCCATGTCCACCAACTTACAACCCTTGGCTAACAATCCACCCACCATCTCTTGACTCAGCTAGCCAGTGATCTACTAGCTCCAGGTCCCAATTCCTCGTGACCCCAGGCCCTGCTTGAATATCAGGTGCATCAGCCATGAGGAAGAATTGCCCGTTATTCCAGTCCCTACAATTCTGCTTCCACCTAAGTTTTGGGTCGTCCAGATAGAGTCATAGAGTCAGACAACATAGAAACAGGCCCTTCGGCCCAACTCATCCATGCCGACCAATATGCCCCCTTCTAAGCTTGTCCCATTTGCCTGTGTTGACCCATATTCCTCTAAACCTTTCCTATCCATGTACCTGTCCAAGTGCCTATTAAATGGTCCTACAGTACCTCAACCACCTCCTCTGGAAGCTTGTTCCATCTCCCCACCACACTCAGTGTGAACTGGTGAGTTAACCCAACAGTGCAATTTCGGGATGTGGGAGGAAATCAGAGCATTGTGAATAAAACCACACATGCAAACTCCACGTAGACAGCGCTCAGGGTCAGGATGAGACCCAGGGCTCTGGTGGTGTGAGGCACCGACCACTGTGCTGCAGGAAGCGGAGCCACACTGGGGTATGGTGAGGGGACATATTGCTGCAATCTTACTGTAGGGATTTAGGTGTTAATCCGAAAGCAGTGCCAGTATAATCTGTTGGCTGGTTCATACCTGGCAGAAAGGAAATTGGTTGTGGACACTGGAGGCCAACCTATTCAGTGGCCAGACATTTGTAAAGGTCCATTAACATCCCCATTTTGCAGCCGTTTAAATATATTTAAGGTGTCTCGGTGTGGAAAAGGCAGCCACTAGTTTGTGGACAGTAAAGTCCCAGAGAGCACTCTGATAAATTATTCTTTCACATTGGCCTTCATCAGTCAGAGTATTGAGTATAGAAGTTGGGAGGTCATGTTGCAGTTGTATAAGACGTTGGTGAGACCGCATTTAGAATATTGTGTTCAGTTCTGGGCACCAAGTCATCGGAAAGATATTGCCAAGCTTGTAAGGATTCAGAGAAGATTTACGAGGATGTTGCCAGGACTCGAGGGTCTGAGCTATAGGGAGAGGTTGAGTAGGCTGGGTCTCTTTTCCTTGGAGCTCAGGAGGATGAGGGGTGATCTTATAAAGCTGTATAAAATCATGAGAAGAATAGATCGGGCAGATGCACAGAATCTCTTGCCCAGAGTAAGGGAATCGAGATGAAGGGGGAAAGATTTAATGACCAGAGGACATAGGTTTGAGATGAAGGGGAAAAGATTTAATAGGAATCTGAGGGGTAACCTATTCACACAAAGGGTGGCGGGTGTATGGAACAAGATGCCAGAGGAGGTAGTTGAGGCTGAGACTATCCCAACATTTAAGAAACAGTTATTTTCTTAACTTTCAGAAAGCCTTTGATAAGGTCCCACATAGGAGATTAGTGAGCAAGATTAGAGCACATGGTATTGGGAGTAGGGTGCTGACATGGATAGAAAATTGGTTGGCAGACAGGAAACAAAGAGTAGAGATTAACGGGTTCCTTTCAGAATGCCAGGCAGTGACTAGTGGGGTACAGCAAGGTTCGGTGCTGGGACCGCAGCTATTTACAATGTACATTAATGACTTAGATGAAGGGATTAAAAGTAACATTAGCAAATTTGCGGAAGACACAAAGCTGGGTGGCAGTGTGAACTGTGAGGAGGATGCTACGAGGATGCAGGGTGACTGGGATAGGTTGTGTGAGTGGGAAGATGCATGGCAGATGCAGTTTAATGTGGATAAATGTGAGGTTATCCACTTTGGTGGTAAGAACAGGAAGGCAGATTATTATCTGAATGGTGTCAAGTTAGGAAATGGGGAAGTATAAAGAGATCTGGTTGTCCTTGTTCATGTCACTTAAAGTTAACATGCAGGTACAGCAGGCGTAGGTTCACTAGGTTAATTCCCGGAATGGCGGGACTGTCGTATGTTGAAAGACTGGAGCGACTGGGCTTGTATACATTGGAATTTAGAAGGATGAGAGGGGATCTTATTAAAACATATAAGATTATTAAGGGATTGGACACGTTAGAAGCAGGAAACATGTTCCCAATGTTGGGGGAGTCCAGAACCAGGGGCCACAGTTTAAGAATAAGGGGTAGGCCATTTAGAACGGAGATGAGGAAAAACGTTTTCAGTCAGAGAGTTGTAAATCTGTGGAATTCTCTGCCTCAGAAGGCAGTGGAGGTCAATTCTCTGGATGCTTCCAAGAGAGAGCTAGATAGAGCTCTTAATGATAACGGAGTCAGGGGGTATGGGGAGAGGGCAGGAATGGGGTACTGATGGTGAATGATCAGCCATGATCACATTGAATTGCGGTGCTGGCTCAAAGGGCCGAAAGGCCTACTCCCGCACCTATCGTCTATTGTCTATTGTCTATTGTCTATTGTCTATTGTTTCTCAACTTAATTGTTGATTAAAGGATAAAGGTTTTCTCCTGACATTAGGTATAACTTACCTTCAAACAAATTGCCAGAGTATGACAATATACAGTGGTGCAGGGGTAGAGTTGCTGCCTTACAATGCCAGAGACCCGGGTTTAATCCTGAGTGCTGTGTGTCAGAGTTTGTACATTCTCCCTGTGACTGCGTGGGATGTCTCTGGGTGCTCCAGTTTCCTCCCACATTCCAAAGATGTACAGGTTTGCAGGTTAAATGGTTTTGTTAAAATTGTAAATTGCCCCTAGGGTGTCGAATAGTGCGAATGCACAGGGGTGATCGCTGGTCGGCGCGGGCGCGGGAGGCCGAAGGGCCCGTTTCCGCGCTGTATCTCTAAAGTCTAAAGTCATATCCTCCCATCCTCCTGAGAAGCCAGGTGGAGCCTTAAATTGACGTCTGATCTGGTCGTCTTCACCTTTCTTAGGGCTGCCTTCTTTCAGTAGAACTCTGGAGTCTCAGCCTAGATTCTTGCACTCGCGTTCTCTAGACTGGGTCTTGAACTCAGAGGTGAATAATGATGCAATCTGATGATTTCAGTGTCCAGTTCTATCTCCTCAGATAAGGACGCACTATTTTCATGACCCGAGCAGTAGTTTAGTTTGGTTTAATTTAGTTTAGTTTAGTTTGGGCGGCACATTGGCACAGCGGTAGGGTTGCTGCCTTATAGGGCCAGAGACCCTGGTTCGATCCTGTTTATGGGTGCTGTCTGTATGGAGTTTGTACGTTCTCCCCGTGACCATGTGGGTTTTCTCCGGGTGCTCCGATTTCCTCCCACACCCCAAGGATTTGTAAGTTTTTCGGTTAATTACCTTCAGGCAGAATTGTAAATTGTCCCTAGTGTGTAGGATTGTGCAAGAGGATGGGGATCACTGGTCGGCACGGACTCAGTGCTCAATATAGTTGGAATCTTGGGTAACTTCCCACCAAATTCTTTCCCCACCCCTCTCTGTTCCTCGGCACAGGTGCTCCTTGGTCATATGGCTGAGCTTCCTGAGGTAAAAGCATTTGCTGCTATCTCCTCTGGGTAATTTCCTGCACCCCACACACATCTGTCCTCGCTCAGAATTTCCCTTAGGTGGCCACACTAAGTAGCTCATCTATATACTAAAACTGTTTGTTTGTTTGTTTGTTCCTGAACTACAGCCAAAACTGTACACGATGGCGTGACAATTTTAGGCCCACCTTACTCACCGTCATCCCTTTGGTGCTCATGGAAGACGTTTCACTGAAATCGGTGTTATAATTTTAAAGTTATTTACATTTCAAAGTTTAAATCTATCTCCTAGGGAGGGTGGGAGGGAGGGAGGGAGGGAGGGGGGGGTGGAGGGAGGGAGGGAGGAGGATAAGGGGATTTGATGGGGATGGAGTGGGGAGGAGGGGAAGGGGGGAGCGGGAGGGGAGGGGGAGGGAGTGGGAAGAGGGAGGGAGGGGGAGGGGGGGAGGGGGGGAGGAGGATGAGGATTTGATGGGGATGGAGTGGGGGGGAGGGGAAGGGGGGAGCGGGAGGGGAGGGGGAGGGGGAGGGGGAAGAGGGAAGGAAGGGGGAGGGGGAGGGGGAAGAGGGAGGGTGGGGGGGGGGGAGGGGGGAGTGGGGGGGAGAGGGGAGGGGAGGAGAAGATGCTGCACCAATGCAGGAGAGGTTTGGGCCCAACGGGTCCACTTGGTCTAGTTTATATTAAAAATTAAATACACAAAGTGCTAGAGTAACTCAGCGGGCCAGGCAGCATCTCTGGGGAACATGGATAGATGATGTTTTGGGTCGAGATCCTTCTGCAGAGGCTGTCCATGTTCTCCAGAGTTGCTGCCTGACCCGCTGAGTTACTCCAGCACTTTGTGTCTGTTTTTTGTAAACGAGCATCTGTAGTTCCCTGTGTCCACAGCTCATTTATATTGTCTGGCTCCCGGCCCTTTTAGAAGGCGTCTGGGATTACTGTGCTTTTCCCCCCTTTCCTTTTACTATCCTGTTCCTATCCTGCTTGTCTTATTTATCCCCTCGATACTTGCTTGACAACAGCAGCATTTAAGCCTCTGTCATACCTGGGTCTCCCAAGCATCCAAAATCAAATCCTGCCGTTTATTAGCACTAGGTTGCGTGCAAGAGACCCAGGAGCTCTCCACCATCAGTGGCAGTATCCACCTTTTTAGTTTAGTTTAGTTTAGTTCAGAGATACTGCGCGGAAACAGGCCCTTCAGCCCACCGAGTCCACATCGACCAACGATCCCCGCACAGCAACACTATCCCACACGCACTAGGGACAAGTTACACTTATTACCAAGCCAATTAACCTACAAACCTGCACGTCTTTGGAGTGTGGGTGGAAACCGAAGATCTCGGAGAAAACGTGCGCAGGGCACGGGGAGAACGTACAAACTCCGTACAGACACCACCCACAAACAGGATCGAACCTGGGCCACTGGCGCCGTAAGGCAGCAACGCCAGCCATTATTTCGAAGCACAACAAATGTCTACCATCCTCCCCATCCTGAAGATTCCTCAATCCTTCGTGGCTTCTCTTAATTGTGAAGAAGTGGCGGCCTCATCATAAGATGATGCATCGTTTCTTCCCCAGCCACTAATGCCTTACCAGCACATTACCCCATTGCCCAGTACTGCCACAATCATTCCCTTCACCATCCACAGTTTCTTGATTGAAAGATACAGAATGGAAACAGGCCCTTCGGCCCACAGATGTCATGCTGACCATCGATCACCATGCACACTACTTCCATGATATCCCATTTTCCCATTGACTCCATACACACCAGAGGCAATTTTACAGAGTTTAATTTATTGTCACGTGTACTGAGGTACAGTGAAAAGCTTCTGTTGCGTGCTAACCAGTTAACGGAAAGACTATACATGATTACTATCATGATATCCACAGTGCACAAATACACAATAAAGGGAGTAACATTAAGTGCAAAATAAAGTCCAGTAAAGTCCAATTAAAGATAGTCTGAGGGTTTCCAGTGAGGTAGATAGTAGCTCAGGAAAGCCCTCTACTTGTTGATAGGATGCTTCAGTTATCTGATAACAGCTGGGAAGAAACTGTCGCTGAATCTAGAGATTCTGGAATCTGAATCAGACACGAAGATGAAGGGTCTCGACCCAAAACGTCACCCATCCCTTTTCTCCAGAGTCGCTGCCTGACCCGCTGAGTTACTCCAGCCTTTTGTGCCTATCGTGTCAATAGACATGTTGATTGAGACCCTCGTACACTTTGGCCAACGCTCCTTTACAAAGGTAGCAAAGTTACATTTAGTGAAAAATAACTAAGCTCAATTACGCGACGAACCTTGAGAAAAATTATGACAGAAAATTGGAAATTATTCCACATGGGTCTTCCGAAAAGCTGTCACCAACTGTTTATGCATCGTGTCAAATTCTGCAGGTTTAAAATGGCGGCTTCTCTGTGCCCGAGAGACTGTTACCTTGCATTTACCTCGTATTAAGGTTATTAACCTATTATTGACGAGTATATATCTATCTCTGTGTTACTGCATTTATGGGCCTGTTAAGCGGCAGCGAGCAAGAATTCCATTGCCAGCATGTATGACAGTTAAACACTTTTGACTCTTTTGACTGCAGTGAAGATCTAATATCTAGGTTTTGGAATTGCACAAGGCCTTGCAACTCACAGTGGTCGGTAAGATTAAACTGGAAACTACCCATGACGTGAATGCGTAAACCACAAAATGCTGGAGTAACTCAGCGAGTCAGGCAGCATCTGTGGAGGGGATGGATAGGTGACGTTTTTGGTTGGCACCCTTCTTCAGACAAGAATACAATCAGTCTGTCATTCCGGCACGAATTTCTGACCAGTTGCTATGACTCGATTAGAAGAACCTGCGACCTTCGAGATATATTCCAGATTTTATGAGCTGTTCATGACCAAAACACAAGCCAATGCTTGTTGGCTGGTAAAACTGAAAAGTTCTTAATTCTGGTGTTTTCATCCAAGTTGTGTGTACTTCAAAGGGACCTGTCTGCCTTATCCTTTTAATAGTGGTTAATTCATTCTCTTTCATGTACGTCCTTCATGATGGAATTTGTGATCTTGTCACAGTTAAACGTGGGTGACTCTGGTGTTGTTTTTGCGTTTAATTATTCAGTCATAGAAAAAAAAAGGCTGCTTTGACTTGGTGTTCTGACTTAACGGGCGGCACGGTGGCACAGCGGTAGAGTTGCTGCCTTACAGCACTTACAGCGCCAGAGGCCTGGGTTCGATCCTGACTACGGCTGCTGTCTGTACGGAGTTTGTACGTTCTCCCCGTGACCTCGTGGGTTTCCTCCAAGATCTTCGGTTTCCTCCCACACTCCAAAGACGTACAGGTATGTAGGTAAATTGGCTTGGTAAATGTTTTTTTTAAATTGTCCCTAGTGTGTGTGTGGGATAGTGTTAATATGTGGGGATCACTGGTCGGCACGGACTCGGTGGGCCAAAGGACCTGTTTCCATGCTGTATCTGTAAACTAAACTAAACTAAATCAGACTGGATTGCCTCTAAAGTAGATCTATATATATTTAATCTGTTAATGTCATTCAGTTTGTTACATCTTGTATTTAAGTAATTCATTGCCGATTTTTTTGTGAGCATAATTTGGTTAAAATAATGAACAAATGTGCTGTGAATACAAACATTCCCTGCACTGGAATTAACTTCTCATTAACATTCCTGTTAGCCCACTTTCTTTCCAGGGGTTTATCATCATTTCATTGTGATCTGATCTCATATGAATGCTGGCAATATTAAATTCAAACAATCAGATTACTGTGATGATGGTTTATTGACGGCCCATTTTCAACAAAATTAAAAGCTCAAATGAATGCACTTTTTGTTTCCATTAGTTGATATTGGTTACTGAATGCTACTAAAGAAAGCCGTGACTAGCAATGAGGCGAAATCCCTATGAGTAATTATATTTATAGTATATTGTATTTATTTTTGCTGGTCATCCCTCACAATTCTATATTGTAAATTGTTTACATAAGTTTACAAAGGAACTTTGATCTACTGTGTCAATGGACCAAGGAATGGCAGATGGAGTTTAATTCAGATAAGTGCAAGGTGTTGCATTTTGGTAGGTCACACCATGACAGGACTTACACTGTAAATGGTCGGTCCCTGGGGAGTGGTAGATAAGGGAGGACTGGAGGTGTAGGTACATAGTCCATGACAGGAGCGACAGCAGTGGATAGGGTGGTAAAGAACTCATTTGGCATATTTGTCTTCATTGGTCAGTATACTGAAGACAAGATAGACACAAAACGCTGGAGTAACTCAGCGGGACAGGCAGCATCTCTGGAGAGAAGGAATGGGTGACGTTTCGGGTCGCGACCCTTCTTCAGACCCGACCCGAAACATCACCCATTTCCTCTCTCCAACGATGCTGCCTGTTCCGCTGAGTTACTCCAGCATTTTGTGTCTATCCTTGGTTTAAACCAGCACGTGCAGTTCCTTCATACACATACGGAAGACAATAGTTGGGATGTCATGTTACAGCTGTACAAGACATTGGTAAGGACACATTTCGAGTACTATGTACAGAACTGGTCTCCCTGCTATGGGAACAATATCATTAAACTTGAAAGGGTACAAAAAAGATTGACATGAATGTCTGGAACTTTTGGGATAGAGGGAGAGGTTGAATAGGCAGCATTTCTTTTTTCTTAGAGCATAGGAGACTGAGGGATGATGTTATAGAGGTATATAAAATCATTAGAGGATAGAAAAGGTGAATAGCTACACCCTTACCCCAGTGAAGAGGAATTTTAAATTAGAGAACATAGGTGTAATGTGAGAGGAGAAAGGTTAAAAAGGGAACTGAGGGACCAATTTTTTCACACAAAGTTTTGCGCATAAATGGAAGAAGCTTGTGGTAGAGGTGGGTACAATTATGACATTGAAAAGACATTTAAAAGATAGGAAAGATCTGGAGTGATAAGGCCTAGGCACAGGCTGGTGGGCCTAGCTCAGTTAGGCGACTTGGTCAGCAAGGACAAGTTATACCTAAGTGCCCTTCCATGTTGCATAGCTCAATGACTGTGATTTTAACTGCAGAACGCATATATTCAAATTAGTTACAGTGAACAAAGTAGAGATCTAGTTCAATACAGAAAGGGTTTGTTTTGAGTGGATCAGTTATAGTCATTGACCTTTATGGAACTCATCTCTTAGATTATTTGGTATAGTTTACCAGCTTACTCTGGTGCCAATCTGGGCCTGATGGTCCAAATGCTCTTCTTAACCCAATGAATGTCCGATAGTTTTCGCATTGTACATGGATAGGAATAGTTTAGAGGGTTGTGGGCCAATTGCGGGCAAATGGAACTACCTTGGTCGGCATAGATGAGTTGGGCTGAAGGGCCTGTTTTCATGCCATGATTCCATGATTAAAAATACAGTTTGGATATTCTTTGTTTGATGATACCTTTAAAGGAACAGAGTTTTATTATGTGCTTCAATAAAAGGATAGTAACCTGTCTAAAACCATCTGAAGTAGTCAGAAGGTCTAAGAGGAGTGAAGAAACATGTGAACCTATGTTTCATGGGTTAGTAACATGTTGAGTGCCAGTGTAGGGAAAGCATATTTGTTGTTTCAATTCCAAGCAGAATAATGTTGTAAACACTTGTTCAATACCTGTTTGCATTCATTACAGTTTATTTATTCTGAAGCTCAATAAATGGCCTATATCCTGAACTGTCATTTGATGCCATGCATTTTATTAGACCAAGTCTAATGAAACTGGTAAGGATAAAATAATCACAAATCTTTTTGTTGCTGTGATTTTTAATGAAGAGGCCGAGATGAATTCAGTTTATTGTCACGTGTACAGTGTACAGTGTACAGTGAAAAGCTTTTGTTGCGTGCTAACCAGTCAGTGGAAAGACAATACATGATTACAATCGAGCCATTCCCAGTGTACAGATAAATGATACAGCGAGTAACGTGATAACATAGAGTGCAAGATAAAGCCAGTAAAATATGATGAATGAGTCCGAGGGTCTCCAATGAGGTAGATAATTGTTCAGGACTGCTCTCTAGATGTTGATAAGATGGTTCCGTTGCCTGACAACAGCTGGGACGAAACTGAATTTAGAGGTGTGCGTTTTCACACTTCTAATCCTTTTGCCCGATGTGAGAGGGTAGAGTGATGGAGTGACTTTCTATTTAAAATGGAGTTAGTGGGAGATATTGGCAGCAGAAGAAAAACAAGGGAGTTAATAGACTGCACCCAAAAATGGTGACAGTGCTTGATTTACAGACGGCTTTTGATTGCACTGTGGACATCGACCAACTTTATGCTTCCCGCTCATTTGAATGAAACCTTCATCCAGCCAACGCTAACTAAGCTCTACAATGGCTCTTCGAAGGCTCTTCAATGCTCTTCAAAGGCTCAATGCATCAGCAAGTGGCCAGCATCATGAATAGGTAGCTCTAGCTAGAGTGAGGTGAGCCAGCAACTGTGGAGTTCAACTGGGTTCGGATGGCTATCACAGCAACGCAATTGCTATTGAGGGAGTGCAGCGTAGGTTTACTAGGTTAATTCCCGGAATGGCGGGACTGTCATATGTTGAAAGACTGGAGCGACTAGGCTTGTATACACTGGAATTTAGAAGGATGAGAGGAGATCTTATCGAAACGTATAAGATTATTAAGGGGTTGGACACGTTAGAGGCAGGAAACATGTTCCCAATGTTGGGGGAGTCCAGAGTCCAGAACAAGGGGCCACAGTTTAAGACTCCATAGCGGAGTCAGGGGGTATGGGGAGAAGGCAGGAACGGGGTACTGATTGAGAATGATCAGCCATGATCACATTGAATGGTGGTGCTGGCTCGAAGGGCCGAATGGCCTCCTCCTGCACCTATTGTCTATTGTCTATTGTCTATTAATACCTAAACATGAGGTGTGGGACTGATAATATCTTCTTGAGTTTTTAATAAAGAACTCTTTAGTCAGAAGGTGGTGAATCTGTGGAATTCTTTGCCACAGAAGGCTGTGGAGGCCAAGTCAATTTTTAAGGCAGAGATAAATAGATTCTTGATTAGTACGGGTGTCAGAGGTTACGGGGAGAAGGCAGGAGAATGGGGTTAGGAGAGAGAGATAGATCAGCCATGATTGAATGGCGGAGTGGACATGATGGGCCAAATGACCTAATTCTGTTCCTATCATTTATGAACATGAACTTTCATGATAATAAGACAGAAGGCACTGCAGATGCTGGAATCTTGAGCAAAAAACAAACTGCTGGAAAACAAGCTCAGAATAAAAGGGCGTACCTTTAGAAAAGAGGAATTTCTTTAGTCAGAGGTGGGGAATCTGTGGAATTAATTGCCACAGACGGCTGTGGTGGCCAAGTCAATTATTCTCTTTAAAGCGGAGATTGACAGGTTCATATATATATATAAGGCAATAACTGCAGATGCTGGTACAAATCGAAGGTATTTATTCACAAAATGCTGGAGTAACTCAGCAGGTCAGGCAGCATCTCAGGAGAGAAGGAATGGGTGACGTTTCGGGTCGAGACCCTTCCTCAGATAGGTTCATGTTTAGTAAGAACATCAAAGATTATGGGGAGAAGGCAGGATAATGGGGTTGAGAGGGAAAGATAGATCAACCATGATTGAATAGCAGAGTAGACGTGATGGGCCGAATAGCCTAATCCTGCTCCTAAGACTTATGACCTTGTGAACCTATGGAGGAATTCAGTGGGTCAGAGGTATCGGTGGAGGAAACGGATTAGTCAACGTTTTGGATTGTGACGGACGAAGGTTCCCCACCTGAAACACCGACTGTCCATTTTGCTCCACAGATGTTGCCTGACCCATTGGGTTCCACCAGCAGCTTGTTTTTAATGTTTAAGATGAGCTCAGAATGGTCAAAGAATAAAGAGACCAGTTCCATATTCCAGAGTTAATATACTTAAGCAATGCTTATTGATTCTTTCAAATTTTTTACATCACCTCTATAACAGAGCACTCCAAACCTCAGGGACCAATGTGCTCTTTCACTCCTCTTGAGTTTTAGTCAGGTGAGTATACACAAAAGCTGATCTAAAAAGGTGTTGTGTCGAGAACTCTCCTGATCTCAACAAAGATCCTGAAAATTAGCTCCCAAATTAACTGACAAAAACATACTCTATAAATATAAAAAGTGCTGCAATTATCACAAATTCCTCTTACAGCATCTGTTTCAATACAGCTTAATTTCAGGTGCAATACAGCTTAATTTCACAATACACATGACTGAACCTGTAGATAGACACAAAAAGCTGGAGTAACTCAGCGGGACAGGCAGCATCTCCGGAGAAAAGAAATGGGTGACGTTTCGTGTCGAGACCCTTCTCCAGACCTGTAGTATATGTTATAGTGGATTAATTGATTGCCATTTCTGTTGTTATTCTGGTGTGTTCAACTACTTTTTAATTAATTGCAAGATGCAGCGTGGAAACCTCGGCTCACCGACTCCATGCCGTCCACTCACCCATCCACACTCATTCTATGTTATCCCACTTTCGCATCCACTTCCTACACACTCAGGGCGATTTACAGTGGCCAATTAACCTACAAAACCCGCATGTCTTTGGGATGTGGGAGGAAAATGGCGCACCCGGAGAGAATTCGCAAAGTCGTAATATCGTAAGATCATAAGTGATCAGAATTAGGCCATTCGGCCCATCAAGTCTACTCCGCCATTCAATCATGGCTGATCTATCTCTCCTTCCTAACCCCATTGCCCTGCCTTCTCCCCATAGCCTCTGACACCCGTACTAATCAAGAAGTCACAGGGAGAACGTGCAAACTCCACATAGGCAGCACCCGAGGTCAGGATCGAACCGGGGTCTCTGGCGCTATGAGGCAGCAGCAGCTGCATCACTGTGCTGCCAACATTGCAGAGCTTATTGTTAAAGGACTAGAAATTGAGCCACATGAAGAGCTTTTTGTTTCATTCAGTACCAAACAGAACATCAATATTAATGATAGGGTGCTGGACCAGATCTAATTTGAAGTTACTATTAGAAGCCTAAGATCAATGGAGAATTATAGTAGCAATTACCAAGAGAAGCCACACTCCTTACTCACTCAGTTAGCCTTCTCCTTTTACAGAAGCTTTATCTAAACCTGTTGTTAAGCAAGTCTATTGCACCAGATCTAGAAAATTCTCGCCCGATTAACAAGGCAAAGGTTTCATTTGTGCTTATCCCAGCTAATTGCTGTTTCCTGCACGACATTGTGTGTGGTATCAGCAGTCATTGTTGACAGCACTATCAGCTCTGAGTGAGATAGCGGTTGGTTCAACTCTCTCTAGAGAGCTGAGCACGAAGGTCACTGTCACTTCATTGTAGGACTTAGGCTTAGGTTTATTACTGACATGGCCGCACGGTGGCGCAGCGGTAGCGTTGCTGCCTTACAGCGCTTACAGCGACGAAGATTCGACTTCGATCCCGACTACGGGCGCTGTCTGTACGGAGTTTGTACGTTCTCCCCGTGACCGCGTGGTTTTTTTTCCGAGATCTTCGGTTTCCTCCCACACTCCAAAGACGTACAGGTATGTAGGTTAATTGGATTGGTATAATTGTAAATTGTCCCTAGTGTGTGTGGGATAGTGTTAATGTGTGGGGATCGCTAGTCGGTGCGGACTCGGTGGGCCGAAGGGCCTGTTTCCGCACTGTATCTCTAAGCTAAACTAAATTAAACTAAAGTGCAGGGAAAAGCTTTGTTTTGCATGCTATCTTAACTAATGGGCCATACATAGTTACAATCAGTTCAAACTCAAGTACAATGGATAGAGCAAAGGGGAAGATACATAGTGTAGGACATAGTTCTCAGCATTGTATCGCATCAGTTCCATCGACAAAGTCCAAAGTCCGCAGTGGGGTAGAGGTGAATCAGACAGTACTCTCGCTTTTCAAAGCATCTGACGCCTGATAATGGAGGGGAAGTAGCTGTTCCTAAGTCTGGCGGTGTGCACTTTGAAGCTTCTGTACTTTCTGCCGGGCGGGAGAAAGGAGAAGCAGCAATGACCGGAGTGGGACAGATCTTTGATCATGTTGCCTGCTTCTCTGAGGCAGCGTGAAGTGTAGGTGGAGTCAATGGTGGGAAGTCTGGTCTGTGTGATGAACTGGGCCACATTCACATCTCTCAGCAATTTCTTGTGACCTTGGGCAGAGCTGTTTCCAAACCAAGCTGTGCTGCAACCCAACAGTGCTGGCTTGTTATAGATATCTTCTTTCAGACTTGATGTAAAACTTCAGATGGAAATAAAGATATCAAAGAAGAATGTGGAAATTAACTGAGACTTAAAGAACTGCTGGTTTGCAAAAGAAGACACGAAGGGTCTCAACCCAAATCGTCCCCTACCCTCCCTCCACCTCCCCCCCTTCCTCCCCCCCCTTCCCCCCTCCCCTCCCACCCCTAGCCGTGTCCTCCAGAGATGCTGCCCGATCCGCTGAGTTTCTCCAGCACTTTGTGTCCACCTGTTGTTTTGGCTAATATTTATGCCACATTCAATTTTCCTTTAAACCAGATTGCCTGATTTTTTCCCTGCATTATTGGTTGTGGGAGCTTGGTAGAAGCAAAGTAGCACATATTCTACCCGGCAGCAGTTGTTATTTTTCACAAATAATTTTTTGGTGATAAAAACATTGGTGTTATGTTGACATTGGTTTCATGGGTTAGGGGTGCTTGAAACAAGTGCTGCACATCTTCCTATCTTTCCTGCCTCTTATTTACAATCATGGTAGATTCTAGCATTGTGCTCTTAGATCTTGCATCATCGCTGTTTAACTTGAGGGAGCAAACCGAAGCCTAAATCTGTACATGACTCCTGAAAACAAAACGGAACAAGCAACACGCTTGGATGTAAGAAGTAATACCGCATTGATATTTTATTGTCACTTGGAGATCAGCGACCCCAGACCTCATCAAAATGACGAGATCTAAAGACATAGTTCAAAGATTTGACATTAAAAAAATTCCAACGCATGTTTTAAAAGCACCTGTACTTATCAATGATGTTTTGTTTAAACTGGGATGATCCCTTTATTCTCTGAGTCCAAATATACATTAAATCAGCAGGAAACTTAGCATTGTCATTAAAAGCCTCATGTAGTGGAGTGAAACCTTCTCAGAGCTTTAATGTTTTGTTTGGTGACATTTGACTTTATCACTAATTTATTAATCTTCAAACACTTTTATCTGCTTTCATTTTTTTTTGGTGTGTTTTGGTGGCCACAACTCTTAGTGCATTGGCTTACATCACATCAGAGTTTAGTTTAGTTTAGTTTGGTTTGGTTTACCTTATTATTGTCATTTGTACCGAGACACAGTGGAAAGCTTTTGTTTGCTTGTTATTCAGTCAGAGAAAAAAAAAATACATCAAACCATCCACAGATAAAGGATAAAAGGTACAACATTTAGTGCACGATGTAACATTGGAGCCCGACAATGTCCGATTATTGATAAATCATAGCTGTCCAATATAGGGAGTGGAGGCAAAATGTGTGCTAACATCGAACTAGTTTGATTGATGGTCTGTGTGGACTAGATGGGCCAACAGGCCTATTTCCATGCTGTATCTGTCTAAACTGAACTATCTAACGTCGTGATTTTTTTGCATTGACATCCGAGGCAGATCTTACACTGTTTTACCATGGTGTCTGGTGCCATTTCTAAAACAGAATTGGGTGGGAGAAAACATCAGGCATGTGGACAACGTTTGTACTTCTGAAATCACAGTCATTCAACAGTCACTGTACTTTCTATTTAACTCTAAGATTATACAGCACTGGTAATAGACCCAGGAAACTTTTAACTTTTCATTAAAAAAATTCCATTGAATTATTATCAGTCAATTCCAACTGTCAAGCAAAAAAGAGCAAAAGAGATAAATCTTGCGTCTGAGGAAGGGTCTCGACCCGAAACGTCACCGATTCCTTCTATCCAGAGATGCAGCCTGGCCTGTTGAGTCACTCCAGCATTTTGAGTCTATCTTCAGTCTAAACCAGCATCTGCAGTTCCTTCCTACCCAATCTTGTCCATAGTTCCATTTCCTTTTCTGTTCCTCACCCCATCTCTTTATTCCTCACCCCATCTCTTTTTTTTTTCTCTCTCTCTCTCTCTCTCTCTCTCTCTCTCTCTCTCTCTCTCTCTCTCTCTCTCTCTCTCTCTCTCTCTCTCTCCCTCTCCCCCCCTCTCTCTCTCTCCCTCTCTCTCTCTCTCTCTCTCTCTCTCTCTCTCTCTCTCTCTCTCTCTCTCTCTCTCTCTATCTCTATCTCTCTCTCTCTACCTTTCTTTGGTTCATTAATATCCTTACTGGAAGGAAATATGCTGTCATTCCTGTGACACTCCTGACCCAGACAGTGTGGCTGACTCTTAACAGCATTGGGAATAGGCATTGTGTGCAGGTGAATGAAGCACGACAGCCATTCTAAACTCCTTTTAATATGGAATGACTTTGCCGCACCATCACACATGTAGACATGGGAACAGATCAGTGAATTACAACGGAAAATGGAATGTAGTTCATTAACACTGCTTATTGCGTCTCGTGTAAGGAGGGCATCTATACACCTTCGCATCTTCCTCGATTGATAACATATTTTAAATTGAAGTCAGGAAGCTCTTGTTTCAGGTCTACTTAGACAAGTGTGGAATGAAGTAGGGGTGTCAGGGGCTATGAAGTGACAGGTTCTTGATTAGTACGGATGTCAGGGGTTATGGAGCGAAGGCAGAAGAATAGACAATAGACAATAGACAATAGGTGCAGAAGTAGGCCATTCAGCCCTTCGAGCCAGCACCGCCATTCAATGCGATCATGGCTGATCACTCTCAATCAGTACCCCCGTTCCTGCCTTCTCCCCATACCCCCTCACTCCGCTATCCTTAAGAGCTCTATCCAGCTCTCTCTTGAAAGCATCCAACGAACTGGCCTCCACTGCCTTCTGAAGCAGAGAATTCCACACCTTCACTACTCTCTGACTGAAAAGGTTCTTCCTCATCTCCATTCTAAATGGCCTACCCCTTATTCTTAAACTGTGGCCCCTGGTTCTGGACTCCCCCAACATTGGGAACATGTTTCCTGCCTCTAACGTGTCCAATCCCCTAATTATCTTATATGTTTCAATAAGATCCCCCCTCAGCCTTCTAAATTCCAGTGTATACAAGCCTAATTGTTCCAGCCTTTCAACATAAGACAGTCCCGCCATTCCGGGAATCAACCTAGTAAACCTACGCTGCACGCCTTCAATAGCAAGAATATCCTTCCTCAAATTTGGAGACCAAAACTGCACACAGTACTCCAGGTGCGGCCTCACCAGGGCCCGGTACAGAATGGGGTTGAGAGGGAAAGATAGCCATGATTAAATGGTGGAGTAGACTTGATGGGCCAAATCGCCTAATTCTGTTCCGACAACTAATGAACTCATGAGCTTATGAATTCCATGCTGCATTTCCAAAGGTGCAATCTCTCAGATGTTAAATTTAAATGAGGGTCAGCTTGTCAATTGCGAAGGATGTAATAACTCACATGCTCTCTGAGGACAGAACAAAGAATTGAAAGATCTCTCAGAGTTCTGGGAGTATTTTTCCTTAAACAAATCCGAATGATCCTAATTCTGTAAAATTGTACATTGTCCCTCGTGTGTAGGATAGCGCTAGTGTACGGGGTGATCGCTGGGTGGCGCGGATTCTGTTGGCCAAAGAGCCTGTTTCCTTGCTGTATCTCTGAAGACTAAAGTCTAACAAAGGACATCGGCCCATTCCAGCACAGATCTAGAGAAACCTAAACATCCCCCGTCGTAGCATTCAATTGCTTCTTAAATAATTCCAAGGATTTTGCCTACATCTCATAAAGAGATTATGAAGAGATGTCTTTAGGTCATTTGTGAGGGTGAAGATTTAGCAAATTGGGTTTAGCAGATTTAGAAGATTTAGCATATGAGGGAAATATGAAATGGTCTGTTTGGGTATGAAAAATGAAATGGAAGCTATTATTTAAATAGTGAGGAATTACAGAGCTCAGAAAAGCAGACTGATCTGTATTCTAACAATATGATTCCCAAAAGGCAGGCACAACAGGGAAAGCTAACAGACCATTACCATTTATTGTGAAGAGAATAGAATATAACTGTAGGGAGGTTATGCTTCACTTTACCTTTCTCTTCCTCCCTTTATTTTTTCCCATTCTCTCTCATTCTCTCTCTCTCTCTCTCTCTCTCTCTCTCTCTCTCTCTCTCTCTCTCTCTCTCTCTCTCTCTCTCTCTCTCTCTCTCTCTCTCTCTCTCTCTCTCTCTCTCTCTCTCTCTCTCTCTCTCTCTCTCTCTCTCTCTCTCTCTCTCTCTCTCTCTCTCTCTCTCTCTCTCTCTCTCTCTCTCTCTCTCTCTCTCTCTCTCTCTCCCTCCCTCCCCCCCCCCCCCCTGATTTAGGGATCTAGTTTGGACAGGTTAAACCTGGAGTTTAGAACATCGAGGGAGGACTTGATTGAAACACATGAAATCCTGAGATGCTCAACGTGGTAGAAGTGAAGAGGTTGTTTTGTGCCTTGGAGAATCTAGAGAGTTTGAATGTAAGAGCTTCTCATTCAAAAGAGATTACAGATTAGATCATAGATTAGTCTATTGTCCAATACACCTGGGTGCAATGAAATTCCTTGTTCACATGAAGCTCACAGAATAAATGGTACACATTCAGTAATGATAAATATACCAATAAGTACAACAAATACAATGGCGTGTGCAAAAACTGAGTGGTGCAAAAGAATATTAAAATAGGATAATAGAATAGTCAATTAGGTAGAGTTAGGTGTAACAGTATGTGGCAGAACCTCTGGGACTGGGATGTGAATGAAAGTGTTTGGCTCAGGAGTCTGATAGCTGTGGGGAAGAGGTTATTCATAAGTCTGAAGGTCTGATCCTTGTTGACCTCCCAGCGGAGTGAGCTGTCCGCCAGGGAATGTTGCCGACTGGCCCGCTGCAGACTGCAGGAGTACGTGTTGAGGGATGCACTGAAGCTTGGTGCAGTCAACGCCAAGGCCCTGTGGGGGAGGATCACAGTCTAGGGTCCTTCCGCTGCTGGACATGGGGGGCAGGGTGTGGTGGAGAGAGATGCCCCTCCAAATAAGGGATACTGTGTAAATTTCATTGTAAATCTGAAAATGAATACCTGTATTGAACGTGTAACCTCCGGAAATGTCGGATGGGGTTGTTAAAAAGATGTTTTGTAAATATTTATTACTTGAATAAAGTATTTGTTGATTTAATAAAAATAAGTCTGGAGGTCTGAGTGGTCGAGCCCCTGTAGCTTTTCCCAGAGGGTGGAAGAGAGAAAAAGGAATAGCCAGGGTAGCCGGCATCCTTGACAATACTTCCAGCCTTCCTGGTACACCGTGAGGGTGGTCTGGATGGGAGGAAGTGATGAGCCCGTGCTGGACTGGGCTGTGATCACCACTCTCTGCAGGTTCCGGCAGTCAAGAGCAGAACGGTTGTCATACCAGGCAGCAATGCTTCCCACCAATGGTGCTTTTATTGTCACATTAAACCATGAGAGGAATAGATCAGGTAGACGCTTAAGTCTCTTGCCAAGTGTAGGGAAATCAAGAACCGGAGAACATAGGTTTTAGGTGAAGGGGGAAAGGATTTAATAGGAATCTGAGGGGTAACGTTTTCGTACAAAGGATGGGTGAGTGTATGGATCGAGCTGCCAGATGAAGTAGTTGAGGCAGGGACTAGAGCAATACTTAAGAGACAATTAGACAGGTACATGGAGAGGAGAGGTTTGGAGGGATATGGGCCAAATGCAGGCAGGTGGACTAGTGTAGATGGGACATGTTGGTTGGTGTGGCAAGTTGGGCCGAAGGGCCTGTTTCCATGATGTGTGACTCTATGACTCTATGTGCGAAGTGCTAGCACAGTGAAATTCTCCATAACCCTGATCCCCGATTAGCAAGTGCACAGAAACAGTCTACTGAGAATACCTTCCCCAGCACATCTACAGAGGTTTGAGAGAAGCTCGGAGGACTCAGATTCCTAAGAAAGTAAATATGCTGGTGGGCTTTCTGAATCACCACGTCAGTATGAAGGAACAGAGATGAGCAAATGTGTCTTTGATAATCTCTTTCCCAAAGACGGCGAAAGCAGAGTCTTTGAATAGGTGGACTCTGGGTAAGTAAATAGTCTGAAGAAGGGTCTCGACCCGAAACGTCACCCATTCCTTCTCTCCTGAGATGCTGCCTGACCTTCTGAGTTACTCCAGCATTTTGTGACTAAATACCTCCGGGTAAGTAAAGATTGGTGTGAATGACTACCGAAAGTAAGTAAGGTTGCGGATTTGGGCTACAATTAGATCAGCCGTGATATTATTGGATGATAAGTCAGGCTCAAACAGCTGAGTGGACAACTCCAGCTCCTAATTGGCATTAACCACATCAATGGCATTTCTCTTATGAACAAATTTTTCTGATATCAGTCATCAAATTATCTTTAGTTGCTTAAACCATTTTCCCTCAGGTTAAGCACAGTTTAATTTCAAGTAATATTCTGCACTTAAAATTTATAACAGCCTTAAACATCCGAAATTGCTTTATAGAGTTATGGAGTCATAGAGTGATACAGCGTGGAAACAGGACCTTTGGCCCAACTTGCCCACACGGGCCAACATGTCCCAGCTACACTAGTCCCAGCTGCCAGCGTTTGGCCCATATCCGTCCAAACCTGTAATATCCATGTACCTGTCTAGATAGACAGGGATAGACCCAGCCTCAACTACCTCCTCTGGCAGCTTGTTCCATACACCCACCACCCTTTGTGTGGAAAAGTTACCCCTCAGATTCCTGGTAAATCTTTTCCCCTTCACCTTAAACCTATGTCCTCGTTTCACCTACTCTGGGCAAGATACTCTGTGCATCTACCCGATCTATTTCTCTCATGATTTTATACACCTCTATAAGATCACCCCTCATCCTCCTGCACTCCAAGGAATAGAGTACCAGCCTACTCAACCTTTCACTATAGCCCAAACCCTCTAGTGCTGGCAACATCCTCGTAAAGACCCTCGAGTCCTGGCAACATCCTCGTTAATAGACACAGAAAGCTGGAGTAAATCAGCGGGACAGACAGCATCTCTGGAAAGGAGAGAAGAACCTTTCGGGTCGAGACCCTTCTTCAGACTGGTTAGGGATAAGGGAAACGAGAGATATAGACGATGATTTAGAGAGATAAAGAACAATGAATGAAAGATATGCAAAAAAGTAACGATGATAAAGGAAACAGACCATTGTTAACGGTTTGTTGGGTGAAAACAAGAAGCTAGTGTGACTTGGGTGGGGGAGGGAGAGAGAGAGAGGGAATGCTGGGGCTACCTGAAGTTAAATAAATCAATATTTATACCACTGGGTTGTAAGCTGCCCAAGTGAAAAATGAGATGCTGTTCCTCCAATTTGCATTTAGCCTCCCTCTGACAATGGAGGAGACCTAGGACAGAAAGGTCTATGTGGGAATGGGAAGGAGAATTAAAGTGTTTAGCAACCGGGAGATCAGGTAGGTTCAGGCGGACTGAGCGAAGGTGTTCAGCTTAAGATCACTTCCCTGAACATTAAATATTTTCAACATTCTTTTCTAAAGGAAAGTATCACACAATGCTGGAGTAACTCAGCAGGTCAGGCAGCATCTCGGGAGAGAAGGAATGGGTGACGTTTTGGGTCGAGACCCTTCTTCAGACTGATGTCAGGGGGGCGGGACAAAGGAAGGATATAGGTGGAGACAGGAAGACAGTGGGAGAACTGAGAAGGGGGAGGGGAAGAGAGCGACAGAGGAACTATCTAAAGTTGGAGAAGTCAGTGTACATACCGCTGGGCTGCAAGCTGCCCAAGCGAAATATGAGGTGCTGTTCCTCCAATTTCCGGTGGGCCTCACTATGGCACTGGAGGAGGCCCATGACAGAAAGTTAGACTGGGAGTGGGAGGGGGAGTTGAAGTGCTCGGCCGCCGGGAGATCAGGTTGGTTAAGGCGGACTGAGCGAAGGTGTTGAGCGAAATGATCGCCGAGCCTGCGTTTGGTTTCGCCGATGTAGAGAGGTTGACATCTAGAGCAGCGGATACAATAGATGAGGTTGGAGGAGGTGCAGGTGAACCTCTGTCTCACCTGGAAAGACTGTTTGGGTCCTTGGATGGAGTCGAGGGGGGAGGTAATAGGAAAAGTATTCCCAGAACATTCAGACTGTTCTCAACACTTCTCCCCTCCCATCCCCCCTGATAACAGGTGATATTTTAGTACATAGAATGCAGAACAGTACAGCACAGGAACAGGCCCTTTGGCGGGCAATGTGCCGAGCATGATGCCAGGATAAACTCATCTCATCTGGCTGCACACAATTCATTTCACTTTCACTTCAACTCCATTTGAATCCCTCAAACCAGGATTGATCATGGAGGCTCCAGAACAATTGTACTCAGGTAGATATGACCTTAGGCCTCACTGAAATGTATAAGGTAAAGTGGGGATAGAACTTAACCATGCTATTGCTGTTCACTGTTTGGGCATTAGAAATTCCACCGGAGAATAATTCGGAAACACATTCAGTGATAAAAAAAGATAGACACTAACTGCTGGCATAACTCAGCGGGTCAGGCAGCATCTTTGGTTAAGAAAAAGATGGTGACATTTTAGGTTGGGACCCTTCTTCAGTGTGGTGGGATTAGTGTAGATGGTTCATGTTGGTCGGTTTGGGCAAGCTGGGCCGAAGGGCTTGTTTCCACACTGTTTGACCCTATGACACACAGTGACTCATGACTTTATAAATCATCTAAGAATTGGAGGTGGATTGATTGGGTAGATGCCGAGAGGTTGCTTCCTCTTGTTGAGGTTATACGGGACAGAGAATTGAGTGGTAGGTGGAGCACTCCCTCTATGACATATATCAGCGCCTCCTATGTAAGAAGTCCCATCTAGTTTTAGTCCAGACTAGCGTTAATGAGATACTGACGATATTTGACTCCTTTTAAAAAGTACAGCTAACCAAATGTGCGGTTAGTGCTGGCTGATCTCTGAAGTTGTTCATATGTACCAGCAGTCTGGTGTTGGTGTGCTATCCACATTCCAGTCACAGAGTGCCTGTTGATCAGGACTGCAATAGCTCCACATATTTGCAGGGGCTTTGAACTTAGCCCCCAACGAGTTTCCATCTGCATAAGTGTTGCTGCTGGGAGCTACTGAATCAGCTTTGATGACGACCATGCCAAAGCCAGCTAAAGCAATCTGAATAGAACATTTCACAACTGGAAAGGAAAATGAAATGAACCATGCAAAGAGCCAAATCTACACTCTATTTCAGTTTAAACCTCGCATAGTTTCATGATACTGATAAAAGATGCAGATTGCTTGGCTCTCAGAGAGTTCTAGTCAATAAATCACATCCAACAGACCAACAGTAGCCAGATCTGCACTCACAGAAATGGGAAACACTTACCCAGTAATAATAAGCAATCATGGCTCAAAAATCCATTTATTCACAAAATGCTGGAGTAACTCAGCAGGTCAGGCAGCATCTCGGGAGAGAAGGAATGGGTGACGTTTCGGGTCGAGACCCTTCTTACTCAAAAATCCATATCTCCAGATCCATCACAATTGAAGAAATGTTAGAGGGCTTTAAAGAGCGATAGACGTCATGGATTTAATCATTTAGGAGTATGTTTATTACTCTGATTGAGGCTTATCAACAGAGAGGGAGAATTTTGACAGGCATAAGAAGTTGTCCTGTACTGATTTGCTGGCAAGTGGAACTCAAGAGACTCTTGTTGCAAGGGAAGTGGAGCATGTAGAGATCTTGGATATATAATAGATGGAGCTGAATTTTATGATTTTGGTATTAAACCGGTTTGAATCATCTATGATATGAACATGGTGGGAAAATGGGATTATCTTAAATGGGGCGTCTTGGTCAGCATGGATCAGTGGGCATAACTCCGATAGGCTTGGAGCGACTAGGCTTGTATACACTGGAATTTAGAAGGATGAGAGGAGATCTTATCGAAACGTATAAGATTATTAGGGGGTTGGACACGTTAGAGGCAGGAAACATGTTCCCAATGTTGGGGGAGTCCAGAACAAGGGGCCACAGTTTAAGAATAAGGGGTAGGCCATTTAGAACTAAGATGAGGAAAAACTTTTTCAGTCAGAGAGTTGTGAATCTGTGGAATTCTCTGCCTCAGAAGGCAGTGGAGGCCAATTCTCTGAATGCATTCAAGAGAGAGCTGGATAGAGCTCTTAAGGATAGCGGAGTCAGGGGGCATGGGGAGAAGGCAGGAACGGGGTACTGATTGAGAATGATCAGCCATGTTCACATTGAATGGCGGTGCTGGCTCGAAGGGCTGAATGGCCTCCTCCTGCACCTATTATCTATTGTCTATATGGACACAACCAATGTCACAATGTCGGAGTCATCTGTAAACAAATAAAATAGGGATATTCTTCCCTATCCAGGAATTATCTTTGCGAAGATAAAAGCTGCCAGCTTCAATTGAAATTCATGTTACGTTGAATTACAATTTACTGCATATGCTTTGGATTAAACAAATGTCAGAGATCCACGGTGATTTCCAGCTGTTCATCCAGCTATCAGTGTTCATCACCTTCATGTCTCGACGCCATCTGCTCCGATACCTGTCGCTGACAGAGGTTTTATGGAAGGTCAGGAGGGGCCCATTAGCATTCTGCAGCTGGTGTGTCACGCAAAAGGCATCTAAATCTTCCAACACCTGGCTAGACAGAGTCTAAGAGTAACTCAGCGGGACAGGCAGCATCTCTGGAGAGGAGGAATGGGTGACGTTTCGGGTCGAGACCCTTCTTCAGACCCGAAACGTCACCCGTTCCTTCTCTCCAGAGATGCTGCCTGTCCCGCTGAGTTATTCCAGCATTTTGTGGCTATTTCATATTTTCATATTTATTTCAGATACAGCGCGGAAACAGGCCTTTTCGGCCCACCAAGTCCGCACCGCCCAGCGATCCCCGCACATTAACACTATCCTACACGCACTAGGGACAATTTTTACATTTACCCAGTCAATTAACCTACATACCTGTACGTCTTTGGAGTGTGGGAGGAAACCGAAGATCTCGGAGAAAACCCACGCAGGTCACGGGGAGAACGTACAAACTCTCCTTACAGTACAGCGCCCGTAGTCAGGATCGAACCTGAGTCTCCGGCGCTGCATTCGCTATAAAGCAGCAACTCTACCGTTGCGCCACCGTGCCGCCCTATCTTCGGTTTAAACCAGCATCTTGCAGGTCCTTCGCACACATTCCCCGACAGAGTATATTTTAGTTTCATCCCAAATATTGCAGCATTTTGACTCTGGTTAGCAATGTTGTTGACTGTTAATTTGCTTATTCATTAAAAAAAATAACTCTGAAAATAACTCGGCAACACACAACACAGCAGATGACTCTTTATAAAAACACTTATGTAACGCCAAATGGCCGCATTAGCTCTTCAGTACTCATACTAAACTATAAGGTGTATAGTAAGGAGCAGCAGATGCTGGTTTAAACCGAAGATAGACAGAAAAAGCTGGAGTAACTCAGCGAGACATGCAGCATCTCTGGAGAGAAGGAATGGGTAACGTTTCGGGTCGAGACCCTTCTTCTCAAGCTGAAACCTCACCCATTCCTTCTCTCCAGAGATGCTGCCTGTCCCTCTGAGTTACTCCAGATTTGTGTGTCTATCTTCACTATACAATAAGGTATTGTTCTGTGTGCCTTAAGGATATTGTCTGTTTAATTATGGAAAGCACAAGACATTCATTTTGCAGAGGTAATGAAATGGTGAAATATGTATTGCATTGGAGGTATTAATTTATTGATTTTTGTTTGTTTATTATGTGTGATCTATGAGTATTGTATTTAAAAGCCTGTTATGCTGCCGTGGGCAAGTAATTCATTGTTCCATTGTCGATACATATGACAATTAAACACTCTTGACTTTTAACTCCTCTTGCTGTGGGACCATTACCAGCCCTTGACCCATCTTCTAGTATCGGAAGAAACTTCCAATAACTTAAGGAATGATCAGTAAGTCCCACCAAAAAGTATAAATGGCTGCTTATCGGGTTAGATATGTCAAATTGTTCAACTGTTTTGCTTATAAAGATTTCCCAAGTTGTGATAAACGGTATACATCCATACAACCTCTTTCAGTGAGAGACTTAAGCTTTACAGTACAGATGGGGAATGATGTCTGTTGTTGCTGATTGTCCGTTATAACCAAATAACGGATTCACTCCAACCACTGTCACAATGAGTTGTTTTCAAATACAAAGGTCATAAGGTCATTAGGAATAGGGGTAGAATTAGGCCATTCGGCCCATCAATTCGACTCCGCCATTCAATCATGGCTAATCTATCTCTCACTCCTAACCCCATTCTCCTGCCTTCTCCCCATAACCTCTGACACCTGTACTAATCAAGAATCTATCTCTGCCTTAAAAATATCCACTGACTTGTCCTCCACAGCCATCTGTGGCAGAGAATTCCACAGATTCACCACCCTCTGACTAAAGAAATTTCTCCTCATCTCCTTCCTAAAAGAACATCCTTTAATTCTGAGGCTATGACCTCTAGTCCTAGACTCTCCCACTAGTGGAACCATCCTCCCCACATCCATTCTATCCAAGCCTTTCACTATTCTATATGTTTCAATGAGGTGTGTCCCCCCTCATTCTTCTAAACACAAAGTTCTTTTTAGCAGTTAAAAGTGTATTTTTGTTACTGCAAGCTAAATATACCAAAGGCTGGCTGTTGCATTGTTTAATAGAGTATCATTGCACAAGTGTCAATAGAAGCAATCAATAGTATAAGAAAATAACTGCAGATGCTGGTACAAATCGATTTATTCACAAAATGCTGGAGTAACTCAGCAGGTCAGGCAGCATCTCGGGAGAGAAGGAATGGGTGACGTTTCGGGTCGAGACCCTTCTTCAGACTGATGTCGGGGGTGGGACAAAGGAAGGATATAGGTGGAGACAGGAAGATAGAGGGAGATCTGGGAAGGAGGAGGGGAAGGGAGGGACAGAGGAGCTATCTGAAGTTGGAGAAGTCGACGTTCATACCACCGGGCCGCAAACTGCCCAGGCGAAATATGAGGTGCTGCTCCTCCAACTTCCGGCGGGCCTCACCATGGCACTGGAGGAGGCCCATGACAGAGAGGTCAGACTGGGAATGGGAGGGGGAGTTAAAGTGCTGGGCCACCGGGAGATCAGTTGCGTTAATGCGGACCGAGCGCAGGTGTTCAGCGAAGCGATCGCCGAGCCTGCGCTTGGTTTCGCCGATATAGATAAGTTGACATCTAGAGCAGCGGATGCAATAGATGAGGTTGGAGGAGGTGCAGGTGAACCTCTGTCTCACCTGGAAAGAATGTTTGCGTCCTTTGATGGAGTTGAGGGGGGAGGTAAAGGGACAGGTGTTGCATCTCGTGCGGTTGCAAGGGAAAGTGCCCGGGGTTAGGGTGGTTTGGGTAGGAAGGGACGAGTGGACCAGGGAGTTGCGGAGGGAACGGTCTCTGCGGAACGCAGAGAGGGGAGGGGATGGGAAGATATGGCCAGTGGTAGGGTCCTGTTGTAGGTGACGGAAATGTTGGTGGATAATATGTTGGATCCGCTGGCTGGTGGGGTGGAAGGTGAGAACGAGGGGGATCCTGTCCTTGTTGCGAGTGTGGGGATGGGGAGCAAGAGCGGAGCTGCGGGATGTAGAAGAGACCCTAGTGAGAGCCTCATCTATAATGGAGGAGGGGAAGCCCCGTTTTCTGAAAAACGAGGACATCTCGGAAGCCCTAGTGTGAAACACCTCATCCCGGGCGCAGATGCGGCGTAGACGGAGGAATTGGGAGTAGGGGATAGACTTTTTGCAGGGGACCGGGTGGGAAGAAGTGTAGTCCAGATAGCTGTGCGAGTCGGTGGGCTTGTAATAAATGTCCGTCACTAGTTTTTCTCCTGTGATGGAGATGGTGAGGTCCAGAAACGGGAGGGAGATGTCAGAGATAGTCCAGGTATATTTAAGAGCAGGATGGAAATTGGAGGTGAAGTGTATAAAGTCAGTGAGTTCTGCATGGGTGTAAGAGGTAGCACCAATGCAGTCGTCGATGTAGCGGAGGTAGAGTTCGGGGATGGGGCCAGTGTACGTCTGGAACAGGGATTGTTCGACGAATCAATTGTCTATTTCAATGGCCTGTAACTAGCACCATGTGTTCTTAATGAGACAGTTTCTGATTACTATGGGGACATCCATCTGCTATTACCGAAATCTGCGACAAAGAAGTCCGTAATAACGAGAGTGGACTGTAGTTGTAATGATATATCTGCCATAGTTGTTGTTGTTGTTGTTGTTGGTCCTTCGGGTTCGAAGATGACCATGACTACTTTCAGTTGGAGGATTGGTGACTGTGGGTCCAGAAGTGACTGGTGAGGCCAATCCGGGCCCGGAAGGCACGCCCACACGTATGACACAAGTGGATGGGTGCTGCAGTGGAAGTGGAGGTAGCCCGGGCCTTGCGCGCGGTGCGTTTTCCTCTGGGCCTCTGCAGTGCATCTGTTCTCTGCTGCACGGGCTCCTGCCATAGTAATCACAGTTATATTTACGTCGAAGTTCACCTCCATCATGGTGCACCCACCATAGCTCTCCATCTTCTAATAGTCTGTTTACCTAATATTACTGATTATTAATTTATTATGCCATTGATTATTATATATTTATTTGAATGTGTTTTGTGTTAATGAGCCTGTAAAGCTGCAGGAAGTAAGAATTTCATTGTTCTACAGCGGGTTCATATAACGATGAAATACTCTTGTCTCCAGATGCAAAAGATGCTACCATCACTGGTAACACCAGCATATAATACATATCCAAAATGGTCCCTTAATTATGTAACCTGGGATCATTTTATTTAAAGGAAGGATTTCAAATAGTAAGCAAAACTCAAAGTGCTGGAGGAATTCAGCAGGTCAGACAGCATCTCCGCAAAAAAATGGACAGATGATGTTTCGAGATGGGACCCTTCTTCAGACTTAAGTTCAGTAAACTTTCATTTGATTGTTAAGGCGGAGATTGACAGATACTTGATTGGTAAGTGTGTCAAGCATTATGCGGAGAAGGCAAGAGAATGGGGTTGAGAGGGAAAGATAGATCAGCCATGATTGAATGGAGGAGCAGACTCGATGGGCCGAATGGCCTACTTCTGTTCATATTACTTATGAACATGAACCTATTGTATCCAAGTCACATCAATGAGATGATTCATGCATAGTATAGCTAACATTCGATGACAGAAAATAGTAATAATCTTTGTGTAAAACTGATGGACTATACTTGCAAAGATTTACAGATGGTGTTAGGCAAGTTTATAAAGTTTCCAGTGATTTAAGGAGACTTAAGGACCAGTGTGATGCTTGACTAGCAGTAGTGATGTGAGTCAGAAGCCTGGCAGACTTTGCAGAAGAGGAATATTTGATACATCTCCAGTGCATTTCGTGATGTGTCACAAGATCTTACATTACCCTCAGACAAAGGTCTCTGAAGATATAAGACAATAACTGCAGATGCTGGTACAAATCGAAGGTATTTATTCACAAAATGCTGGAGTAACTCAGCAGGTCAGGCAGCATCTCAGGAGAGAAGGAATGGGTGACGTTTCGGGTCGAGACCCTTCTTCAGACTGATGTCAGGGGGGCGGGACAAAGGAAGGATATAGGTGGAGACAGGAAGATAGAGGGAGATCTGGGAAGGGGAGGGGAAGAGAGGGACAGAGGAACCATCTAAAGTTGGAGAAGTCGATGTTCATACCACTGGGCTGCAAGCTGCCCAGGCGAAATATGAGGTGCTGTTCCTCCAATTTCCGGTGGGCCTCACTATGGCACTGGAGGAGGCCCATGACGGAAAGGTCAGACTGGGAATGGGAGGGGGAGTTGAAGTGCTCGGCCACCGGGAGACCAGTTTGGCCAACGCGGACCGAGTGCAGGTATTGAGCAAAGCGATCGCCAAGCCTGCGCTTGGTTTCGCCGATGTAAATAAGTTGACATCTGGAGCAGCGGTCTCTGAAGGTGATACTTCATTGTTAGTTCTTCACATTCCTATAGTCTCCTGGTTTCCTGTTGTTTCTAGTTCATGATGTATGCATAATTGCAAAACTAAGCCAAAGAAACATAGCTTTTCTTCAAGCAAGTAAATATTTGTTATACTCTATTAAACTTTTATTTGATTGTTTTGAGGTCACATCAATGAGGTAACTCACTTATAGCGTTGTTGATATCTGATGTGTGGGAGAAAATACTTACTGGCTGCTTACTGCAGATATAGCCAAGTGAATTAAGCATGAAGATGGACCTTTCAATTTGTCACCTGATCTCAAAAGAACCATTGTACCTTTTGGTGGTGTGGTACTTGAATGAGCCTCTTGCTTTGGACCATTATTCTGTGTCATTGACCAAGCTCCCCACCATTTAGGGAGAGGTTGTCCGTTTTCTTTTTCCAGTTGATATGCAGAACCCTCAAAGCGACACAAAATGCTGGAGTAACTCAGCAGGTCAGGCAGCATCTCTGGACCACATGGACTTTTCAGGTCAAAACCTTTCCCCAGAGGCTGCCTGACCTGTTCAACATTTCTAACACTTGTGCTTTTTATTTCACCTCATCAGCTTTTTCAGTTTTTTTGTGCTTTTCTGTGGAAGCATTTCCGCCCTGCGGCCCTGTATAAGTTAAACGTTATAGACCAGCGTTCTGGATTTATTTTAGTTACTTTTCTCCTGAAAATTACAGTAGCTACTTTAGTGTGATTGCAGTTTCCCATTTGCAAGATTATGATTTATGGGCTTATCGTAACCTGTAAAATATAAACTCCTGAGTTTTCAAATCTTATGACTCACAAAGATAAGCTCAGAAGTTATGTCATTTTGAATATCTCCTTTTATTGCAACCTCTGCAAATTTACCACACTAAATTCATGAAATATCATGGGTTCTGGTTTATAGGAATTAAGCATAAATGTAATCTGTGAATAGAAAATTGAAAAAATGATTTAGGACAAAAATGCCCTGTTCCTTAAGCATTTATCAAGCAATATTCTCCCCTGTCACAATGCTGTTCATTTAAAATAATGTTATTCGTTTTGGACAAGATTGATTTCATTAGGAATAGCTTTGTCACAGAGAATGTTTATACACTTTAGGCAGCTTAAAATCAGTTGTCTTAAAATATTAGAATAATGTTTTTCTGTCACCAATGATTTATGTTAACTTGCCAGAATTGGATAAAACTATTTTTTTTTTAATGAGTTCAAAATCATAATCAGACTTGCTGGAAAAATTGAAATACAATTATCGGACGAGGATTATGAAATGCAGCAAAAACACGAATGTGACTCTCACTGTGAATCTAAACGTGCAATGTGAGCATTTCAGTGCGACGCGCGTTAAGTAAACTTAGTCCCATTGATCCATCGGGCGGCACAGTAGCGCAACTGGTAGAAGTGCTACCTCACAGCGCCCGAGACCCGGGTTAAATCATGACCTCGGGTGCTGTATGTGTGGAGTTTGCACGTTCTCCCTGTGACCGCCGAGGTTTCCTCTGGGGGCTCTGGTTTCCCCCACATCCAAAAGACATGTGGGTTTGTAGGTTAGTTGGTTTCTGTAAAATTGCCCCTTGTGTGCAGTGAATGGATGGAAAAGTAGAATGACGTGGAACTAGTGTGAATGGGTGATCGATGGTCGGCGTGGACTCGGTGGGCTGAAGGGCCTGTTTCCATGTTATATCTCTAAATGAAACTAAACTAAACTAAACTAAAGATCCAGAGAAGTAAATCAGCGTAGATTCTCCTACTTTTTAAAATGTGTACACATCAGGTTTTAAATAACCGCATTATGTTCTTAATCGTACAGTAATAAGAATACAGAAGGTGACAGATTTCCAGCAATGCGGAATGTTGCTTTTGTAGTCATGGAGTCGTACAGCATGGAAACAAGCCCTTCTGCTCAATTCTTCCATGCAGACTGAGGCAGCCTATTTAATTCTACATTACATTAATCCTATTTGGCCCATATCATTCTGTTCATTTACTCTGTACTTATCTGTGATTGTTCCTGGCTCCACCATATGTGAAAAGCTTGTCTCTCTGATCTCCTCTAAATATTTCTCTTCTCACCCTAAACCTATACCATTTATTTTTAGACTCCCCAATTCTTGGAAGAAGTCTTGTGTCTATCTATGCTTTCAATGCCCCTTCATAATTCGACAGACCTCTATAAGATCACTCCTCGGCCTCCTGCGTTCCAATGAGAGTAATCCCAGTTTATCCAATCTCTCCTTGTAGCTGGAGCCCTCCATTCTAGACGAAGCCCTAGTGAATCTCTCCTGCACTCTTTCTGTGCAAGCACTTCCTTTCTATAGTGGGGAAGACCACAACTGCACACAATATTCGTGGTGTGGCCTAACCTATGTTTTATACAGCTGCAACATGATCTCCCAACTGTTATACTCAATACTATGAAGGCAAACAACCTAAATGCCGCCTTCACTGTACTATCCATCTGTGCCACCATTTCAGGAAGTACATCTCTATGTGTTATTCATTAATAAAATGTTGAAGGAGATCTATCAGGAAGAGGGTCTTTGTTTATCACGTTTACCCAAACTTAAATTTATTTGAAATATTTCATGATGTACAGTATTTCATTGCAGAAGTACTTCCAACTTGCTGTAAATAATTACGATTTGAAGGCTCCTTTGATTATCTTAGCCAGATAGTGTTTGTTGTGTATGCCTGAGTTTAGCCTGGTTTATTATCTCTTCAAGCCACCAAATTGCCATTGGAAATATTTCCACAATAAGGTCCACCGAGAATTCTTCCATCTGAGTTAAGCAATAAACAAGTTTCAGTTAATGCCACTATGTCAAATGATTCTCCGCAATTTATTGTGTTCCAGCCTTCCTGCTGTCTATTAGCCTCTTATTGCAGTTCCCTCCAAATTCTGCTTGTTTTTGTTTTCACTCACAAGATCTATGGCCATTTACGGAAAATCGGAGAGAACATAATGGGAAACAAGGAACTGCAGATGCCGGTTTAAACCAAAGGTAGACACAAAAGGCTGGAGTAACTCAACGGGACAGGCAGCATCTCTGGAGAGAAGGAATGGGTGATATTTCGGGTCAAGTCTGACAAAGGGTCTTAACCCGAAATGTCACCCATTCCTTCTCTCCAGAGATGCTGCCTGTCCCACTGAGTAACTCCAAATATTTGTGTCTATCTTTGAACATGGTAGGTAGCTGCCCTCTGAACCAGCTGCAGACTATGTTGTAAAATTAAACCCACAACATTTTGTGAGATGAGGAATTCCAGATGTTAGACTCGGCATGAATACCAAGTCAAAATCCTGAATGGCTTGATGAACAACCTGCCTCTGGTGAAGTTCCTATGGCCAATTCTGATTGTGCTTTTGTATGGTGATATTGAAGATATCTTGGTGAGTCACAACTCATGCTTTTAGTGATGTAAACAGCTTTTTTCCACAGGTAATCTCAATAATCAAAGTCTGTAGTCTCTTTTTTGCTCTTGTTTATTTTCACCCACATGCTTAGACCGTAATGTTGTATCATTGTTTTGATGTGTTTATGCTTTAATTTTAATTGTTAACTGTATGTTTGTGTTGTCATTTGTGAGCGGAGCAGCAAGGTATATGCACACACCTGGCCATTAAACTCATTCATTCATTCATTCAGACAGCAGATGTTGAAGAGAAGAAATGTTTAAGGCCTCATCCCTCTGGCTTCACAACCCGCAACTCTTCAAACCCGTCGCACACCTATTGTTCTTATCTCTGGTCTTTGTTCCAGCCACCTGCCTGTCACAAACCCCCCTTGCCTGTGTCGACCTATTGCCTGCCACACTTCATCCTGCCTCTCTCCTTTTCCAGCTTTCTTCACCCCCCCAGAATCAGTCATCCATGTTCTCCAGAGATGTTGCCTGACCTGCTGAGTTACTCCAGCATTTTGTGACCTATTGTGTCTAAGGAGGTGGATAGGTCCCAAGTTAAATGTGCTGCTTTATTCTGACTGGTATACTCTGTATAGTGTTGTTGGAGCTGCACTTACACTTGCAAATGAAAGATATTCATTAGGGCGGCACGGTGGCGCAGTGGTAGAGTTGCTGCCTTACAGCGCTTACAGCGTCAGAGACCCGGGTTCAATCCTGACTACGGGTGCTGCCTGTACGGAGTTTGTACGTTCTCCCTGTAACCGCACGGGTTTTCTCCGAGATCTTCGGTTTCCTCCCACACTCCAAAGACCTACAGGTTTGTAGGTTATTTGGCGTGGTGTAAATGTAAATTTCCCCTAGTGTGTGTAGGGGTCGCTGGTCAGTGCGGACTTGGTGGGATGAAAGGCCTGTTTCCGCACTGGTAGCTCATCTTCAAACATCTGGACTATAATAAAAAGGAATTGCAGATTCTGGTTTATATCAAATATAGACACAAAATACAGGAGCAACTCAGCGGGTCAGGCAGCATCTCTAGAGAAAATGGATAGGTGATGTTTGGGTCGGGACACTTCATCAGTCTGACGAAGGGTCCCGACCCGAAATGTCACCTATCCATTTTCGCCAGAGATGCTGCTTGACCTGTTGAGCTACTCCATCACTTAGAGACAGAGTCATACAGTGATACAGTGTGGAAACAGACCCTTCAGCCCAACTTGCCCACACAGGCCAACATGTCCCAGTTACAATAGTCCCACCTGCCAGCATTTGGTCCATATCCCTCCAAACCTGTCCTATCCATGTACCTGTCTAACTGCTTCTTCAATGATGGGATAGTCCCTGCCTCAACTACCTTCTCTGGCAGCTTGTTCCATACACCCACCACCCTTTGTGTGAAAATGTTACCCCTCAGATTCTTATTAAATCCTTCCCCCTTCTCCTTAAACCTATGTCCTCTGGTCCTCGATCCACCTACTCTGAGCAAGAGACTGTGCATCTACCTGATCTATTCCTCTCATGATCTTATACTCCTCCATAAGATCACCCATCATCCTCCTGCGCTCCAAGGAATAGAGTCACTATAGCTCAGACCCTCTAGTCCTGGCAACATCCTCGTGAACCTTCTCTGTACCCTTTCCAGCTTGACAACATGTTTCCTATAACACGGTGCCCAGAACTGAACACAATACTCTAAATGTGGCCAATTGCGCTGGTCAAGAAGGCGCAGCAACGATTGTTCTACCTAAGAACACTGAAAAAGTCTGGTCTACCCCGACAGCTGCTGACGACCTTCTATCGCTGCACCATAGTGAGCATCCTAACACATGGCATCCCTGTGTGGTATCTCAGCTGCACGGAGGCAGAGAGGAGAGCTCTTCAGCGGGTAGTCCATACAGCTACGAAGACTATCGGAACACAGCTACCAGTCTTGAAGGGCATCTACAACACACGATGCCTCAGAAAAGCCACCAGCATTCACAAAGACTCTTCACACCCCTGCAACAGTCTGTTCGAACTTCTACCATCGGGCAGACGATACAAGGCCTTCTACGCCCGCACCTCCAGACTCAAGAACAGCTTCATCCCCAGGGCAATAGCTGCCATGAACCGGTCCTGCTGAGCCGGATGGTCACATCGCACAGCGAACCGGCACAGATCTACTTGCACTTTATTCTGTTTTAAAACTGTTCTAATTTGTTTCATTGGGTTGTATAAATTAATACTGACTAGCTAATTGATTTATTGCATCGTATAGGAGGTGCATTCCCAATCTCGTTGTACCCCTGTACAATGACAATAAAGATATATTGTATTGTATTGGATTAACCTACAAACCTGCATCTCTTTGGAGTGTGGGAGTCACAGAGCGAACATACAAATCCTGCACTGACAGCACCTGTAGTCAGTATCGAATCTGGGTCTCTGGCGCTGTGAGGCAGCAGCTCCACCGCCATGCCACCGTGCCACCGTGCCGCCGTGCCATCAAGCTTTCTGCGTTTGGTGCCGCACTCTTTTGCCCATGTTTGTGCCCAGCTTTTTGAATGATGACTGGAGCTGGGTGTTCCTTGTAAAAAGACAGAACAGCGGTGAGCAATTTATGGATGGGTAAACACTACGCAGCACAGTTGACTACATTTTCCAGTGGTTTGCTGATGGTTGAACTTTGACAAATGGGACTTCCCATTGGTACTGTTTTTCTTTGGGAAGGACGTACCTCGTAAATTACCCCTTCCTCTTTCCCCTGCCACCTCTCCATCCCCTACCCCAGAGCAAACACATTTCTCCTCCCATCTCCCACCACCCCAGTGACATTGCTTCTTTGTCCTCCTTTGTACCCACATCTCCTATCCCCGAGTCCTTTTACTCCTCCCCCTGTTTGCTTTAAACTATCTCCCTCCTGCCGGCTTGACATTTCACTCCTGTGCTTCTTTCCCTATCTGACACCCTTTTGTCTCCTTTGTCACTTCCTCCACCCATCTGTTAATCAATTCCCTCACATCTCATCTGTATCCACCTATCACTTGCCTGGTTTTGACCCGCCCCCACTTCTCTTTCGCGGTTTTCCCTCCCCTTCTTCAATCCGTCTGAAGAAGGGTCCTGACTTGAAACGTCGACTGTCCATTCGCTCTACAGATGCCGCTGATGTGCTGGATTCCTCCAGCACGGTGTTTTTTGCTCAGGAGCCCAGCAACTACAGTTTTTTGCGGGTAGGCACCAAATGCTTGGAGTAACTCAGTGGGTCAGGCAGCATCTCGGGAGAGATGGGTGACGTTTCGGGTCGAGACCCTTCTTTGGACTCTCCCGAGATGCTGCCTGACCCGCTGAGTTACTCCAGCATTTTGCGTCTACCTTCGATTTAAACCAGCATCTGCAGTTTTTTTCCTATACAGTTTTTTTGCGTCTCCATTTGGCTGAAGAATGGGTTGTGTGACACTGGGAACCTTTCTGCTGGTCAAAATACATCATCCAGTCAGTATTAATGATGAAAAATGGTTCACTAAAGTCCGCTTTGTCAGCCATGCATGTGATGGACTCCATCATCATTAAAAGATGGGCATGTTTATGGTTCTTTCTTTTTGTATTAAATCCTCAACTGCCAATTGCAATTTATGGCTGGTCGTGCTCCACTGCAGGGCTTTGAGCCGAACCCTTGCTTAACAAATGCCATAGCATGTTGCCTCCATTGATTTGCATGCATGTTCATATGTTCATAAGTTCTCGGAGCAGAATTAGGCCATTCGGCCCATCGCGTCTACTACACCGTTCAATCATGGCTGATCTATTTCTCCCTCACAACCCATTCTCTGCCTCCTCCCCATAACCCTTGACACCCCTTACCAATATAGTATCTGTAAATCTCTGGCTTAAATATACCTAAAGACTTGACCTCCGCAGCTGACTATGGCAATGAATTCCACAGGTTCACTACCCTCTGACTAAATAAATTCGTCCTCATCTCCATTCTAAAGGTACAGTATGTCCTTTTATTCTGAGGCTATGCACTCTGGTTCTAGACTCTTCCACAAGTGGAAACATCGTCTCCACATCCACTCTATCCAGGCCTTTCACTATTTGGTCCCCCTCATCCTTCTAAACATCAGCGAGTACAGGCCCAGTGCCATCAAACGCTCATCATACGTTAACCCAGACAACCCTGTTCATTGTCGTAAACCTCCTCTGGACCCTCTCCATAGCCAGCACATCCTGCCTCAGATATGGGGCCCAAAAGTGCTCACAAATTGTTTCTTGGACTGCATGATAATGGTTTAACATATATATTTTTTAGATGTGCTCCCCTTGGCATGTTCTCTTGCACACCTTACTGACCCAGGGATGGATTCACTGATGCTCATGAAAAAGTGGTGAATCTGCTCTGCCACCACGGACTGTGGTGAAAGGATGACTCTTGCTGCTGATTGTTCGCAGTGACTCGTGGGTGTCCAGCTTTGGCCTGCTAACCTATACTGAATCGATCTGTTATTAGTTATTTATTCATTTTCTGGGCATCTGAGTTTACTGGCATGGCCACCATTGATTTCCCTTTGGTAACTGCCCTTGAGAAAATGGTGGTGAGCTGCTGCATCTAACTACTGTGGCCCTACAGGTGACGATACACAGACAATGTTGCAGGGATGGAGTTGATTGATTGATCGATCAATTGGTCGATTGACTGACTGACTGATTGATTGACTGACTGACTGATTGATTGATCGATTGATTGATCGATTGACCGATTGATTGATCGATTGACCGATTGATTGATCGATTGACCGATTGATTGATCGATTGACCGATTGATTGATCGATTGACCGATTGATTGATCGATTGACCGATTGATTGATCGATTGTCCGATTGATTGATCGATTGACCGATTGATTGATCGATTGACCGATTGATTGATCGATTGACCGATTGTTGATCGATTGACCGATTGATTGATCGATTGATTGATCGATCGATCGATTGATTGATTGATTGATTGAGCATTCGATCGATCAATTGACTGATTAATGCACACCGTGATGATCAGATCAAGTCTCTCACTAGCTGCGGCAGACCCAAGTCAGGCAGCAATATCCTTCAGCACTCAGGTGAATTAATCTGCAGTGGTACTGAGCTATTCTTTGTGGTGGAGGTCCATGATCCATGATCAGCAGGAGAAAGGAGTAGAGCTCTTACAGGCCTTGGGATAGGAGGAAGCGGTGCATTTTTTGAGGCAGTACATGCAAGTACAACATACTTAGTCAATCCAAGATGGTGCCCAAGCCAGTGTGACTTTTTGTGTGTGCTAATCACAGAAGTGGATCTGCAATTAAACATTACAATTGCTCCACTCTTTTCAATCTCTACTCCAACAGCAGTACTTTTTCATGACATGTTATTCCCTTTATCATGTTTCTGTACACTGTCGATGGCCCAGTTGTAATCAGGTATTGTTTTTCTGCTGACTGTTTAGCTTAGTTTAGAGTTGCAACGTGGAAACAGGCCCTTCGGCCCACTGAATCAGAGCCAGCCAGTGATCCCTGTACACTAGTACTATCCTACACACCATCGGAGCCTGCAATCCCTTGCCTGGGATCGACACTCTAACTGCGGCCTGCGGATTTCAACATCGAGGAGCTCGCAGTCTCGGGCAGAGACTGATGTCGGGAAGTTCCAAGTCGCAGAAGGTTCAACCGGCCCCGACCCGGGGTCCGATCACCCGGCACGGGAGAGCTGAGATTCCCCCCTGATGCAGGAGCTTGATCGCCCCGACGCGGAGGGCTCGACCGCCGGTTGCGGTAGCCAAGATCGCCCTGACAACGGTAGGTTCGAGTGCCCCGACCGCGGGAGGACAAAGAAAGGAAGCAGATTGAACATTTTTTGCCTTCCATCACAGTGAAGAATGTAGGGGAGTCGCTGTGGTGGATGTTCGTGTTAAATATTTATTTGGTTGGCTTGTCACTCTTTATTGGTATGACTGTATGGCAAATCAAATTCCTTGTATGTTGCAAAACATACTTGGCTAATAAAGTACTATTATGATTATGATTATTATGATTAGAGTTGGGGGGGGGGGGGGGGGGGGGTGGAGGGAGGGAATGCAGGGGCTGACTTGAAATGAGAGAAATCAACATTCATACTATTGGGTTGTAAACTGCCCAAGCAAAAGATGAGGTTCAGATATTCCGATAACAGAGATATTGTTGTTATTAAGATAACAGTGGCTTAGATGAGTTGGATAATGTTCAAACTTACATGTTTAATGTTTTCCCCTTTGGGTACCTTGCCCACATGGCCTGAGCTTTATTTCTCACTTTAAGTTAACATTCTTTTGGGTGAATTGTGCTCGTGTTTAATTATAATAATAATAATAATAATAATTCATTTATTTTATATAGCGCCTTATCACATGCTCAAAGCGCTTTACAAAACAATTAACATAGAAACAAACAGACAAACTATCCTGACGGAAAAGCGGCGAATACACAACGCCAGCGTCCTCTCACGTCAGGGTCCGGCAGTAGACATTAAAAAGCACAAGACACACAGATATAATTTTTTACACAAACAGCCATCACAGTGATTGCTCTAGGCATACCCTCACTGTGATGGAAGGCAAAGTCTTATCTCCTCCTCGTTCTTCTCCCGTGGTGCCACGAGGTGATCGAGGCTCCCAACTTTTGGAAGCCCCCACCGGGCGATGTTAAGTCCCAGGGCCGAGCCGAGCAGGCCGATGAAAGTCCTGAGCCCCCACCGGGCGATGGAAAGTCCCAGGGCCGAGCCGAGCAGGGCGATGAAAGTCCTGAGCCCCCACCGGGCGATGGAAAGTGCTGCGGCCGAGCCACGCAGGGCGATGAAGGGCCTGCGGGCGGGTTGATCGTACCTCGCGCTTCGGGGCGGTCGAAGCTGCTACGGCTGGAGCTCCCAAAAACCGGTCGCCAGCCAGGGACCTGCGAACTCCCGATGTTGCGGTCTGCAGGGCCCACGGCCGAAGCCTCCGAGATGGTAAGTCCAGGCCCTGCGACCGGAGTCTTTGAGGTCGATCCCAGCTGGAGGCCGCCGACTCCACAATGTTAGGCCGTAGCACGAACGGAGATACGACACGGTAAAGGTCGCATCTCCGTTGAGGAGGAGATTTGAAAAAAGGTTTCCCCCAACCCCCCCACCACCCCCCCACATACACAGAGTTAAAAATAAAACAAAACGTACATTTAACGACGACAATGACAAAAAAACAACAAAAAAAAACAGAGAGACTGCCGGTGAGCCGCAGCTGCAGAACACAGCCACGCCCCTCTTAATGCCTTGTATTAGCAGACCACTTCACTGCTGTTCATTGCCACACTTCCATTTTACTTACAAAAACAGCGGTGACATTTCAAACAAAAATATTGATTGTCCTTGAAGTATTTCAGGGTGGCCAGATTAAAGGTAATGTTCCACAGGAAACAATTTCCCTCTGTAATTTTGTCTGAACGGAAACACAAGAAAGTTGTTAAGCTGATGAGGCTTCAAAATATTGTGCAAACAAGAAAACCCATAAACTTTATATAGTCTAATGAAGATTTTCTCATGAATGGCGGAGGTTGAGGGGAGACTTAATAGAAGTATAAAAAATTATGAGGGGAACAGATGCGGTAGACAGTCAGAACCTTTCTCCCAGGGTGGAAATGTCCAGCATTAGAGGACTTAGCTACAAGTGAGAGGGGGGAAATGTAATGGAGATTCGAGGAGCAAGTATCTTACACAGGGAGTGGGTGGGAGCCTGAAATGCACTGCCAGAGGTGGTGGTGGAGGCAGAAATGATAGTGGCATTTAAGAGGCTTTTGGATAGGCACATGGAAATGCAGGCAATAGAGGGATATGGATCATGTACAGGCAGATGAGATCAGTATAACGGCATCATGTTCCATACAAACATTGTCATAAGGTCGTAAGGTCATAAGTGATAGGAACAGAATTAGGCCAATCGGCCCATCAAGTCTACTCTGCCATTCAATCATGGCTGATCTATCTCTCCCTCCTAACCCCATTCTCCTGCCTTCTCCCCATAACCTCTGACACCTGTACTAATCAATAATCTATCACTCTCTGCCTTAAAAATATCACTGACGGCCTCCACAGCCTCCTGTGGCAAAGAATTCCACACATTCGCCACCCTCTGACTAAAGAAATTTCTCCTCATCTCCTTCCTAAAAGAACATCCTTTAATTCTGAGACTGTGACCTCTGGTCCTAGACTCTCTCACTATGGGCGGAAGGAACCATTCCTGTGCTGTATTGTTCTATATTCTATGTTCTATGCTCTCTAATCAAGGTAGCAAGAATTCAAGAGACAAGAGACAATAGACAATAGGTGCAGGAGTAGGCCATTCGGCCCCTTGAGCCAGTACCACCATTCAATGTGATCATGGCTGATCATTCTCAATCAGTACCCCATTCCTGCCTTCTTCCCATACCCCCTGATTCCGCTATCTTTAAGAGCTCTATCTAGCTCTCTCTTGAAAGCATCCAGGGAATTGGCCTCCACTGCCTTCTGAGGCAGAGAATTCCACAGATTTACAACTCTCTGACTGAAAAAGTTTTTCTTCATCTCTGTTCTAAATGGCCTACCCCTTATTCTTAAACTGTGGCCTTTGGTTCTGGACTCCCCCAACATTGGGAACATGTTTCCTGCCTCTAACGTGTCCAACCCCTTAATAATCTTATACGTTTCGATAAGATCCCCTCTCATCCTTCTAAATTCCAGTGTATACAAGCCTAGTCGCTCCAGTCTTTCAACATATGACAGTCCCACCATTCCGGGAATTAACCTAGTGAACCTATGCTGCACGCAATTCATTTATAAATAGCTCTGTACATTACTCAAGGTTATCCATTATGCTATGAAACGTTGAATCATTATTAAGACCCTAAGCATTGAAATTATATGATTAAAATTTTGGTTGATTTTATTAAACGTATATGCTTTTGGAAGTTTCATTCAATTTTCAGACACGTTTGTTCATTTCACCGAGGCTATGAATGCAGATGGCACTGCTGTTGCTTTCTGTTTTGTTGATGTCTGATACTATTTACACTCTAGGATTAGCAATCAGTACTGCTTACTGCAGTAATAGATTTCAAGGAAATATAGACAGGCTGGTAGAATGGGCGGATGGGTGGCAAATGAAATTTAATGCTGAGGAATGTGAGCTGTTACATTCTACCAGGATGAACGAGCAGAGGCAAAATGAGCTGGAGGGCACATTTTAGATGCAAGTCAGGTATCAAGACACATGGAAATATGGGTGCCTAGTTTGTTGAAAATGGCAGGGTAAGTTAAGATAGTGGTTTAAAGCACAGAAACCTACACAAAACATTGCTTCCTCGTGACAAGTGGATTATTGTACGGTAGCGCAGCGGTAGAGTTGCTGCTTTACAGCGAATGCAGCGCCGGAGACTCAGGTTCGATCCTGACTACGGGTGCTGCACTGTAAGGAGTTTGTACGTTCTCCCCGTGACCTGCGTGGGTTTTCTCCGAGATCTTCGGTTTCCTCCCACACTCCAAAGACGTACAGGTATGTAGGTTAATTGGCTGGGTAAATGTAAAAATTGTCCCTAGTGGGTGTAGGATAGTGTTAATGTAGGGGGATCGTTGGGCGGCACGGACTTGGTGGGCCGAAAAGGCCTGTTTCCGGCTGTATATATATGACGGCACGGTAGCGCAGCGGTAGAGTTGCTGCTTTACAGCGAATGCAGCGCCGGAGACTCAGGTTCGATCCTGACTACGGGTGCTGCACTGTAAGGAGTTTGTACGTTCTCCCCGTGACCTGCGTGGGTTTTCTCCGAGATCTTCGGTTTCCTCCCACACTCCAAAGATGTACAGGTATGTAGGTTAATTGGCTGGGTAAATGTAAAAATTGTCCCTAGTGGGTGTAGGATAGTGTTAATGTACGGGGATCACTGGGCGGCACGGACTTGGAGGGCCGAAAAGGCCTGTTTCCGGCTGTAGATATATGATATGATATGATATGATATGATGATATGATGATTGTGTAGAGTTCTTGTCAATACAATTTCAGAAAGCTTTCACTTTTGATTTCAGAGATACAGCCTGGAAACTGGCCCTTCGGCCCATCGAGTCTGCGCCGACCAGCATTCACCCCCGTACGCTAGCACTATCCAACACACTAGGGACAAGTTACCAATTTTTACCAAACTCAGTTGACCTATAAACCTATACGTCTTTGGAGTGTGGGAGGAGAACCGGAGAAAAACGGGGAGAATGTACAGGCTCCGCAAAGGCAGCACCCACAGTCGGGACCAAACCTTCACCTTAGAGAGGAGGCAAAGAGAGATTTACGAGAATGATTTCAGTGAAATGGAATCTAGTTATGTGGAGAAAGAACAGAGCATAGTACAGGTAGACGCGCCATGCTGGAGTAACCCAGCGGGTGATAGTGTGGGTGAGGTTTCGGGTCGAGACCCTTCTTCAGACTGAAGTCAGGTGAGTGGGCGGGACAAAGTCGTCACCCATTCCTTCTCTCCGGAGATGCTGCCTGTCCCGCTGAGTTACTCCAGCATTTTGTGTCCTGTCCCGCTGAGTTACTCCAGCATTTTGTGTCCTGTCCCGCTGAGTTACTCCAGCATTTTGTGCCTACCTTCGATTTATACCAGCATCTGCAGTTCTTTCCTACACAGAGAATAGTACAGAACAGGAGCAGGCCCCTTGACCCACGATGTCTGTGCTGAACATGATGACATATTAAACTAATCCCTTCTGCTTTGTAGCCTGTTTTCTTGCTGTTTGACTCCATGACTCTTGTGTTGTGTTCTTGTGCAGATCTCAGTCTGGCTGCTGTTAGTAGGGAAGGTACAGTGGTGGGTTTGTCATATCAATGATACACCATTCATCAGCAGCTCCACGGCTATTCTACTGCAGTGCCAGAAATGCCACTGTTTGGATGATAAACCAAGGAGCTAACTATCCTCTCAACAGGTGTAAAAACACCAGTGATTTGTTTGAAGAACAGCGGGATGTTTCTCACTGATGAACTTGGCCAATATTAATACCTCAATCAACTTCCCCGGGACAGGTAACCTGCTCGTTAACGCTGTGCTGTTTTTAGGAATTTGCAAATTGACTGCAGTGTTTCCAGCATTACAGCAGCGAGTGCACTTCAGAAAGTAGTTTGTTGCAAACGAAACTCTTTGGGATGTCTGGCTCTCCAGCTGTGAAAGATGTGAAACGAATGCAAGTCTTTGAAGGTTAAACAAGGAGATGATGGGATCTACGGGTAATTGGCTCTGACTTGTTGCCTCTGATGCAGAATATCAACCTCATGCTGGCTTCTCAGGAAAGCTGTCCATGACGTTGCACACCAAAGGGGTGCTACAATCCTCTCAAAACCTTCTGCTTGTTCCACCTGTTTGGTCTGAGGTAAAACAGAAGGAAAGATGGTAACTTCCCTGTGAACAAGTCTTGTCAATCACCTGCCATTTTCAGCAATGAATGACAAAGTCAATTTGCAAGTTGCTAAAAACAGCACTTGCAAACATCTCCCGCTCCAATCTGGAGAGGTCTCAACACATTATTTTAACTATCAAGATAATAAACCTTGATAGTTAAGTCAAGTCAAGTGGAGTTTATTGTCACATGCACAGAGTAGATGCACAGAGCACACAGTCTTAACTATCAAGGGCGGCACGGTGGCGCAGCGGTAGAGTTGCTGCCTTACAGCGAATGCAGCGCCGGAGACTCAGGTTCGATCCTGACTACGGGCGCCGTCTGTATGGAGTTTGTACCTTCTCCCCGTGACCTGCGTGGGTTTTCTCCGAGATCTTCGGTTTCCTCCCACACTCCAAAGACGTGCAGGTTTGTAGGTTAATTGACTGGGTAAATGTAAAAATTGTCCCTAGTGTGTGTAGGATAGTGCTAATGTGCGGGGATCGCTGGGCGGCGCGGACTCAGTGGGCCGAAGGGCCTGTTTCCGCGCTGTATCTCTAAATCAAATCACAAGCATGGTGAGGTACAGATACGATGAAAAATCTTGCTTGCATTAGCATCGGCAGCACCCGCATACCCAAACGCACGAAAACAAATGATACATAAATTACCAACACAATTTCTTAGAGAAAGAATTCAAGGCAGTAGTGCAAAATCATAATTACAAAACAAAAACAACTCCATGGTAGTGTAAGAGTTGTGCCATCGTGTTCTGTCGCTGATGTAGGATTAGGGTTGTGCGGGTTGATTCAAGAAAATGATAGTAACTGTTTCTGAACCTCGTTTTGTGTGACTTTAGGTTCCTGCATCTCCAGCTTGATCGTAGCAGTGAGCAGAGGGCACGGCCCAGATGGTTCAGATCCTTGATGATAGATGCCGCCCGCCTTTGTGAGACTGAGCCTCACGTAGATGGTTTTGATGTAGGGAAGGACTGTGCCCACGATTGAACAGGCCGAGTCCACCACTCTCCGCAGTCTCTTGCCATCCTGAACATTGGATCTGCTATACCTGGCCATGATGCAACCAGCCAGGATACTTTCTACATCTGTAAAAGTTTGTGAGAGTATTCGGAGACATCTACTAAATCACTTTGAACTTCTGGGAGATGCAAATATTCAGGACAGACACAAAATGCTGGAGTAACTCAGCAGGTCAGGCAGCTTCTCTGGAGAGAAGCAATGGGTGACATTTCGGGTCGAGACCCTTCTTCAGACCATTCCAACCATTCAGGGTATTTTGTACAGTACATCTGTAGAGGTTTGTTAGAGTATTCTGAGACATACTAAATCTCTTCAAACTTCTCGGAGGTGCAACCATTCAGGATATTTTGTACAGTACATCTGTAGAAGTTTGTTAGAGCGTTCGGAGACATACTAAATCTCTTAGAGCTTCTAAGAAGGTAGAGGAACTGGCACCCCTTCATCATGGTTACATCACTTGCTCTGATCAGTCTGAAGAAGGGTCTCGACCCGAAACGTCACCCATTCCATCTCTCCTGCGATGCTGCCTGATCTGCTGTGTTACTCCAGCATTTTGTGAATAAATACCTTCGATTTGTACCAGCATCTGCAGTTATTTTCTTACACTTACTTGCTCTGATGTTCATTTGTGACAGGGGATGGTGGAGCTCTTGGTGAAAATATTTTGAATGAAATACAGATGTCTGATACCGTGAGCCAGATTGTGGTGACATGAAAGGTCAGCACAAACTTAGCTGTTGTGGACTCACCAATAATGCCCCAGATTGTCCCAATTCTTAACAGTCACGTAATGTTGTCCAAAGCCCCACCAATAAAATGGCTAGTGAAATTTTGGCAGCTGAGTAAGTCTCAATAGTAACAGCTCCACAACCCTGTCACCATGTCCCTACCTTTACAGGTCCCTTGTAAAGGTCCATGCCTCTTCCCTCCCCTGCCAGAAACATGGCAGCTCCTGTGTGCTGCCTAGCTGAGGTCAGCTGGATGAATTTACTGGGTGTATGCAACAACAAAAAAATCGCTGTACCGAGGTACATTACAATAAAGTATCATTGAAATATTGAATCATCAAATCATCGAATTAATGAACCCATCTGTCTTGAGGAGATGTCAAATCTGGCAAGGAATTTGAAAGCTTCTGAATGCTCCTGATGTTCAGAAATGATGCAGTGGGAGAGCTACTGCCTTAGAGCACCTGATACCTGGGTTCGATCCTGACTTTGGGTGCTTGTCTGTACTGAGTTTGAATGTTCCCCCAATGACCTGCCTGGGTTTTCTCCGAGATCTTCGGTTTCCTCCCACGCTCCAAAGATGTACAGGTTTGCGGGTTAGTTGGCTTGGTGTAAAGGTAAAATTGTCCCCAGTGTGTGTGCAGGAAAGTGCAAGTGTGCAGAGATCGCTGGTCGGTGCGGACTCGATGGGTTGAAGGGCCTGTTTCCGCGCTGTATCTCTAAACTAAACCAAAAAAGCTAAATATTAGGAAACAATTTTTGAAATCTATAAACTGTTTCAGATGACCATAAATGTAATAGAGAGTCATAGAGTCGTTCAGCATGGAAACAGGCCCTTTGACTCAAGTTGTCCATGTGTAGCAAGATGCCCCATCTAAGCCAGTCCCAGTATTTGGCCCATATCCCTCTAAACCTTTCCTATCCACGTACCTGAGGATCTCCAATGATTTAGATTGTTTTTTAAATTTAGATTTAGAGATACAGCGCAGAAACAGGCCCTTCGGCCCACCGGGTCCACGCCGCCCAGCGATCCCCACACACACTAACACTATCCTACACCCACTAGGGACAATTTTTTACATTTGTCTGTCTCTATAATTATTACTCTGACTTTATATGACCTGCCCAGTCTTTGAACACACTTCCGAGAGTCATAGAGTGATACAGTGTGGAAACAGGCCCTTCGGCCCAACTCGCCCACACAACAATGTCCCAGCTACACTAGTCCCACTTGCCAGCGCTGGGTCCACATCCCTCCAAAACCTGCCCTCGTCTCCTTTCTAAATGCACGTCCATTTGTTCCTAGGTTATGGCCTCTGGTCCTAGACTCTGCCACTAGTGGAAACATCCCCTTCACTTTCACTTTATCTCGGCCTTTCACAGTACTAGACAGTAGTTTTCAATGAGCTCCACCCTCAGCCTTCAACCCTGGTCTTTCAATTATTAGCCTCTCTATTACTAGACCAGTAATTCAGCCACTGTGCCTCTGCATTATCTTCACGACTCTAGTGTTACTACCATTGTGAACACTGCCTCTACATTGCTTTTGCCACATGTCCATAGCCCCTTTCTCACTGCTATGTCTCATGGTTACACTCACAGCGTTATTAATATTCTATTACATTTTCATTATCCATTTGTAGCTGCTTTAGTACATTATCTTCAGTAGTGGAGATAAAGAATAGATCATAATTGCAATTTTGTTTCATGTTTACTGCCCACTAATATGCAATAGGTTTTATTAGATAATCTGCATAACATTGAGAGGGCAGCATTGACCTGATTATTATAATTCTCATCACTTAATATTTAGGTCCATTGCCTTCCACAGAATTAATTTCAAGTGAGGCCTATAATAGATAATTGATGTTATCTATTAGAGGCCGAGTGGAATCAAGGGAAATGGGGAAAAGGCAGGCACGGGTTACTGATTGTGGATGTTCAGCCATGATCACAATGAATGGCGGTGCTGGCTCGAAGGGCCAAATAGCCTCCTCCTGCACCTATTTTTTATGTTTCCATGTTATTCTATCTATTTACCACCATTGACCAAGATGCATTTCTCCTTCAGTATTTAATTATACAAGTCAAACCAACAATTCGAACTTTGCTGGAATTATAAATATGTTTAATAACTCTAATTGAAATTGAGTCATCCAGCACGGAAACAGGCCTTTTGGCTCAACTTTGTCCATGCTAACCAAGATGCTCCGTCTAAGTCAGTCTAATTTGCTTGAATTTGGTCCATATCCCTCCAAACCTTTCCTACCCATGTACCTGTCCAAATGTATGTTACAATATATAAGCAAATCAAGGGCCCTCTTTACTAACATCACAAACTCTATGACTAGACAACAGACAATAGACAATAGGTGCAGGGTTAGGCCATTCGGCCCTTCGAGCCAGCACCACCATTCAATGTGATCATGGCTGATCATTCTCAATCAGTACCCCGTTCCTGCCTTCTCCCCATACCCCCTGACTCCGCTATCCTTAAGAGCTCTATCTAGCTCTCTCTTGAATGCATTCAGAGAATTGTCCTCCACTGCCTTCTGAGGCAGAGAATTCCACAGATTTACAACTCTCTGACTGAAAATGTTTTTCCTCATCTCCGTTCTAAATGGCCTACCCCTTATTCTTAAACTGGGGCCCCTGGTTCTGGGTAGATTGACTATATGGGTAGATTGATATTGTTGCCTGATGCTTATATCAAAGACAACGCCAGAAAATTATGGAAACATTCAGCAGGCCAGGAAGCATTGGCAAAGGGTGTTCCATCTGAAACATTGTCCCTGTTTTTGCTTTCTCTGATAACGTCTGACTGTCTGAGCATTTCTCATATTTCCTGCTTCTATCTCAGATTTCGAGCGTCCAGTTGTTAAAATATATTTCTATCAAGAATATTCCAGGCAACACAGTGGCGCAGCAGTAGAGTTGCTGCCTTACAGCGCCAGAGGCCCGGCTTCGATCCTGACTATGAGTACTGTCCGTATGGAGTTTGTACGTTCTCCCCATGACTGTGTGGGTTTTCTCCAGGCGCTCCAGTTTAAAAACATAGAAACATAGAAAATAGGTGCAGGAGTAGGCCATTCGGCCCTTCGAGCCTGCACCGCCATTCAATATGATCATGGCTGATCATCAAGCTCAGTAGCCTGTACCTGCCTTCTCTCCATACCCCCTGATCCCTTTAGCAAAAAGGGCCACATCTAACTCCCTCTTAAATATAGCCAATGAACTGGCCTCAACTACCTTCTGTGGCAGAGAATTCCACAGACTCACCACTCTCTGTGTGAAGAAATGTTTTCTCATCTCGGTCCTAAAAGACTTCCCCCTTATCCTTAAGCTGTGACCCCTGGTTCTGGACTCCCCCAACATCGGGAACAATCTTCCCGCATCTAGCCTCTCCAACCCCTTAAGAATTTTATATGTTTCTATAAGATCCCCACTCAGTCTTCTAAATTCCAGCGAGTACAAGCCCAGTCTATCCAGTCTTTCCTCATATGAAAGTCCCGCCATCCCAGGGATCAATCTGGTGAACCTTCTCTGTACTCCCTCTAAGGCAAGAACGTCTTTCCTCAGGTTAGGAGACCAAAACTGCACACAATACTCCAGGTGCGGTCTCACCAAGGCCCTGTACAACTGCAGCAGAACCTCCCTGCTCCTAAACTCAAATCCTCTTGCTATGAATGCCAACATACCATTCGCTTTCTTCACTGCCTGCTGCACCTGCATGCTTGCTTTCAATGACTGGTGCACCATGACACCCAGGTCACGTTGCATCTCCCCTTCTCCCAATCGGTCACCATTCAGGTAATACTCTGCTTTCCTGTTCTTGCCGCCAAAGTGGATAACCTCACATTTATCCACATTATATTGCATCTGCCATGCATTTGCCCACTCGCCTAATCTATCCAAGTCACTCTGCAGCCTCCTAGCATCCTCCTTGCAGCTAACACTGCCACCCAGCTTCGTGTCATCCGCAAACTTAGAGATGTTGCATTCAATTCCCTCGTCCAAATCATTAATATACACTGTAAATAACTGGGGTCCCAGCAATGAGCCTTGCGGTACCCCACTAGTCACTGCCTGCCATTCCGAAAAGGACCCGTTTATTCCTACTCTTTGCTCCCGGTCCGCCAACCAATTTTCTAACCACCTCAACACTGAACCCTCAATACCGTGTGCTTTAAGTTTGTACACCAATCTCCTATGTGGGACCTTGTCGAAGGCCTTCTGAAAGTTCAGATATAACACATCGACTGGTTCTCCCTTATCCACTCTACTAGTTACATCCTCGAAAAATTCTATAAGATTCGTCAGACATGATTTGCCTTTGGTAAATCCATGCTGACTTTGTCCGATGATTTCACCACTTTCCAAATGTGATGCTATCACATCTTTAATAACTGACTCTAGCATTTTCCCCACTACCGATGTTAGGCTAACTGGTCTATAATTCCCCGTTTTCTCTCTCCCTCCCTTTTTAAAAAGTGGGGTTACATTAGCTACCCTCCAGTCCTCAGGAACTACTCCAGAATCTAAAGAGTTTTGAAAAATTAACACTAATGCATCCACTATTTCTGAGGCTACTTCCTTAAGCACTCTAGGATGCAGCCTATCTGGCCCTGGGGATTTATCTGCCTTTAATCCATTTAATTTACCTAACACCACTTCCCAACTAACCTGGATTTCCCTCAGTTCCTCCATCTCATTAGACCCCCGGTCCCCCGCTATTTCCGGCAAACGGTTTATGTCTTCCTTAGTGAAGACAGAACCAAAGTATTTGTTCAATTGGTCTGCCATCTCCTTGTTCCCTATGATCAATTCACCTGTTTCCGACTGCAAGGGACCTACATTTGTCTTAACTAATCTTTTTCTCTTGACATATCTATAAAAGCTTTTGCAGTCTGTTTTTATGTTCCTTGCCAGTTTTCCCTCATAATCTATTTTCCCTTTCCTAATTAAGCCCTTTGTCCTCCTCTGCTGGACTCTGAATTTCTCCCAGTCCTCTGGTATGCTACTTTTTCTGGCTAATCTGTATGCTTCATCTTTTGTTTTAATACTATCCTTGATTTCCCTTTGTTAGCCACGGATGCACTACCTTTCCTGGTTTGTTCTTTTGCCAAACTGGGATGAACACTTGTAGTTCATCCATGCGACCTTTAAATGCCTTCCATTGCATGTCCACCGTCAACCCTTTCAGCATCAATCGCCAGTCTATCTTGGACAATTCACGCCTCATACCCTCAAAGTTACCTTTCTTTAAGTTCAGAACACTTGTTTCTGTATTGACTTTGTCACTCTCCATCCTAATGAAGAACTCTACCATATTATGATCACTCTTGCCCAAGGGGCCTCGCACAACAAGACTGCTAACTAACCCTTCCTCATTACTCAATACCCAGTCTAGAATGGCCTGTTCTCTCGTTGGTTCCTCGACATGTTGGTTTAGAAAACCATCTCTCAAACATTCCAAGAAATCCTCTTCCTCAGCACCCCTGCCAGTTTGGTTCACCCAATCTATATGTAGATTGAAGTCACCCATTATAACTGCTGCACCTTTAGTGCACGCATTTCTAATTTCCTGCTTGATGCCATCCCCAACCTCACTACTGCTGTTAGGTGGCCTGTACACAACTCCCACTAGCGTTTTCTGCCCCTTAGTGTTTCGTAGCTCTACCCATATCGATTCCACTTCCTCCAAGCTAATGTCCTTCCTTTCCACTGCTTTAATCTCCTCTCTAACCAGTAACGCTACCCCACCTCCTTTTCCTTTCTGTCTATCCCGCCTGAATATAGAATATCCCTGGATGTTGAGCTCCCAGCCTTGGTCACCTTGGAGCCATGTCTCCGTAATCCCAACTATATCATAATCATTAATAACTATCTCCACATTTAATTCATCCACCTTATTACGTATACTCCTTGCATTGAGACACAAAGCCTTCAGGCTTGTTTTTACAACTCTCTTACCCCTTATACAATTATGTTGAAAAGTGGCCCTTTTTTTGTTTGCCTGCCACTTTTACTTTTCACCTTGCTACCTGTTGCTTCTACCCTCATTTTACACCCCTCTGTCTTTCTGCTCCTGCTCCCATTCCCCTGCCACATTAGTTTAAATCCTCCCCGACAGCACTAGCAAACACTCCCCCTAGGACATTGGTTCCATTCCAGCTCAAGTGCAGACCGTCCTGTTTGTACTGGTCCCACCTCTCCCAGAACTGGTTCCAATGTCCTAAAAATTTGAATCCCTCTTTGGAGTGTGGGAGGAAACCGAAGATCTCGGAGAAAACACACGCAGGTCACGGGGAGAACGTACAAACTCCGTACAGACGGCGCCCGTAGTCAGGATCGAACCTGAGTCTCCGGCGCTGCATTCGCTGTAAGGCAGCAACTCTACCGCTGGGAAGAAACTGTCCCTGAATCTGGAGGTGTAAGTTGAACCCAGGTCTCTAGTGTTGTGAGTCAGTGGTTCTACCATCTGCACCATTGTTCCACCCTAATTAATTGAAATTTTTCCTGATTCAATTAATTCATCAAAATATGTTAACTCATACTTCTATGCATAACAGTCTCCTCGTTGGGATGAATGAGGTTGCTATTCGTGCAAAGGGCTTGGCCCGAGGCAGTTTGTAAAGAGATTGAAGAAGGTTCACACTTCGCTGCTGGACTCCATGGGTTTGACGTTGGAAGGCGAGAAGGCCCCAGTGAAGAGCAGCCAGCAAGCTCAAGACTTCTGCCATCAGGTGGGAACCCTGAACGTGTCGACACGTGCATGGAGAAATGTTGTCTGTTTGGCACAAAGTCTGTTTATTCTTGCCAGGATTGCCCCTTCCTCATACTTGTGAATGGAATTCGCTGCAGTTGACCTTCCAACATGGCATTGCAATATGAAGCACCTGTCCTTCAGCCACCATGCCGAAACCACTTGACACTGGACACCCCCAAATATCAGGTACAAGTCCACCACCAATTTGTCGGTAACTGGTGGTCCGACACCTCCTTTAATCCGGGCAACATTACAAGAGCGCACTTGAAATCCGTCCCGTCCCCCCCCCCCCCCCCCCCACCTCCCCTCCTCCGGAAGTCCCCCTGAAAATGTGGCCTTGAGGCTCAGTGAGATGACCGATCTTGACCTCATCGGGACTTCAGTGCTGATCAGTCGAATTCGTCCCGTGCAGCCGGGACAATGGAAGTCCAGCCTGGCCAGAGCCGGAGGATCTGTTCCCATAGCTGACCTCCGAGGCTGTCTTTGCTGGCCGGTTTCTCAGCTCCCCGGCACTCTCTAGGCAAACAGTTCCGGTACCGTTGGCCACCTCTCAGAGGTCGCGGCCACTGTCGGTTCGGCAAAATGGATAATCCAAAAAGGTTCTGGAACCCAGAGCGCCGGTAAATCGGTGGTGGACCTGTATCACGGAGACAAAATGTCTTCTCTTTGAGTAAATAATTCAGGCTGCAGACGGGAGGAATGTGCCGCGGCAGATGTTCAGCAGGCACATAGCCAAAATGACAGGCTTACTGAAGGCCCACAAACAAAGACATTGTTTATTTGTGTTAGCAGAGTACACGTTTACTGCAGATGGGTTCATGAGAAGGCCTTTAGAGAGTATGCATTTGTCTAAAAAGCTTTTCTGTTAAATTCTGATAGTTACCCAGGACTGATAAAAGGATTGGTGTCTCCTAAATCTTATGAAGCTGCTCCCTGATGTAATCAGTAGCTAACACCATCACAATGTCTCCCGGTAGATTTGGGGCATCTACAATGACAGGTGTCTCTCTTGAGCTGGGAAATAGGATGATGTCCAAAATATTTCTTTCAAGGACAGTATATTTTATCTTAATCGAACGATAACAAATTTAATTTTAACACGTACTCTGACAAACCGAGCTGCTACTAAAGCAGAGGTGGAGCGGATGGACGGGTGCGCCAGTCCGTGAATGGCATCGAAAACCCGGCGCTGAAGGGAGGGTGGCACTACCGGCCTGGGACGGGGAAGGGAAACATCACACCAGACTTTTGTGCCTTCCGACCCGCAGGCTACCTGAGCCAACTTCAACCCCGAAGTGGTGGACTGGTATGCCGAGGCGGTATCCGCTAGAAGCTGTGCCTCCGCAAGCTCCTGGGGATCCACCTCGCAGTCCACCGCCGAAATGGGGGAACAAGCAGGTCTAGACAGGGCGTCAGCAACGGCATTAAGCTTACCCGCGACATGACGGACATCGGTGGTAATTCGGAGATGGCAGTCAGGTGCCGCTGCTGGCGGGCCGACCATGGGTCAGACAATTTGAAAAATGCAAATGTTAATGGTTTGTGGTCCGTAAAGGCCACAAATGGGCGGCCCTCAAGGAAATACCTGAAATGACGAACAGCTAAATAGAGGGCCAGAAGCTCTCGGTCAAATGCGCTATACTTCAGCTCAGCCGAATTTAGTTGCCGGCTGAAAAACGCCAAGGGCTGCCAACGGCCACCGACCTGCTGCTCCAAGACCCCACCCATCGCCACGTCAGAGGCGTCAACCGTCAGGGCCATGGGGGCGGAGGGGCTCGGGTGGACCAACATGGTGGCGTCTGCCAAGGCTGCCTTAGCTGCTGTAAAAGCCGACTCTGTGGCCGGGGACCATATCAACTCTACCGGTTTACCCGCAAGGCACTGGAAGAGCGGGCGCATGACCCGCGCAGCTGCCGGAACGAACCTATGGTAGAAGTTAACCATACCTACGAACTCCTGCAGCCCTTTTACTGTGGTGGGCCTGGGGAATGCCCGGATAGCCTCCACCTTCTCGGGCAAAGGGGTGGCGCCAGCAGGGGTGATTCTGTGCCCTAGAAAATCAAGAGAAGGGAAGCCGAATTGACACTTGGAGGGTTGTATAATGAGCCCGTGGTCTTGGAGCCTCTGGAACACAGTCCGCAAGTGGACCTGGTGTTCCTGCACTGAGGGGCTGGCGACCAGGATGTCGTCCAAATAAATAAACACAAAGGGTAAACCCCGACCCACACGGTCCATCAGTCGCTGGAAAGCCTGTGCCGCGTTCTTTAAACCGAAAGGCATGCGCAACCATTCGAACAACCCGAACGGAGTGATCGTGGCAGTTTTTTGTATGTCTTCCGGCCGCACAGGAATTTGGTGGTATCCTCGCACCAAATCGATCTTGGAGAACACCACCGCCCCTTCCAGCCCAGACGAAAAGTCCTGCAGGTGCGGTATGGGGTAGCGATCAGCCGTGGTGACAGCATTGAGACGCCGATAATCGCCACATGGTCTCCACCCCCCAGATGCTTTGGAGACCATATGCAACGGCGAGGCCCACGGGCTGTCGGACTGACGGACAATGCCCATTTTCTCCATTTTCCTGAATTCCGCCCGCGCCACCACCAGTTTTTCTGGCGGTAGTCTCCTGGCCCGAGCGAAAATGGGAGGCCCCTCGGTGCGAATGTGGTGTACCACGCCATGCTTGGCCGAAAGGGCGTCAAAACGCTGGATGAGCAGCTCTGGAAACTCCGCCAGGACCTCAGCATACGAGTCAGGGGCTGCGACAACGGCCTGGACAGTAGGGCTGAGCGGGGAGGCGATTGTCGGAGTGACGGGCTCCTCGCTGGCGGAGGGTCGGAGGCCGTTACCGCGGACATCAGGGACCAGTGAAAAGGCCCAGAGAAAATCTGCGCCTAAGATCGCTTGTCTGGCGTCTGCTACGATGAATGGCCATTCGTACGTGCGGAGGCCTAACACAAGGGACATCTTCCGTGTACCGAAAGTGCGAATGGTGCTGCCATTAACCGCGATGAGGGTGGGACCTGTCTTACCCGTTCTGGTTTCGAGGTCGGTCGGCGGCACTATACTGACAATGGCTCCCGTGTCCACCAAAAATTCTGTGTCCGTGAATCGATCTCGGACGTAGAGGCGTCGGTTCTGGCCAATCGCAACTGCCCCTATGTACGATCGGCCGAGGCATTTCCCGCGAAAGTACAAGATGAGCGGCAGTTGCGGGATTCTCTACCCCATCGTAGGTGATAATAGCACCAGCCGCGCTTGTGCGGATCTTTTTGGCGGGCTTTTGGAGAACTGGCGGGAGACGCGGCGCCATCTTGATGTCACTGTGCGTGGGTCTCTGATGTCGAGACCTTGTTGATCGACCCGCTTGCCTTCGATTTAGCCGCTATGAGCGCATCCGCTTTCTCTGCATATGCTTCGGGGTCCTTAAAAGAACAATTCGTGAGCAGAAGTCTGACATCTTCGGGAAGCTTCTCTCGGAATGCCTGCTCGAACATGAGTCAATCCGTATGCTCACCGGCTAGCATCATCATCTCGGCCAGGAGAACGGACGGCAGTCGATCTCCGTGGTCCGGTAGGTGCAGAAGCTTTTTAGCGCGATCGTGCCTATGAAACCCGAAGGTTCGCAGTAACAATGTCTTCATTGCCTCGTACTTGCTTTCCGCAGGCGGATTAACGATGAACCGCATCACGCGTGTGGTCGTCTCCGGTGATAGAGCGCTGACGAGATAGTAATACTTCGTCACGTCGGCCGATATGTTCCTTAAATGAAATTGGGCTTCGGTGTGACAAACCAAGATTGCGGTTGATGTGTCCAAACGACGGAAGGTGAACACTTACTGCGCTTAACTCCGGTGTGCCAGGCGCGGCATCCAACAACGGGGCGTCGTGTTCCTGCATAGTCGGTGATCGTCCAGATCACGTCGGGGTCACCAATATGGCGAGTCCGGAAACTTGTTCGTTTGTAGAAGAAGTTTATTGCGACAGCAATATTCGAATACAAAGATTAAACAACAAGGTAAAGGACAACCATCAAAAACTCACTGTCTTCTTCGAAGACTTCTCTGAACAACTCTTTTTGGGCGCCAAAAGCGCACATGACATCGCTGTCCAATCAGCGATGTCGCTCTCTGGACCAATCCCCACGGTCGCGCCTACACGTGACCTTTCCGGCCAATCTGAGGGTTCGACGACTGGGACCACTCTTTATGGTCGCTACAAGATAATACTTACTTAAATGAGCTGCAACCGATGACTGACTTCAAGATAATATAAAACTGACAGCAAAAATTAACAAATAATTAATATCACCCATTTCAAGGAAATATCTAAATTATATTTGGGCACATTTTTGCAAATCAGGTCTAAATGATTAAGAGCAACTGCAAACCTCATCAAAATGGTAAATAAGTGAAATATTGCTCCTCTTTCTAGCTTCAGATTAACTGTGTGGTGCATAATAATAGGGGCATTTGAAGGGATGTAGTTGACTAAAGCAACTGTAACAGATGTTTCTTTGGCCAGAATGGACCTGTTGAGCCACCTGACTTCCTTTGTGCTGTAAGTTTCTATAAGTTAATGAAACACAAACCTAACAGAAACATGGTGGGAAATAGGTAACCTTTAGAGGCCTTCAATGAGGGCCTGGGTGAGTTTGTGAATATCTTCATTTTCTTGTCAAATCTGCATATTCCCCTGATGTCATTCATGCGATGGTCACACCAGAGTCGGCTGCCTGCCCCTCTTCCGGACCTACGTTCGTGCTCGCATGTCCCTGGAGAGAGAACACGCCGTGTCCACGGGGACTCTGGAAGCCTTCCATGAACACTGGTCGCCCTGGGGGGTCGAGAGCATTGTAGATAAAGATTGCACCATTGTACTATAATGACTGCTTGATGTATTGTGACCATTGAACGTTTATGTACTTTTTGGTGCACTGTAATATGCCATTGTTGAATAGTCCTTGGAATGGAAAAAAAAGAGAGAGAGAGAGAGAGAGAGAGAGATAGAGAGAGATAGAGAGAGAGATAGAGAGAGAGATAGAGAGAGAGATAGAGAGAGATAGAGCGAGATAGAGAGAGTGATAGAGAGAGAGAGAGAGAGAGAGAGAGAGAGAGAGAGAGAGAGAGAGAGAGAGAGAGAGAGATAGAGAGATAGAGAGAGAGAGAGAGAGAGGGAGATAGAGAGAGAGATAGAGAGAGAGATAGAGAGAGAGAGAGTGAGAGAGAGAGAGAGAGAGAGAGGAGAGAGAGAGAGAGAGAGAGAGAGAGAGAGAGAGAGAGAGAGAGAGAGAGAGAGAGAGAGAGAGAGAGAGAGAGAGAGAGAGAGAGAGAGAGAGAGAGAGAGAGAAGTCCCAGTCTAACAGTTATGAAGCAATCTCCGATCTACATTAGCAAACAGCTCATGCTTGTAGACCCTGCTTTATGTGGCAGATATTTAATAGTGTCAGACAAGGCAATATTTCCCCATATTCAAGCAGGGACGAGTTGATTTGGATGTTTACTGTAATACGCATCTCACAAATCCATTTCCAAAGAAGATTGGAGGTGGAGGTTAAACGAGGCGCAACAATCTATCATTCACTGCAGTAGATTAAAGCATGGTGCAAATTACAAACAAAATCTATAAACCAAAACCCTCCTCAAACTAGAAACCATTTGTGTCACTTCTCTCCAATGCAGCAAAGTCTATTTCAATATTACCTCAATATAGATTTACCCCGTGAATCCTACAGGAATAAAATAAGATCTTTGAACCCAATTCTTCATTAATAACACCTTCACAATACTTGTGTTTTCTTTTTTCTCTCCAGATATCTCGGAATACTGTTTGTTTGTCCTATGTTGGTTGACTACTGCAGTTAGATTGACTGATCGATTGAATTAGTTGAAAGATACAGCATAGGAACAGAAACCTCAGCCCACCATGTGCACGTCGACCATCGGTCACCTGCTTACACTGTGCACCATGTTATTCCACTTTCGAATCCACTGCCGACACATTAGGTTTGATCCCGACCTCGGACGCTATCTGTGTGGAGTTTTCACTAGCAGTTTTACAATTAGAGGCCAATGAACCTACAAGTCCGCAAGTCTTTGGGATGTGGCAGGAAACCCTCACGGTGACAGGGAGAATGAGCAAACTCCGCACAGATAGCGTCCGAGGTCGGGATCGAACCTGGGTCTCTGTTGCTGTGACTGCGTGGCGACTCTGTGTCTCTTTCTTCTTTGTCTTATCGTTAATGTTAGATTATGTAATAGAATATTTTTAGTTGTGCATTACGTGGGGGGTGGTGGGGGAGGTGAGGGAAACTTCTTTAAAATCTCTTTGTTCCACGGAGATGCGACTTTTGTTCCATGTCGCATGCCTGTTCGTGCTGCTGCGTCAGGCATCGAGGAGCTGGGCATCCTCCAGCTGGGATCGACCTTGAGGGCTCCGGCTGCAGATCCTGTGGACTCGCGGAGCTGGCTGGCTATCGGAGGCTGTGGTGGCGCTGCGGTTGCGGCTGCATCTCGACTCTCGGAGGCTTCGGCCTCGGGCCCTGTGAACTATAACATCGGGAGCTCGCAGGTCCCTGGTTGGCGACAGACTTTCCAGGAGCTCCAGCCACAGCAGCTTCGTCCACCCCGAATCGCAAACCTTGAATCGGCCCGTTCCCGGGACCTCTCATCGCCCGGCGCGGCTCGGCCGCGGGATCCTCCATCGCCCGGCGGGGGCTTCAATATCGGGAGCTTCGATCGCGTCAACGCAGCAGTTTGACTGCCTGACCCCGGGAGGAGAAGCAAGGAAGAGATAAGACTTTGTTTTACCTTCCATCACAGTGAGGAGAAGCCTGGTGGAGAGTCACTGTGATGGATGTTTAGGAAAATAATTGCAGATGCCGGTACAAATCGAAGGTATTTATTCACAAAATGCTGGAGTAACTCAGCGGGTCAGGCAGCATCTCGGAAGAGAAGGAATGGGTGACGTTTCGGGTCGAGACCCTACTTCAGCATTTCGTGATGGATGTTTATGTTAAATTCATGTAATTGTGTGTTTGGTTTGCGTTTTATTGTTATGACTGTATGGCAACGACATTTCATTCCATTTTTTTTTAGATGACAAATAAATTCAATTCAATTCAATTCAATGACACAGCAACTCCACCAGCTAGATTTTGTCAACGGTTTTTGTAAAATCGCCTGGAGTTTTACTTCCATTACAGTTTGGAAAACAGAATTCCAGGAAATGGCCTGGATATTCTGTGACCCCTCTCCCACTCACCTCATGCTTGAGTAATTTTAATCTTTGTGCTCCCAGAGTGGCGCAGCTATTAGAGTTGCTGCCTCACAGCGCCAGAGACCCAGGTTCCATCCTGACCTCGGTGCTGTCTGTGTGGGGTTTGCACGCTCGCCTTGTGATCCCATGGGTTTCCTTCGTATGCTCAAGGTTTCCTCCCCCATCCCAAAGACGTACAGGTTTGTAGGTTAATTGGCCTCTGTAAAATTGCTCCTGATGTGTAGGGAGTGGATGGGAAAGTGGGGATGACATAGAACTAGTGTGAATGGGTGATTGATGGTCGGCCTGGATTCGGTGGGCCAAAGGCCTGTTTCCATGCTGTATAGACAATAGACAATATCTTTCGTATCTTTCAATCCACTCAATATTTAGAGATACAGTGCAGAAACCCACCGGGACCGCGCCGCCCAGCGATCCCCGCACACAAACACGATCCTACACCCACTAGGGATAATTTTTACATTTGCCCAGCCAATTAACCTACATACTTGTACGTCTTTGGAGTGTGGGAGGAAACCGAAGATCTCGGAGAAAACCCATGTAGGTCACGGGGAGAACGTACAAACTCTGTACAGACGGCGCCCGTAGTCAGGATTGAACCTGAGTCTCCGGCGCTGCATTCGCTGTAAGGCAGCAACTCTACCGCTGCGCCACCGTGCCGCCTCAATCACAATCCAACATTCCATGAACATTTTTCAGAACTCTCTTCATTACATGTTAAATAAAAATAAAATGTTTTTACAGCCTGGTAGACATCCCCAGATAAATATACTTATTGTTACAAATGACTCATATATTTATTGTGCCTGATGCCAATCTTTCCTACACAGTTCCTCCATGTCCTTTATATATCTCGCTGAATTTTTTTCAATTGTATTCATTCACCCCATGAGATCTATTGCAGATAAGAGTGGTCTTTATCCCTGGTCCTCACTGAGAAGATGGTTCCCATGATTTGGGTTGACAACTGTCCCGTGTTAGCCGGGACATTCCGTGTTTTGGCCTAAATTGGTTTGTCCTGCACAGGACCGCCCTTGTCCCGTATTAGGCCCGGGGGGTGCTGTAGGCCCGGACACTGTAGGCCTGGGCACTGTAGGCCCAGGCACTGTGGGCCCGGGCACTGTAGGTCTGGACAGTGTAGGCCCGGACACCGTAGGCCTGGACACTGTAGGCCCGGACACTGTAGGCCTGGGCACTGTAGGTCCGGACAGTGTAGGTCCGGACAATGTTGGTCTGAAAAGTGTAGGTCTGGACAGTAGGCCACACCGACCAAAATGTCCCATCTACACTAGTCCCACCTGCCTGCGTTTGGCCCACATCCATGTAAACCTGTCCTATCCATGCACCTGTCTAATGTTTCTTAAACGTTGCAATAGGACCTGCCTCCACTACCTGCTCCGGCTGCTCATTCCATACACTCACCACCCTTTGTGTGAAAAATCTACCCCTCAGGTTCCTATTAAATCTTTCTGGTCTCTGATTGCTCTGTGGTTCTCGATTCCTCTACTATAGGCAAGAGACTCTGTGCATCTACCCGATCTATTCCTCTCATGATTTTGCACACTGCATGAGTTAGTGGAACTGCAATCGACAAAGCAATTGGAAAATGTATTAGCACCTTCCAGATGTCCCGTACAGGCGGTGGAAACCTTCAGGGAGTCTGGAGGTGAGTCACTTGCCACAGAATGCTCAGTCCCTGGTCTGTTCTAGCCTTTATGCGATGTCTTCTGTACTTAGAGTCTCTCTCTTTGGAGTCAGTCATTGCCTGGAACTTGTGTGACATGAATAATAGTTGCTCCTTAGCAGCCAAACCTGGATGTTGTCCAGATCTTGCAGCAGGAGGGCACAGAGTGCCTTATATCAGAAGAAATGTGAACAGAGCTGAACACAGTGCCATTGTCACTGAACACTATAATGTCTACTGACATTATAGAAGCAAGGTTAATGATAAAACAGCATAGGATGGGTGGAACTCAAATACAATCCGAAGGATGAATGTCCTGGGACTGAGATGACTACTTTAGTTTAGTTTAGTTTAGAATAGATTACATTAGTTTAGTTTAGAGTCATAGACTCATAGAGTCTTACAACATAGAAACAGGCCCTTCGGCCCAACTTGTGCACATCAGCCAACATGTCCCATCTACACTAGTCCCACCTGCATGTGTTTGGCCCACTAGTCTAAAACTATCCTATCCATGCATCTGTCTAAATGTTTCTTAAATGTTGCGATAGCACTTGTAAGTTTAGTTTAGAGGTACAGCATGGAAAGAGGCCCTTCGACCCACCGGGTCCAGGTTAACCATCGCTGATATTTTGGGTTAAAGGGCCTGCTCCTCGGCTGTACTGTTCTTCACAAAACTGAATTCCATTCCTTTAAATCATTCTTTTAAATCTCTCTGCATCCTCTCTAAAGACGCACTGAAAATTCTGCCCAGAACTAAACACAATAGTCCATTTATCGTGGAACCAATGTTTTGTACAGTAGAAACCAGGAACTGCAGGTGCTGTTTTACCAAAAATGAAACAAAGTATTGGAGTAACTCAGCGGGTCAGGCAGCATCGCTGGAGAACATGATCGGTGACTATTAGGTCGAGACTCTTCTTCAGACTGATTGTGGGGGGGGGGGGGGGGTTTGGGGGCGGGAGGAAAGCTGGAAGAGAGGATGGGCAGGACAAAGCCTGGCAGGTAATAGGTGGATACAGTTTTTTTTAATGATAGGCAGATGGTTGAAAGGACAGAAGGTGTGAGACAAAAGGATTGAAAATCTGTGAATTGTGAAGCTAGAGGAAAGAATGTAGGTGGAAGCAGAGGGGGAGGTGAGAAATAGGTGCCGGGGTGCAGTGGAGAGTGGGATTTTGAGGAGAAGGGGAGGAAAGTGGGGTTGTAGATACCTAAAGTTGCAAGTGACAGAGGGGGAAATGGTGTAACCCAGATAACCGTGGGAGGTTTGTAGTAGACATCAGTTGATTGTCTATTCCTTGTGATGGAGGCAGAGAGATCAAGAAAAAGGAGAGTGGTGTCAGAGATAATCCAAGTGAATTTGAGGGCAGGGTGGAATTTGAGGGCGTGGTGAAGTTAATAAAGTCCATGAGTTCTGCATGGGGAGGAGGAGGCAGTCCTGATGCAGCCATCGATGCAGCAGAGAAAGTGCCAGTGCATGTTTGTGGAAGAGGAAGGGTGTGAGGAAATCTAGTGCAGCTAACTGCGAGAGGCAGGGTAGGATGTCCCTGAGTTCCATTATTTGTGTCACTGACTTACATTGTGGAGACATCATTGTCGAAGCTATGCTGCAACAGCTGGCCTAGAGATAGAAAAAGCACAAAGTACTGGAGTAACTCAGCGGGTCCGGCAGCATCTCTGGAAGACATCGATAGGCAACAAATACATGTCCTCCAAAGACAGACACAAAATTCTGGAGTAACTCAGTGGGGTCATGTAGCATCTCTGGAGAAAAGGAATAGGTGCCAATTTGGGTTGAGACCCTTGTTCAGATTGGGAGTCAGGGGAGAGGGAAATTAGAGGTATGAAAAGGTTCAAAACAAATCAGTCGGCACCGATGACTAAGGAAAGTTGGAGCCCACAATGGTCCATTGTTGGCTGTGGAAGAGGTGATACTAAAGTGATACGAACAGTGAAACTGGCAGGACGACCGGATGCTACTTGACCGACTGGGTTACTCCAACTTTGTGGGGTTTTTTTGTAAACCCGCATCTGCAGTTCCTTGAGTGTCCATTTGACTAGAGATAGGGCTCGTTCTGGAATATGTCTTTAACAGTACATTTGGAATATATCTGATGCTCAAGGGCTTTTGCTTTGTACAGCACACACAAGCATGGAGTGTACCGAGTTGACCTTCGATTGGATTTGATGAAATTGGAGCCTCGGCACGATGCTGAGGTGAATCATCCATTAAGGCTCAGATGGTCAGCTACATTCATTGTAGACTCACACCCTCACTGAGGGTGTGGGTGTTCACTGAATCTCCTTCTCCTCCACCTAATGGATTAATATTCCACCATCATTCATTATTGGGTGTGACAGCATTACAGAGCCTTGTTCTGACCTGCTGGTGATGACAATGCCCAGCTCTCCATGTAGCACCACCACTTCATTCTGTGCACAGAATCTAATGGACATTTCCAATGCAGGACCAAGGTTGTGCTGCACTGTTGGAGACACTGCCTTTGGCTTGATATCGTCTGATCATTCAGGTGAACATGCATGGAAGATCCCATGGCATTCCATAGAAGTGCAGGCCAATTATCCCCACCGGCCTGGACAATGTATATACTGCAGAGGAGGTTTACCAGAATGCTGCCCGGATTAGACGGTATTAATCATGAGGAGAGGTTGGACAAACTTGGATAGCTTTCTCTGGAATGTTGGAGGTTGAGGGGAGACCTGACAGTAGTTTATAGAATGACGAAAGGCATGGATAAGCGAGACAATCAAAATTTGTTTTCCTCCCCATCATGGAAATGTCAAAGACTAGATGGTATATCTTTAAGGCAAGGAGGGCAAAGTTTAAAGAGATGTGTGAGACGATGTTTTTATACATGGAGAGTAGTGGGTGCCTGGAACATGCTGCCAGGGGTAGTGGTAGAGGCTAATGTGACATGGCATCTGGGTAGGCACACGGATATGCAAGGAATGGAGAGATATGGATCACGGGCAGACAGAGATGATTTTAACTTGGCATCATGTCCAGCGTGGACATTGTGGGCCAAAGTCCACCTGTGCTGGACTGTTCTATGTTCCATGCTCAGTTTTTATTGCTGAATAATAATCATTTGTGAGAGCTTCATGTCCATGAATCTGACAGTCACGTTTGTGAGCATGCAGACAGGTGTTAGAAGTCTATTCCACAATACTCTCAGCTTTTGCACTGCCAAAGTTAATCACACAAAGCTCTGATGAAGTGTCTTGTGACCTGAAATGTTACCTGTTTGTTTTCCACAGCTGCTGCCTGACCTGGTGAGTTTTTCCAGCAGTTTCTGTTTTTATTTTGGATTTAAGACGCGTTTATTGTTGAGGTTTATGGCGGTTGAGCAGCACAGTGGCGCAGTGGTAGAGTTGCTGAACTACAGCGCCAGAGACCCAGGTTCAATCCTGACTACGGGTGCTGTCTGTAAGGAGTTGGTGCGTTCTCCCCGTGATCGCGTGGGTTTTCCCCAGGTGCCCCGGTTTCCTCCCACATTCCAAAGACGTTCCATAGGGTGGCACGGTGGCGCAGCGGTAGAGTTGCTGCCTTACAGCGAATGCAGCGCCGGACACTCAGGTTCGATCCTGACTACGGGCGCCGTCTGTACTGAGTTTGCACGTTCTCCCCGTGACCTGCGTGGGTTTTCTCCGAGATTTTCGGTTTCCTCCCACACTCCACAGACGTACAGGTATGTAGGTTAATTGGCTGGGCAAATGTAAAAATTGTCCCTAGTGGGTGTAGGATAGTATTAGTGTGCGGGGATCGCTGGGCGGTGCGGACCCGGTGGGCCGAAGGGCCTGTTTCTGCGCTGTATCTCTAAATCTAAAACAAAAAATCTAAAAAATCTAAAAGACATACAAGTTTGTTGGGTAATTGGCTTTGGTAAAAGATTGTAAATTGTCCCTAATGTGTTGGATAGTGCCAGTGTACGGAGATCGCCGGTCGGCACGGACTCGGTGGGGCAGAGGGCCTGTTTCCACGCTGTATCTCTAAAGTAAACTAAACTAAACTTTAATGTGTTGAGATTTTATTTTATTATCTCATTTGGGCATCAAAAATAGATGCAAACAAATTAAATTGTTGATCGAACTTAAACTCCCGTTGAGCCATTTACATGATATTATTGCTTGCTATTTAGATTAACCATTCAGTATGAGGTCATTTGATGCTTTTAACCTAAAGTTGGAAAGCACTTTAGTAATCTTTGGAAGTTGTAACCAATGGGGAAATGCTTTACTCTTTTTCACGTTGGCCTTATGAGGTCACCTGTATTCTGATTCCAGTTTGTGCTCTTTATTGGATTATCGATTATTTTTAGTTGGAGGTGAAGCTGTTTAAGGCACAGCATCCCGTGGAGAATGATTATCACCAAAAGGTTAAAGCGAAGGGCAGTTACATCTTCAAAGTATTGCCCGGTGTGTGTCAGCCCTGGAGATGGTTTCTGACTTTAATCTGAGAGAGTAATGCTGCCCAGACAAGATACTGTCTGATATCTGTGTGCTTATTCACAAAACGCTGGAGTAACTCAGAAGGCCAGGCAGCATCTCAGGAGAGAAGGAATGGGTGACGTTTCGGGTCGAGATCCTTCTTCAGACCCGAAACGTCACCCATTCCTTCTCTCCTGAGATGCTGCCTGGCCTGCTGAGTTACTCCAGCATTTTTTGAATAAATACCTTCGATTTGTACCAGCATCTGCAGTTATTTTCTAACAATATCTGTGTGCTGATCATCCTATTAAATTATTGGAAATGCAAACCATATTCCATTCGTGTTAATTAATGCTGGGGACTAATTTTCCACAACTACCATTGACTCACGAAATTAACCATTTCGCACTTAGACTTTAGAGATACGGCACAGAATCAGGCCCTTCAGCCCACCGAGTCCTAGCCGAACAGCGATCACTCCATATCCTACACACTAGGGACAATTTACAATTATACCGAAGCCAATTAACCTTCAAACCTGTACGTCTTTGGAGTGTGGGAGGAAGCCGAAGCACCTGGAGAAAACCCTCGTGGTCACAGTCAGAATATACAAACTCTGTACAGACAGCACTTGTAGTCAGGATCAAACCTGGGTCTCTGGCGCTGTAAGGCAGCAACTCTACCGCTACGCCACTGTGCCACCCATTACTAAGTGCGTTTTAAAGAAAGCCCAGCAATAATTCTTGTTCACCACCCTAATTCTTCCGAAACATTTACATTTAAGCAAGATGAATGAGGTGTTTCAACCATCATAGCTAGTGTCATGTCACCTGCAAATTAAGAGCACATTTTCCGTCTTTTTTGTTAAGGTTCTCAAGCATAGACTTTGGCAATTGGGAAACCAGATGTCGAAGCTCACCTCTAACTTCACCGGAAGCTTGTATCTGAAGTGTGGCACAATGTGACTCTCTCATTGATCGATACAGCTATTTAATCTCCATCTCTCCAATCTGCGAAGCTATTAGTGAATCAGGACATAAATAGACACCTAGAAATAATAGCAGCCACTTGGCCTCTCAAATCTATCTTGGGGTTAGAAAGGATATACTGCACTTGGAAAAAATGCTTCATCAGAACAGTACAGGGTCTGAGCAATAGGAAAAGATTGAGTAGGCTGGGACAGGTGTCAGAGGTTATGGGGAGAAGGCAGGAGAATGGGGATAGGGGGGAGAGATAGATCAGCCATGATTGAATGGCGGAGTTGACTTGATGGGCCAAATGGCCTAATTCTAGTCCTATTCCTTATGACCTTATGACTCTATTCCTTGGAGCACAGGAGGATGAGAGGTGATCTTATTGAGATGTGCAAATCATGAGAGGAATAGATCAGGTAGACGCAATGAGTCTCTTGCCCAGAGTAGGGGAATTGAGAACCAGAGGACATAGGTTTAAGGTGAAGGGGAAAAAATTTAATAGGAATCTGAGGGGTAACTTTTTCACACAAAGGGCGGTGGCCGTACGGAACGAGCTGCCAGAGGAGGTAGTTGAGGCATTGCAACGTTTATGAGACAATTAGACAGCTACATGGATAGTGTGTAAGGAGGAGCTGCAGATGCTGGTTTAAACCGAAGATAGACACAAAAAGCTGGAGTAACTCAGCGGGACAGGCAGCATCTCTGGAGAGAAGGAATGGGTGATGTTTCGGGTCAAGACCTTTCTACCGACTGAAGAAGGGTCTCAACCCGAAATGTCACCCATTCCTTTTCTCCAGAGATGCTGCCTGTCCCGCTGAGGTACATGGATAGGACAGGTTTAGAGAGATATGGGCCAAACGCAGGCAGTTGGGACTAGTGTAGATGGGCCATGTTGGTCGTTGTGGGCAAGTTGGGCTGAAGGAACTGTTTCCACGCCGTAGGACTATATGACTCTATACAATGGCACAGCCACCAGAGCCACAGGCTTACAGTGCCAGAGACCCAAGTTGGATCCTGAACTCAGGTGCTATTTGTGTGTAGTTTGCACGCTCTCCTTGTGACTATGTGGGTTTCCTCCCACATTCCAAAGACATGTGGGTTTGTAGGTTAGTTGGCCTCTGTAAATTGCCCATAGTGTGCAAGAGGTGGGATAGCGTAGAACGAGTGATCGGTGGTCTAGGTGGTCTCAGTGGGCTAGGTGGTCTCGGTGGTCTCAGTGGGCTAGGTGGTCTCGGTGGTCTAGGTGATCTCGGTGGTCTCGGTGGTCTCGGTGGTCTCGGTGGTCTCGGTGGTCTAGGTGGTCTCGGTGGTCTAGGTGATCTCGGTGGTCTCGGTGGTCTCGGTGGTCTCGGTGGTCTAGGTGGTCTCGGTGGTCTAGGTGATCTCGGTGGTCTCGGTGGTCTCGGTGGTCTCGGTGGTCTCGGTGGTCTCGGTGGTCTAAACAGCCCATCTCCGTGCTGCATCTCCGAAATAAAGAACATTTCCTGCACTCCAAACTTCCAAAAACATCATATACATTTCCAGGAAAATTGGAAGCTAAAGGGTGATTTGATTGCAAGTTTTAGGATTTTTTAAATCCTATTTTGGGAATAAAGGGAGATAATTTTGCTCCACTTATGATCCGGAACTTCAGTAAGATTGTGGCTGAATTTGACCTTAATTCTGCCCACCTATCTATGGCACAATATCTCATTATATGCTGAAGAGACAAAATCTATTGATATCACACAGAAAATTACAAACCGACTTAGCATCTACCAAGTTGTATGAGAAATATATTCACTTTATGAATATTTTTTCCACACACAACTCCCGTATCAATGGGACATTCTGGAGGCTCTTTTGTTTTGAACTAAATTGAATTGAAAAATACTGCATGGAAACAGGACCTTCGGCCCACCGAGTCCATACTGACCATCGGTCATCTGTTCACACTAGTTCTACGTTATCCCATTTTCACATCCATTCCCTACACATTAGGCGACAATCTGCAGAGGCCGGCTAAACTACAAACCCACACGTCTTTGGGATGTGGGAAGAAACCAGAGAAACTCCACACGGTCAGAGGGAGAACGTGCAAACTCCACACAGGCAGCACCCGAGGTCAGGATCAAACCTGGGTCACTGGTGCTGTGAGGCAGCAGCTCCACCAGCTGCACTCTTGTTAGCCACTCTGATAAGTGCTTTGAAAATCAAATAATCTTTCTGTATTCCTGGGAATACTAGGTTTTTTTTGTGATCCCTCTTCCATAAATTAACACTTGGAACCCTGTTAATCCTGGTGATTGTCCCAATAGCCATTTACCTTTAAGAAGTTGTACCTTTAAACAAGGCACTAACCAGGACTTTGTACAGCCCTTGCATTTTATATTCCAGCCCAGCCTTTATACGGAAGAGGTGTGTGCGAAAGGGGAATGCTAGGGATGATAACAACTGAGTGTACCGGATGAGATAATCCAAGACACGGGCTTTCCATTATCTGCTCTGTTTACAGAAGATACATTTTTTAAAGTGAAAATCCAATTTGCCCATTCCACTTTCCTTTCACTGAACAAATGTGCAGTGTGAATTAAGCCATGCCATGGTGAATAACAAAATGCTCCAAAAAGAGGATGGTCAGAGACAAATGTTAATTCAGCCTGGGGGATTCAGTAACAGGTGATCTACCAGTTACCTTGAGAGCCTCTTTTCTCCTTAACACTTCTTGCAGTCTGCTCAATAATTTAGTGGCCGGCCTTCATTTCTCATTGCGTGCATGTTTTGATGCATCAGTATAAGTTAGAACTCTAGCATTAAATTATGTACTGCTTTATAATTATATTTTTCTCTTGAAAACTGAATGCTAGTTTGGTTGATTTGCCATTTAATTGCAATCTCTTCTTGTTACAATATTGCACAATAAATGATTACCAAAAGAAGCCAGCAAGACAACATTTTGAGTTGTGTGTTATCATTGTACAATGTAATTAATAATTAGTGTTGTCACTGCTTCACATTTCTGACATCTGTGTTAAATATCTGCTGTGTAATTACGCTGTGAGTCTTATTTCTATCTTGATTAAAGGTAGCGTATCCAGAATATAGACATAGAACATGGAAACATTCTAAATATTTGTGCTATTTGAATATTCTGCCCGTGGTCTTCCAATCTCTTCCTTAAAGATGTTCAACAATCATGAAAGAATTGTTCTCAAGAATGATCCCAGGAATGAGAGGGTTAACATACGATATGCGTTTGACGGTACTGGGCCTGCATTCGCTGGAGTTTAGAAGAATAAGGGGGGACATCATTGATACTTAACGAATAGTGAAAGGCTTGGATAGAGCGGATGTGGAGATGATGTTTCCACTGGTGGGAGAGTCTAGGACTAGAGGCCACAGCCTCAGAATTAAAGGACATTCCTTTCGGAAGGAGATGAGGAGGAATTTCTTTAGTCAGAGGGTGGTGAATCCATGGAATTCTTTGCCACAGAAGGCTGTGGAGGCCAAGTCAATGGATATTTTTAAGGCAGAAATAGAGAAATTCTTGATTAGTATGGGTGTCAGGTGTCATTGGAATGGAGAGAAGGCAGGAGAACGGGGTTAGGAGGTAAAGATAGATCTTCCATGATTGAATGGCGGAGTAGACGTGATGGGCCGAATGGCCAAATTCTGCTCCTGTCATTTATGAGCTGATGGGATGATAAAATGGCATTTCAGCATTCTCTCGTGTTTGCTTGTTAAAGTATTGAGGTTTACAGCCACACTGTTCATTTAACTTCCTTGAGTTCATGTGACAAAATCTCCATCCCCTGCAATTTCTGTGGGGTGTTGGTCATTGTTTATTACCACCATGTGTAGAGTTACAGTGATAAGCTTTGGTTTGAGTGCTATTCAGTCAACTCATACTGTACATGAATACAGTCAATACGTGCAAAAGGTAGAAAATTCAGAGTGTTTCACAGCGTCGCGGTGCTACAATTACGGAGAAAGTGCAGATACAAACAAGTCCAGGTGCTGCAAAAAGGTAAATTGGGAGATTGGGACTACACTAGAAAAAACCTTCCTTCTGTTGACTCCATTTATACCTCACACTATCTCGGCAAGGCCAGCAGCGTCATCAAGGACGAGTCGCACCCCGGCCACTCCCTCTTCTCCCCACTCCCAACAGGCAAAAGGTATAGAAGTGTGAAAACGCACACCTCCAGATTCAGGGACAGTTTCTTCCCAGCTGTTATCTGACAACTGACCCAAACTTAAACACTACAAACTCAAATAAGCTCAAATAAAAAATATAGATTATTATTGGTTATTATTGCACTATTATTGGGGGTTTTTGTGTGTACGTATGCGTGCGTGTGTGTATATATATATATATATAATATATATACACACATATATATACATACATATGTATGTACATGTATATGTATATATGTGTATATGCATATGTATATGTATATATGCATATGTATATGTGTATATATGTATGTACATGTATATGTATATATATGTGTGTGTGTGTGTGTGTGTGTGTATGCATATGTATATATGTGTATATATATGTATATGTGTATATGTGTATATATATGTATATGTATATACATGTGTATATGTGTGTGTGTGTATTTGTGAGTAGGTGTATATACACACACACTGAACTTTATTTTCTCTCTCATTTATTATATTGTTTACAGTGTACTATGTTTACATATCCTGTTGTGCTGCTGCAAGAATTTCATTGTTCTATCTGGGACATATGACAATAAAACACTCTTTACCATTGACTCTCGATCCGACCACAACCAGAGAGGAGTGCTGAACTACCATCTGCCTCATTTGTGACCCTCAGACTATCCTTGATCGGAGTTTGCTGGCTTTACCTTGCACTAAACTTTATCATGTGTCTATATACTGTGAATGGCTCGATTGTAGTCATGTAATGTCTTTCTGCTGACTGGATAGCATGTAACAAAAGTTTTTCACTGTACCTTGGTACACGTGACAATAATCTAAACTGAAACTGAGTTACAAGTAAGAGCACAGGAAGGGAATGTGAAAGTGATGATTGGTTCAGGTGTCTGATGGCAGGACTGTCATATGTTGAAAGACTGGAGTGACTAGGCTTGTATACACTGGAATTTAGAAGGATGAGAGGGGATCTTATCGAAACGTATAAGATTATTAAGGGGTTGGGCACGTTAGAGGCAGGAAACATGTTCCCAATGTTGGGGGAGTCCAGAACAAGGAGCCACAGTTTAAGAATAAGGGGTAGGCCATTTAGAACTGAGATGAGGAAAAACTTTTTCAGTCAGAGAGTTGTGAATCTGTGGAATTCTCTGCCTCAGAAGGCAGTGGAGGCCAATTCTCTGAATGCATTCAAGAGAGAGCTAGATAGAGCTCTTAAGGATAGTGGAGTCAGGAGGTATGGGGAGAAGGCAGGAACGGGGTACTGATTGAGAATGATCAACCATGATCACATTGAATGGCGGTGCTGGCTCGAAGGGCCGAATAGCCTCCTCCTGCACCTATTGTCTAATGTCTGATGTGCTCTTGGGGAAAAAAAATACAGTTAGCAATGAAGAATGAAGCAATGATGCGATAAAAAATGTATTAAGAGGGTCTAAACGATGTCGTGCAACAACACGCCAAGGCTTATTTGACAGCTTCTCCCAAGAATGTGTCATCCACTGCCTAGAAGGGAACGGACACCAGCTTCCACTTGCAAATTCTCCTTCATGTGAAACATCATCCCGGGCTGGAAAATGATCACTGCTCCTTGATCATGAAATTGTCAACATCCAGGAAGTCTCTAATTGACAGCGCTGAGAGAGAGCTCTTACCACAGGGACTGCACTGCTTCAACAAGGGGGTTTACCACCACCTTCCCAAGGACAATTACAGATGTGTAATAAATGAGGGCCAGGCCGATAATGCACACGTCCAATGAATGAGTGAAGAGTTAGCTCATTTATTCACAGCAGACTCCCACAGACAGATCTTTTGCAGTCATCGGATATATCGGGATGAATAATACCCATAACATCTAGATAAAAACCTCACAGACATGTGAGGATATTGCCAGGACAAGAGGGCCTGATCTATAAGCGAGAGGTTAAGCAGGCAATGAAGCGCAGGAGGATGAGGGGTGATCTTATTGAGGTGTACAAAATCATGAGAGTAATACGTCAAGTAAATGCACAGTCTCTTACCCCGAATAGGGGAATCAAAAAACAGAGGACACAGATTTAAAGTGAGGGGGGGAAAGATTTAATAGGAACCTGAGAGGTCACTTTTTTTATATAAAGGGTGGCGAATGTATGGAACGAGCTGCTGGAGGAAGTAGTTGACACAGGTACTACTGCAACTTTTAAGAAACATTTGGACAGGTGCATGATAGGATAGGTTTAGAGGGATATGGGCCAAACGCGGGGTTGTGGGACAAGTGTAGATGGGACTTGTTGGTCAACGTGGGCAAGTTGGACCGACGGGCCTGATTCCATGCTATCTATATACTAAAACTCTCGTTTGTTATCTTGTTTGTGACTGAACTTCGGCCAAAACGGTACACGATAGCACAGCAATTTTAGGCCCACCTTACTCACCGTCGACACTTTAATGGTAAAAATGGTCGTTTTATTGAAATTGGTGTTATATTTTTTAAGTTATTCACATTTTAAAGTTTAAATCTATATCCTGGGGAGGGAGGGGGAGGAGGGAGAATAAGGGGGATGGTGGGGGGGGGAAGGGGGAGGGAAGGAGGGGCGGAGAGAGGGGCGGAGAGAGGGGAGGGGGGAGGGGAAGGGGAGGGGGAGGGGGAAGGGGAGGGTGCTGCACCAATGCAGGAGAGGTTTGGGCCCAACGGGTCCACTTGGTCTAGTATATCTCTATGACTCACTGCATATAAAATGTTTACAATGCAATCATCAAATCTAATAAAATAATACTTGTATTGTGAAATTAAAACCATTTAGAAATTAAAATATTTCCCCCATATAGAGAAGTTTTTAGATCTGATTTATTTTACACAATATCAGGAATAAATCCTTAGTAAACATACAAGTGAAAAGCTATCACTACTTACACTCACTATTACTTAATATTCAAGAGATATTCTGTGCATACATCAATTTTGTTTCCTTTTCAAATGAGTTCTCAACATTATTACCAGAGGGAAGAAAATCAGATGTTATGCAAGTCAAATCAAGTTTATATATTTGTGTAGGAAGGAACTGCAAATGCTGGTTTAAACTGAAGGTAGGCACAAAATGCTGGAGCAACTCAACGGGACAGACAGCATCTCTCGAGAGAAGGAATGGGTGATGTTTCGGTCGAGACCCTTCTTCAGTTTGTCAGTCTGAAGAAGGGTCTCGACCCGAAACATCATCCATTCCTACTCTCCAGAGATACTGCCTGTCCTGCTGAGTTGCTCCAGCATTTTGTGTCTATCTTCAGTTAATACATTTGCTGTCTGTGAATGAGGTACCTTTATTCTACGACATCAATGAAATGTTTCTCACAATTACTTTGGTTTATTATTGTCATGTACAGTTTTCCGAGGTACAGTGAAAACCTTTGTTTTGCATACCTTCCAAACAGATCAGATACAATACAGAAATACAATGAAGTCAATCTCAAGTAATAATAATAATAATAATAATAATACATTTCATTTGTATAGCGCTTTTCTGGAAACTCAAAGACGCTTTACAGAGTAAGTAAAACATAAAAATAAATAAATAAACGAACAAAAAAAGGAAGGATAAGGTGAGGTGACGGTCAGTGGTTGAAGGCAGTGCTGAACAGGTGAGTCTTCAGTGATGTTTTGAATGTGGTGAGTGAGGAGGAGTCTCTGATGGTTTGAGGTAGTGAGTTCCAGAGGGTGGAAGCAGCGATGGAGAAAGCCCTGTCCCCCCAGGATCTGAGTTTGGTCTGGATGGGGGGGGGGGAACAGGAGGTTAGCAGCAGCAGAGCGGAGGGTGCGGGTGGGAGTGTGTCTGTGGAGGAGGTCAGTCAGGTAGGATGGGGCCAGGTTATGGAGGGCTTTGTGGGTCATGAGGAGGATTTTGTACTGGATTCTCTGGGGGATGGGGAGCCAGTGCAATAGATAAAGCAAAATACCACTCTTTTTGAGGTTTAAACGTGAGGGCGAAACACAGAAACATAGAAAATAGGTGCAGGAGTAGGTCACTGCATGGACTTGACGGGCCGAAAGGCCTGTTTATTTTCTGTATCTCACGAAGACTCTGTTAGGCTATGATGAACGGGTCAGAGACTGGGTATTCTGCAACTCGAGTTCTCCCAACTTGTTCGAGAGCTTGTCCATCACTAACAAGCCAGATGTAAGGCATGTGATGGAACGCGTATCAGTGATAAGTCCATGCTGACTGTGGACTACCCGTTTACACCATTCCCACTTTAATCCCTGGTGTTGCCAAGCTGGCTACATTGACGGTTCATATAATGTGTGGAGCAGTGATAATCCTCAGCAAGATGATAATGATAGATTTGATTACAGTGATAAGTAAACGTTCTCTTGCTGGAAATGACGCTGTCTGGCCTTTGTGGGGCATGTCTTGAGCTTGCAATCCATTATTTTAAACTTGGATGTTCTCCAGGTCTTGAGGACACAGACTGCACACAGTGGTTCTCAGTTATATGAATGGAAATTAACATTGTGCAATCACCAGACACATCTCCTCTCGTTGTCTTGTGAGGGAGAGAAGGTCACTAAAGAAGAATTACCGACCGTTAGCCTCAGAGCACTTCTCTGAGAACGTTCTGCAGCAGCAGCAGAATTCTCAGAGTGCGTTGATTGCCCCCCCAATAGCTACATTACTCTTAAGAATAGGCACAAGATGCCGGAGTAACTCAGCGGGTCAGGCAGCATCTCCAGACAGAAGCAACAGGTGATGCTTCGGGTCAAAACCCTTCTTCAGACTGAGGTATTTATTCACAAAATGCTGGAGTAACTCAGCAGGTCAGGCAGCATCTCAGGAGAGAAGGAATGGGTGACCTTTCGGGTCGAGACCCTTCTTCAGACTGATGTCAGGGGGGCGGGACAAAGGAAGGATGTAGGTGGAGACAGGAAGATAGAGGGAGATCTGGGAAGGGGGAGGGGAAGAGAGGGACAGAGGAACTATCTAAAGTTTGGTCAAGATGTGGTCGTAGCAATACAAAAATACAGTTAGCAATGAAGAATGAAGCAATGATGCGATAAAAAATGTATTAAGAGGGTCTAAACGATGTCGTGCAACAACACGCCAAGGCTTATTTGACAGCTTCTCCCAAGAATGTGTCATCCACTGCCTAGAAGGGAACGGACACCAGCTTCCACTTGCAAATTCTCCTTCATGTGAAACATCATCCCGGGCTGGAAAATGATCACTGCTCCTTGATCATGAAATTGTCAACATCCAGGAAGTCTCTAATTGACAGCGCTGAGAGAGAGCTCTTACCACAGGGACTGCACTGCTTCAACAAGGGGGTTTACCACCACCTTCCCAAGGACAATTACAGATGTGTAATAAATGGGGGCCAGGCCGATAATGCACACGTCCAATGAATGAGTGAAGAGTTAGCTCATTTATTCACAGCAGACTCCCACAGACAGATCTTTTGCAGTCATCGGATATATCGGGATGAATAATACCCATAACATCTAGATAAAAACCTCACAGACATGTGAGGATATTGCCAGGACAAGAGGGCCTGATCTATAAGCGAGAGGTTAAGCAGGCAATGAAGCGCAGGAGGATGAGGGGTGATCTTATTGAGGTGTACAAAATCATGAGAGTAATACGTCAAGTAAATGCACAGTCTCTTACCCCGAATAGGGGAATCAAAAAACAGAGGACACAGATTTAAAGTGAGGGGGGGAAAGATTTAATAGGAACCTGAGAGGTCACTTTTTTTATATAAAGGGTGGCGAATGTATGGAACGAGCTGCTGGAGGAAGTAGTTGACACAGGTACTACTGCAACTTTTAAGAAACATTTGGACAGGTGCATGATAGGATAGGTTTAGAGGGATATGGGCCAAACGCGGGGTTGTGGGACAAGTGTAGATGGGACTTGTTGGTCAGTGTGGGCAAGTTGGACCGACGGGCCTGATTCCATGCTATCTATGTACTAAAACTCTCGTTTGTTATCTTGTTTGTGACTGAACTTCGGCCAAAACGGTACACGATAGCACAGCAATTTTAGGCCCACCTTACTCACCGTCGACACTTTAATGGTAAAAATGGTCGTTTTATTGAAATTGGTGTTATATTTTTTAAGTTATTCACATTTTAAAGTTTAAATCTATATCCTGGGGAGGGAGGGGGAGGAGGGAGAATAAGGGGGATGGTGGGGGGGGGAAGGGGGAGGGAAGGAGGGGCGGAGAGAGGGGCGGAGAGAGGGGAGGGGGGAGGGGAAGGGGAGGGGGAGGGGGAAGGGGAGGGTGCTGCACCAATGCAGGAGAGGTTTGGGCCCAACGGGTCCACTTGGTCTAGTATATCTCTATGACTCACTGCATATAAAATGTTTACAATGCAATCATCAAATCTAATAAAATAATACTTGTATTGTGAAATTAAAACCATTTAGAAATTAAAATATTTCCCCCATATAGAGAAGTTTTTAGATCTGATTTATTTTACACAATATCAGGAATAAATCCTTAGTAAACATACAAGTGAAAAGCTATCACTACTTACACTCACTATTACTTAATATTCAAGAGATATTCTGTGCATACATCAATTTTGTTTCCTTTTCAAATGAGTTCTCAACATTATTACCAGAGGGAAGAAAATCAGATGTTATGCAAGTCAAATCAAGTTTATATATTTGTGTAGGAAGGAACTGCAAATGCTGGTTTAAACCGAAGGTAGGCACAAAATGCTGGAGCAACTCAACGGGACAGACAGCATCTCTCGAGAGAAGGAATGGGTGATGTTTCGGTCGAGACCCTTCTTCAGTTTGTCAGTCTGAAGAAGGGTCTCGACCCGAAACATCATCCATTCCTACTCTCCAGAGATACTGCCTGTCCTGCTGAGTTGCTCCAGCATTTTGTGTCTATCTTCAGTTAATACATTTGCTGTCTGTGAATGAGGTACCTTTATTCTACGACATCAATGAAATGTTTCTCACAATTACTTTGGTTTATTATTGTCACGTACAGTTTTCCGAGGTACAGTGAAAACCTTTGTTTTGCATACCTTCCAAACAGATCAGATACAATACAGAAATACAATGAAGTCAATCTCAAGTAATAATAATAATAATAATAATAATAATACATTTCATTTGTATAGCGCTTTTCTGGAAACTCAAAGACGCTTTACAGAGTAAGTAAAACATAAAAATAAATAAATAAACGAACAAAAAAAGGAAGGATAAGAAGAAGCGACGGTCAGTGGTTGAAGGCAGTGCTGAACAGGTGAGTCTTCAGTGATGTTTTGAATGTGGTGAGTGAGGAGGAGTCTCTGATGGTTTGGGGTAGTGAGTTCCAGAGGGTGGGAGCAGCGATGGAGAAAGCCCTGTCCCCCCAGGATCTGAGTTTGGTCTGGATGGGGGGGGGGAACAGGAGGTTAGCAGCAGCAGAGCGGAGGGTGCGGGTGGGAGTGTGTCTGTGGAGGAGGTCAGTCAGGTAGGATGGGGCCAGGTTATGGAGGGCTTTGTGGGTCATGAGGAGGATTTTGTACTGGATTCTCTGGGGGATGGGGAGCCAGTGCAATAGATAAAGCAAAATACCACTCTTTTTGAGGTTTAAACGTGAGGGCGAAACACAGAAACATAGAAAATAGGTGCAGGAGTAGGTCACTGCATGGACTTGACGGGCCGAAAGGCCTGTTTATTTTCTGTATCTCACGAAGACTCTGTTAGGCTATGATGAACGGGTCAGAGACTGGGTATTCTGCAACTCGAGTTCTCCCAACTTGTTCGAGAGCTTGTCCATCACTAACAAGCCAGATGTAAGGCATGTGATGGAACGCGTATCAGTGATAAGTCCATGCTGACTGTGGACTACCCGTTTACACCATTCCCACTTTAATCCCTGGTGTTGCCAAGCTGGCTACATTGACGGTTCATATAATGTGTGGAGCAGTGATAATCCTCAGCAAGATGATAATGATAGATTTGATTACAGTGATAAGTAAACGTTCTCTTGCTGGAAATGACGCTGTCTGGCCTTTGTGGGGCATGTCTTGAGCTTGCAATCCATTATTTTAAACTTGGATGTTCTCCAGGTCTTGAGGACACAGACTGCACACAGTGGTTCTCAGTTATATGAATGGAAATTAACATTGTGCAATCACCAGACACATCTCCTCTCGTTGTCTTGTGAGGGAGAGAAGGTCACTAAAGAAGAATTACCGACCGTTGGCCTCAGAGCACTTCTCTGAGAACGTTCTGCAGCAGCAGCAGAATTCTCAGAGTGCGTTGATTGCCCCCCCAATAGCTACATTACTCTTAAGAATAGGCACAAGATGCCGGAGTAACTCAGCGGGTCAGGCAGCATCTCCAGACAGAAGCAACAGGTGATGCTTCGGGTCAAAACCCTTCTTCAGACTGAGGTATTTATTCACAAAATGCTGGAGTAACTCAGCAGGTCAGGCAGCATCTCAGGAGAGAAGGAATGGGTGACCTTTCGGGTCGAGACCCTTCTTCAGACTGATGTCAGGGGGGCGGGACAAAGGAAGGATGTAGGTGGAGACAGGAAGATAGAGGGAGATCTGGGAAGGGGGAGGGGAAGAGAGGGACAGAGGAACTATCTAAAGTTTGGTCAAAATGTGGTCGTAGAGTAGGAGGGCAGGAGAAATCACAGAGGGGGAGCAGCGAGAGAGCATGTTGCTAAACTCTCGTCGAAGAGAGGAGGAGAACTTCTTCAAAGTGGACATACCTTAAGGAGAAATCGCAGTGGAGCAACAGGTAGTATAAGAAAATAACTGCAGATGCTGGTACAAATCGAAGGTATATATTCACAAAATGCTGGAGTAACTCAGCAGCTCTTCCCCTCCCCCTTCCCAGATCTCCATCTATCTTCCTGTCTCCACCTATATCCTTCCTTTGTTCCGCCCCCCTGACATCAGTCTGGAGAAAGGTCTCGACCCTAACCCATTCCTTCTCTCCTGAGATGCTGCCTGACCTGCTGAGTTACTCCAGCATTTTGTGAATAAATACCTTCGATTTGTACCAGCATCTGCAGTTATTTTCTTATTCTTCAGACTGAGAGTCAGGGAGAGGAAACTAGAGGTATGGAAAGGTTCAGAACAAGTCAGAGTCGGCACCAATGACCAAGGAAAGGTGGAACCCACAATGGTCCATTCCCAATCTCGTTGTACCCCTGGGTACAATGACAATAAAGATATATTGTATTGTATTGTATTGTATTGTATTGTTGGCTGTGGAAGAGGTGATATCGAAGGGATATATGAATGCGGACAGTGGAACTAGTAGGATGACCAGGGTGGGGGAGGGTCGGAGATTGAGGGAGAGCAGGGCTTACTACTTAGTGTGTAGGAAAGAACTACAGATACTGGTTTAAATCGAAGGTAGACACACAATGCTGGAGTATCTCAGTGGGACAGGCAGCATCTCTGGAGAGAAGGACTGGGTGACGTTTAAGGTCGAGACCCTTCCACTACTTAGTGCTAGGGTATAACTACAGCCCTGGGGAGTTCACACCTCTTTTCTCTTCTGATTCCCTCCCTCCATCAACAGTGTTTGGCAGAGTGGAGCAGTGGTTCGCGGGTCCAATGACCCCGGCCTTGAGTGCTGACTGTGTGGAGTTTGCACGTTCTCCCTGTGCCTGGCTTCTGGACTTCCTCTCTGGCAGACCTCAGTTAGCGAGAGCTGGTGACAATGTTTCCCTCACCCTGACCCTGAACACTGATGCTCCTCAGGGCTGCGTGATCGGTCCCTTGCTCGACTCCCTGTACTCCCATGACTATGAGGCCGCGTACAACACCGACTCGATCATTAATTTGTTGTTGCCGGCTGGATCAACAACAACGGTGAGGCAAAGTACAGGAAAGAGATCAAGAACCTTGTTTCATTGTATCAGGACAAAAACCTCATCGGAGTAACAAAATGCTGGAGCAACTCAGTGGGTCAGTCAGCATCTCTGGAGAACAAGGATGGGTGATGTTTCGGGTCGGGACACTTCTTCTCCCACCGTGTCCGTGCCGATCAGCGATCACCCCGTACACTGGCACCATCCTACACACCAGGGACTATTTACAATTTACTGAAGCCAATTAACCTACAAACCCGCACATCTTTGTGGAGTGTGGGAGGAAACCGGAGCACCCGGGAGAAACCCACATGGTCACAGGGAGAAGGTACAAATTCCATGCAGACAGCACCCATGGTCAGGATCGAACCCAGATCTCTGGCGCTGTAGGGCAGCAACTCTACTGCTGCGTCACTGTGCCGCCCCACAGATACAGCCTAACCCATTGAGTTCCTCCAGCACTGTGTGTTCTTCTCCGCAGATGCAGCCTGACCCATTGAGTTCCTCCAGCACTGTGTGTTCTTCTCCGCAGATGCAGCCTGACCCATTGAGTTACTCCAGCTCTATGTGTTTTGGTCTAGAATCCAACACTAGGGTCCCTTCCGTCTTGGCATCGGCAGTTCCTTGTGTCTCGGCTTCTTTCCCCATGCCTTGTGTCGCAAAATTCTATACTTTTCGGGCAAGAGGGAAGGGTCACCTGAAATTCTAATATAACTAATCTACTAATCTAGTAGATTAGTACTAATAGTAGTAATAGTACTAATCTAGTAGATTAGTACTAATAGTAGTAATAGTACTAATCTAGTAGATTAGTACTCTGGTACTAATAACTAATCTAGACTGCATATTTGAATCTTGTTTGTGCTGTTTCTTACACTTTGTGTGATAGTTAATGCACAGACCAGCTCTTCCCAGAGGTTTGTGTGCTGAAGGTGCTTTCTGTTCATTCAGTGACACACAAGGCAGTCAGATGGTACTAAGCAGGTTTGCCAGCCGTTGCTCACAGACTCTCCTTGCTCGTCTCCACACTCAGATCAATGAACGTTATACACTGCTATTTATAAGAGACCCACAGTGACAAAATGTGCTTCGAAATTCAGACTTAGATAGGGACTGCCAATCCATTCCTAGTAATCAGCCTCGGTAGGATACAGCCAAGCGCTGTTTTCCATTAACCTGGTAACGACAGAATTATTTTTGTTGTATTGAGGTTTTCCAATTTCTCTTTCTATCTATTTGTCTCCGGTGCTATTGTGAAAAAGGACATTGATTAGAACTGCTCGTGGCACTTGGGCAGAGAACCTATCTATCTGTAAATGGAGCATCAAACCCAAAATTGGGATGAGGAGTAAGGGCAGGCAGAGGAGACTTATTAATACCAAAATACTTAGGTCGATGCGAGGGGTGGTTACATCTTCCTCAATCCTCAGTGATCATGCAAAAGGCATTTGTATAAATATTTTAGGAGAAATTGCCTGAGGAATTGCAAAAACCAGAATCTTGGTGGATCATACGTTCTAAAATGTTGTAAACTGATTTATCCAGAGGAGTCATCTCCAAAGGAGTCTATGGAGGTCAAACAAAGATAAATCAAACCATATTTCATTATTATATCAGACATCTTGTAACCGTTACATTACGTTCAAATTGCTACTGAAGGAATTATTTCTGTCATACCTTCATGAAGGATTACAACTTTCACGAGAGATTTCGTTCTTTTGGTTATATATTACATACGTAATTCTTTTTTTTTAAACTCTTTTATTACTTTATTACATATTTGATTTTGGACTGAAACGTGTTTGGTCGTTCACATTTTCAGGGAGAGTGTACAAACTCCATACAGACAGCAGCCATGGTCAGGATCGAACCCGGATCTCTGGTGCTATAAGGCAGCAACTCTGCTGCTGCACAACTGTGCTGCCCCTCAGATGTGGTCTGACCCATTGAGTTACTCCAGCACTATGTGTTCTCCTCCGCAGATGCAGCCTGACCCATCGAGTTACTCCAGCACTATGTGTTCTCCTCCACAGATGCAGCCTGACCCATTGAGTTACTCCAGCACTATGTGTTCTCCTCCACAGATTAAAGCCTGACCCATCGAGTTACTCCAGAACTTTGTTCTAGAACAATTAACCTAAAAACCTGTACGTCTTTGGAGTGTGGGAGGAAACTGGAGCACCCTGGAGAAATCCCACGCGGTCACGGGGAGAATGTACAAACTCCGTACAGACAAGCACGCGAGGTCAGGATCGAACCCGAGTCTCTGGCGCTGAGAGGCAGCAACTCTACCGCTACGTCACATTTCGGGTCGAGCCCCTTGGGTCTGAAGAAGGGTCTCGACCCGAAACGCCACCCATTCCTTATCTCCAGAGATGCTGCCTGTCCTGCTGAGTTACTCCAGCTTTTTGTATCTATCTTTGACTTAAGATTGGCTCACTGTGTGTGGTCAGGGTTAATGTGGGAGTGCAGGAAGTACAGGCAGCAACTGCAGGCGAAGGAACTGGGGCAACAAAATCATTACTTCTTTTGAGAAATGCCGTAATTTCTTAAGGATAGCGGAGTCAGGGGGTATGGGGAGAAGGCAGGAACGGGGTACTGATTGAGAATGATCAGCCATGATCACATTGAATGGTGGTGCTGGCTCGAAGGGCCAAATGGCCTAACCCTGCACCTATTGTCTATTGTCTATTGTCTAGTCATAGAGTTTGCGGTGTTAGTAAAGAGGGCCCTCGTTATGCTTATATATTGTAACATACATTTGGACAGGTACATGGATAGGAAAGGTTTGGAGGGATATGGACCAAATTCATGCAAATTAGACTGGCTTAGAGGGAGCATCTTGGTTAGCATAGACGAAGTTGAGCCAAAAGGCCTGTTTCCGTGCTGGATGACTCAATTTCAATTAGAGTTATTAGACATATTTATAATTCCAGCAAAGTTCGAATTGTTGGTTTGACTTGTATAATTAGATACTGAAGGAGAAATGCATCTTGGTCAATGGTGATGAATAGATAGAATAACATAGAAACATAGAAAATTGGTGCAGGAGGAGGCCATTTGGCCCTTCGAGCCAGCTTCGCCATTCATTGTGATCATGGCTGAACATCCACAATCAGTAACCCGTGCCTGCCTTCTCCCCGTATCCCTTGATTCCACTAGGCCTCTAATAGATAACATCAATTATCTATTATAGGCCTCACTTGAAATTAATTCTGTGGAAGGCAATGGACCTAAATATTAAGTGATGAGAATTATAATAATCAAGTCAATGCTGCGCTCTCAATGTTATGCAGATTATCTAATAAAACCTATTGCATATTAGTGAGCAGTAAACATGAAACAAAATTGCAATTATGATCTATTCTTTATCTCCACTACTGAAGATAATGTACTAAAGCAGCTACAAATGGATAATGAAAATGTAATAGAATATTAATACCGCTGTGAGTTATTACAGAGCAGTGAGAAAGGGGCTATGGACATGTGGCAAAAGCAATGTAGAGGCAGTGTTCACAATGGTAGTAACACTAGAGTCGTGAAGGTACTGCAGAGGCACAGTGGCTGAATTACTGGTCTAGTAATAGAGAGGCTAATAATTGAAAGACCAGGGTTGAAGGCTGAGGGTGGAGCTCATTGAAAATTACTGTCTAGTACTGTGAAAGGCCAAGATAAAGTGAAAGTGAAGGGGATGTTTCCACTAGTGGCAGAGTCTAGGACCAGAGGCCATAACCTCAGAACAAAAGGACGTACATTTAGAAAGGAGACGAGGGCAAGTTTTGGAGGGATGTGGACCCAGCGCTGGCAAGTGGGGCTAGTGTAGCTGGGACATTGTTGTGTGGGCGAGTTGGGCCGAAGGGCCTGTTTCCACACTGTATCACTCTATGACTCTCGGAAGTGTGTTCAAAGACTGGGCAGATCATATAAAGTCAGAGTAATAATTATAGAGACAGACAGCACGGAAACAGGCCCAACCTGTCCATGCCGACCAAGGTGCCCTCTCAAAGCCAGCCTAATTTGCCTGACTTTTCCCCATATCATTCTAAACCTTTCCTCTCATTTCCTCTCCAGATCTGCAGATGCTGGTTTGTACCAAAGATAACCACAAAGTGCTGGAGTAACTCAGCGGGTCCGGCAGCAACTCTGGAGAAAAAGGATAGGGTGATGTTTCGGGATGGGACACTTCTTCAAACAGCCTGAAAAAGGATCCCGGCCCGAAACGTCAACCATCCTTTTTCTCCAGAGATGCTGCCTGACCCACTGACATACTCCAGCTCTTCGTGTCTCTCTTTCCTTTCCATGTACCTGTCCACGTTCCTCTTAATTAACAAACACTAATTTAAAAAAAGAAAAAATTGCACTAATAAAGATAAAAAAGCTGAAGTAAGTTATAGTTCAGAAGGTTGGTGCAATTGCAAGTATTTATATTGAAATTCAAGAAAGTATTGTAGATTTGGGGGACAAGGGGCCACAGTTTAAGAATAAGGGGTCGGCCATTTAGAACGGAGATGAGGAAAAACTTTTTCAGTCAGAGAGTTGTGAATCTGTGGAATTCTCTGCCTCAGAAGGCAGTGGAGGCCAATTCTCTGAATGCATTCAAGAAAGAGCTAGATAGAGCTCTTAAGGATAGCGGAGTCAGGGGGTATGGGGAGAAGGCAGGAACGGGGTGCTGATTGAGAATGATCAGCCATGATCACATTGAATGGCGGTGCTGGCTCGAAGGGCCAAATGGCCTCCTCCTGCACCTATTGTCTATTGTCTATTTATAAGGATACGGCACGTGGCAAGGCAAAGCTGATGATCTTTTTGATGATTTTTGACAGGATGACAACAGACTTGCATACAAGGCATGGTGTGCTTCTGACAGGTTGGGTTGTCACTATTTTTCTCTCTGCCATCTGGCACACACTGTAATGTGGATGTGTCCTTCATAATAGATGCAAAGGGTGTCCTTTGCAAGCTGAAGCCTGAGTTTCATTTAGTTTAGAGCTATAGCATGGAAAAGGCCCTTCAGCCCACTGAGTCCATGCTGACCATCGATCACCTGTTCACATCAGTTCAATGCTGTCACAATTTCCCATCCACTCCCAACGCACTCGGCGGCAATTTCCAGGGGCCAATTAACCTACAAACCCGCACGTCTTTGGGATGCGGGAGGAAACCGGAGCACCCGAAGGAAACCCACGTGGTCACAGGAAGAACGTGCAAACTCCACACAGACAGCGCCCGAGGTGAAGATCGAAGCCAGGGTCTGAGGCAGCAGCTCTACCAGCCACGCCACTCTGCTGAAGGAAGGACAGAGAGTGACAGTGAAGGGCAGGGAAGCCCCTTAGCCTGACGAGACGTCCTCCAAGAGCAGCCCTTAGTTTTATTTTGTCCGGAAGCTGAGTAATATGTTAATTCACTCCTTCCTCTCATGTTTGGGGCTTAAGAGCCAGCATGTCTCACTTGGTAACACACTCAGAGCTGCATCAGAAGATTGTGCGAGGAAGACTCACACTGGGGCCTGCGAGCACTGTACATCCTGCATGATTTGCATTACAATAGGTACTCTTTTCAATAAGCGTCAAATTAAATTCCATCACTATCTCCGGATCAGGCAGCCTTGGTCGAGCTTAAGTGCTCGGTGTAGTGGGGCTGATTGGAAAATATCAAGTGCGGATGTGGGAATTGTTAAAACTAGAGGTTTTATATAATCATGGTTCATGATAGTGACATTTTACAGTATCCGGCACTGGGAGGTGAAAACGAGAACCGATAATTCTCTAACTTGGCTTTCTGCCACTTATACGTTGCCACAAGGAGAGATGTTACTGGTAATGCTAAGGTTCCTGATGTTTTAATGCAAAGTGTATACTGTGAATGGGAACTGTTCACTTTGAGAGTCGTGGAAATGTTCAGCGTTTTCCCCAGAGTAGGGGAACCGAGAACCAGAGGACGTTGGCATAAGGTGAGGGGGGGAAAGATTTAATAGGAACCTGAGCGTTAACTTTTTTACGCAAACAGTGGTGGGTGTATGGATTAAGCTGCTGGAGGAGGTAGTTGAGGCAGGTGCATGCATAGGAAAGGTTTAGAGGGATACTAGACCAAGTGGACCTGTTGGGCTCAAACCTCTCCTGCATTGGTGCAGCGCCCTCTCTCCTCCCTCCTCCCCTTAGTATATAGATGGGCTAAAAGCAGTCAGGTGGCACTAGAGTAGTTGGTCGGCATGGGAAGGTTTGGCTGAAGGGCCTGTTTCCACACTGTGTGACTCTACGCCTCTATGACTCAGTGAGTATGGAAACAGGCCCTTCAGCCCACTGACTGTGTGCTGACCATCACGCACCAAACCTACACTCATCGCATTTATTTCTCCCACTTTCCCACCAACTGCCCCCACTAGTGCTACCACTCACCTACACAAAGTCGAAGGGAGAACGTGCAAACTCCTCAAAGACAGCATCAGAGAACAGGAGCAAACCCGGGTCACTGGACTTGTGAGGAAGCAGCTCTGTGAACTACGCCACTGTGCCGCCAGATAGTTTCATATAATTAAGTCCTCCTATGAATTCATTTGGGCTGCCAATTATTTTCAGCACAAAATTCAACTCTCCACCATTGCTAAATACAAATTAGCAGCCCCTTCTGTTGAATTACTGGTGGCTGGATCACTATAATCAAAATCATTTAAATTCCTCTCAACACTACAACAGTGACAAATAATCTCCAGGTTAATGGGCCAACAGTCTACAATGTAAATAAAAAAATGCACCGCCTAATTATCACGATCTAAAGATTATAGACAATAGACAATAGACATTAGACAATAGGTGCAGGAGTAGGACATTCGGCCCTTCGAGCCAGCACCACCATTCAATGTGATCATGGCTGATCATTCTCAATCAGTACCCCGTTCCTGCCTTCTCCCCATACCCCCTGACTCCGCTATCCTTAAGAGCTCTATCTAGCTCTCTCTTGAATGCATTCAGAAAATTGGCCTCCACTGCCTTCTGAGGCAGAGAATTCCACAGATTTACAACTCGCTGACTGGAAAAAAAGGGAAAGTATTGAGGCAAAACATCTGTATGCTCCAAATTGCCATTGCCCTGCTCTTTAACTACATTCGCACAATCATAAACATCAAAAAATAACCGTGAACTTTATAAAAATAGAGACGAGATTAAAAACATTATTATTATTATTATTTTAAAGATTAAAACACTGAAAACACAAGCACAGATGCACAGAATCTCTTTCCCAGAGAGGTGAATCGAGGACCAGAGGACATAGGTTCAAGGTGAAGGGGAAAAAATTTAATAGGAATCTGAGGGATAACTTGTTCACACAAAGGGTGGTGGGTGTATGGAACCACCTGCCAGGGGAGGTAGTTGAGGCTGGGACTGCCCCAATGTTTAAGAAACAGTTAGGCAGGTACATGGATAAGACAGGTTTGGAGGGATTTGGGCCAAATGCAGGCAGGTGGGACTAGTGTAGCTGGGACATGTTGGCCGGTCTGGGCTAGTTGGGCCAAAGGGCCTGTTTGCACACTGTATCATTCTACGACTCTATGTGCATTGAAAGACAAATAAATACATTTACATTTTAAATAAATCTACATAGAGACTGGTAGACATGCTGGGAAAATACAAAGTGCTGGAGTAATTCAGCGGGTCAGACAGCATCTGTGGAAGGAATGGACAGGCGAAGTTTTGGGTCTGGACTCTTCTGCAGATTGGCACTGATTAATCCCCTTAATTTATATCATATCACATGCTAATCCATAACATTAACAATGGCTAACTTAAAATATGAAATATAGAATAAATTCTGAATTTCTGAAGTTCTGGAGCATCTAATTCTTAAAGGTTTAGTTTATTGTGAATATTGTCACATGTACCGAGGTACAGTGAAAAGCTTTTTTGCTGCGTGCTCTCCAGTCAGCAGAAAGACTATACATGATTACAATCAGGCCGCCCGCTGTGTACAGATACAGGCTATAGGGTATAATGTTTAGTGCACGATAAAGTCCAGTAAAATCAGATTAATGACAGTATCTGTAACACTGTATTGTAAACAATGTGTAGACAGGAACTGCAGATGCTGGAAAGAATGCTTTTCTTTCCTACCTCCAGTTCCCTCTCCTCTACTTTCAGTCTGTGGAAGGGTTCCTATCTGAAAAGTTACCCTTCCTTTTTCTCCAGAGATTCTGCCTGACCCACTGAGTTACTCCAGCACTTTGTCTTTGTCTACACTACATTGTCCACTCTGGTTAATTTATCTATTGCACCACCTGATGTACTCATGTACGGCATGAACTACCTCAACAGCACACAAAACAAGGTGTTTTTTACTGTCTTTCACTACATGTCTCTCTATCCACAGGGATAGTTTAGTTTAGATCAATGGTAGACACAAAATGCTGGATTAACTCAGCGGGTCAGGCAGCATCTCTGGAGAGAAGGAATGGGTGACGTTTCAGGTCGAGACCCTTCTTCAGACCCAAAACGTCACCCATTCCTTCTCTCCAGAGATGCTGCTTGTCCCGTTAAGTTTTGTGTCTATCTTCAGTGTAAATCAACATCTGCACTTCCTACCCGCACAATAGTTTAGTTTACTTTAGAGATACAGCATGGAAACAGGCCCTTTTGGTGGCCATTCAAGCCCACGCCAACCAGCGGTCACCAATTCACACTAGTTCTAAGTGTAAGTGTGCAAATACAGCAGATGATTAAGTGGCAAATGGTGTGCTGGCCCCTCTAGTGAGTGAATTTGAGTAAGGGAACAGGATACCATGATGCAATTGTATGGGCCCTTCGTGTGACAGCACCGTGAGTAGTGTGGACAGTTTTGGTCTCTCCTCTGCAGCAGGATGTTCTTGCTATGGAGGGACTTCAGCAAAGGTTTACAAGAATGAATCCAAGAACAGCAGACATAATGCTATGAAGAGAGATTGGGTCAATCAGGCTTTTATCTACTAGAGTTTTCAAAGCATGATAGAGAATCTTATAGCAACCTATCAACTGCTAACAAGGGCGGTTTGATTAGATTTAGGAAGGTGATTCTGGTGGTGGGGCAAGCTAAGACCAAGGCTTACAGTTTAAGAACCAGCAAGAAGCCATTTTAGACTGAAATAAGGAAAATATCTTCCACTAGAAAAAGCTGTGGGATTCTCTTCTAGAGAAAGTATCAGGAGCCATTAAATATATTCGAGAGGATTGGAAGCAGTAGCTAGGGGATCAAGGCATCTCGATAGAAAGCTTGGACAGATTTGATTGCCTGGAATAGGCCGCGGGATTTTCACCGCCCGGCGGGGGCTTCAATGTCGGGGGCCCCCGACCGCCCCGACGGGGGCAACTTCAACAGCCTGACCGCGGGAGTAGACGGCAGGGAAGAGAAAAAGACATTCTGGCCTTCCATCACAGTGAGGGACTGGAGGAGACTCACTGTGATGGATGTTTCTTTTTGTTTGGTGTTAGTTTGTGATTGTATGTGTTATTGCATTTTTATTGATTATTCTTATTGGTCTTATTGTTGAACTGCGGGTAATGTTTCATTTTACTACACATTTATGTGTATGTGACAAATAAACGACTATTGACTATTGACTATTGATTGATCAATCAAGATTTAGGACCGAGATGAGAAAGTTTTTTTTCACACAGAGTGGTGAATCTGTAGAATTCTCCGCCACAGAAGGTAGTTGAGGCCAGTTCAGTGGCTATATTTAAGAGGGAGTTAGATGTGGCCCTTGTGGCTAAAGGGATCAGGGGGTATGGAGAGAAGGCAGGTACGGGATACTGAATTGGATGATCAGCCATGATCATATTGAATGGCGGTGCAGGCTCAAAGGGCCGAATGGCCTACTCCTGCACCTATTTTCTATGTTTCTATGTTTCTATATTGGATAACAGAAGATGGAACATAGAACAGTGCAGCATAAGAACAGGCCCTTCGGCCCACAATGTCCGTGCTGAACATGATGCTAACTCTTATCTGCCTGCACATAATCCATATCCCTCCATTCCCTGCATATCCATGTGCCTATCCAGCAGCCTCTTAAATGCTACTATCGTATCTGCCTCTTATCATCCTCAACCACCACCCCTGGCAACACGTTCCAAACAACCACCTCTCTGTTGAAAACAACATGTCCTGCACATCCCCTTTAAACTTTGCTCCTCTCACCTAAATGCTACGGCCCATAGTATTTGATTTTCCATTCTGTTGAAAAAGGTCTTATCTTATCTTATCTATGCCTCTCATCATTTTAGATTAGGAGTCTTGAAGGGCTTGAAGAATATATTTCTGCTCATAATTTCTATGTTTCTATATTTTGTTTATTGCTGAATATATTTTGAGCTGGACTCAAAATGCTTGAATTACTCAGCGGATCAGGCAGCATCTCTGGAGAAGAAGAATCGGTGACGTGTCTGGTTGGAACTGTCGAGTCAGGTCTGACAAAGGGTTCCAATCCGAAACGTCGCCTATTTTTTTATCTCCGGAGATACAGCCTGACCCGCTGAGTTACTCCAGCATTTTTTTGTGTCTATCTTCGGTATAAACCAGCATCTGCAGTTCCTTCCTACACATATTTATTTAGAGCTATTGACTATTCTACTTTCTTTTGTAACCGTATTGTCAAAGAAGTCAATACAGCAAAAATGCCAGGCAATGTTCAGTAATGCGCACTTTGATAGCATTCTGTGTCTGTCATGCTGTATGTTTGAACTGGACTCTCCTGAATATTCCCCGGGTAGGTGCATCAAGCTCCATGATCTGAATTCTTATTATACCACAGCCTTTCACATTTACATAATGATGTGCAGCTTTAGTAGCTCATTAGTACAAACGTACAGTAGCTCCAAGCTTTCCAGACCACAGGCAATGTAGGCCACACAAATACATAATAATATCTGGGACAATCAAGCCAAAACATTAGAACATAGAACATAGCATAGTACAGTAGACGACCAGGCCCTTTGGCCCACAATGTTTCTGCTGAAAGTAATGCCAGGGCCATCATCAGTCTAGTTTAGCTCAGCGATAGTGCGCGGGAACAGGCCCTTCGGCCCACCGAGTCTGCGCCAACCAGCGATTCCCGTACACTAGCAGTATCCTACACACGAGGGACAATTTACAATTTTTTAGCAAGGCCAATTAAACTACAAACCTGCACGTCTTTGGAATGTGGGAGGAAGCACCCGGAGAAAGCCCACGTGGTCACAGGGAGAACGTACAAAGTCCGTACAGGCAGCACCCGTAGTCAGGATCGAACCCGGGTCTCTGGCGCTGTGAGGCGGCAACTCTACCTCACAGTGCTGCCACCTCACCTTTTCCAAAATGTACCTTTTATGGAAAGTAAATCTTGTTTGACAGGTTTGTTAGAGATCTTTAAAACTGTAACAAGCAGAATTGACAGAGCCCCACAACCTGTCGATGTTGTGTGTTTGGATTTTTAGACAGCACTTGACAAGGTATCACGTAAAAGGCAGGTGTATAAACTAACAGCACGTGTTATTACTGGAAGTGTGTTGGCATGGATTGAAGATTTGCTCTCCCATAGAAGAGTTGAAATGACCATGTCTTTAACAGGCTGGAAGTGTGTACCGAGTGAAGTGCCCTGAGGATCAGATCTTTGCCCTCAGTGACTTACAATTTATCACAATGCCCTGGAGGATGGGCAGGGCCGAGAGTGTTCAAGTTTGCTGATGGCACGAAAACAGGTGGGGAAGCATGTGGCAATGAGCTTAATGGTATCCTGCAACAGGACATGGATAGACTGAGTGGGTGGGTGTAAGGGGGCAAATGGAGCTTAACATGGGAAAGCGGGAGGTCATGCACTCCAGTAAGGGGAATCAAAATGCCGGAGTCAGTGCCAGAGACCCGGGCTCGTTCCCAACTACAGGTGCTGTCTGTACGGAGTTTGTACGTTCTCCCCGTGACCGCATGGGTTTTCTCCAAGATCTTCGGTTTCCCCCCACTCTCCAAAGACGTACAGGTATGTAGGTAAATTGGCTTGGTGTCTGTAAATTGTCCCTAGTGTGTGTAGGATAGTGTTAATGTGTGGGGATCGTTGGTTGGTCCGAACTCGGGGGGCCGAAGGGCCTGTTTACGTGCTGTATCTCTACACTAAACTAAACAAAATCAGAAAAGTTAGTTTACAACACATTATTGTTGCATAAATCAACCTGTAAATTTGCAACACTACTGCGCATGCCTAAAGTAAATAATATCTCCATCACTTTGCATTGAGATGTCTACATAAATTAATGGTTTGATTGAAAGATAGATTATTACTTCATTTGGTAGCTACCTGCAAAGGCTCAACATCCTCAACTATTGTTTGTTGCTTTATTTTGAAAGGCTTACGATGCCACAAATATTCATAAAAGTAAATGTTACCATCACTTGCAGCAAGCATTTGTGATGGGCAGTGACATTAATGGGATAGCAAGTTTTTCTTTCAAAGATGAGCAGATGATAGAACACATATAATGCCACGAAAATGATGTCAACTAGTACATGGAACTGTACAGCACAGGAACAGGCCCTTCAGCCAACAATGTCCATGCCGAAAATGATGCCAACCTTAACAAATCTCCTCTGCCAGCACATGATCGATGCCCCTTCATTCTCTGCATATCCATGTGCCTGTCCAAAAGCCTCGTAAATGCCACTATCGAATCTGCTTCTATCACCACCCCTGGCAGCACGTTCCAGGGACTCACATTCTCTGTGTAAAAAAACTTACCCTGAAAAACTTGGGCAGCACAGTGGCGCAGCGATAGAGTTGCTGCCTTACAGCACAAGAGACCTGGGTTCGATCCTGACCACAGGTGCTGTCTGTAAGGAGTTTGGAGGTTCTCCCCATGACCGCGTGGGTTTTCCCCCGGTGCTCCGGTTTCCTCCCACACTCCAAAGACGTGCAGGTTGATAGGTTAATTGGCCTCTGTAAATTGTCCCTAGTGTGTAGGATAGAACTAGTGTATGGGTGATCGCTGGTCAGCACAGACTCGATGGGCCAAAGGGCCTGTTTCCCCGCTGTATCTCCAAAACGAAAAAACTAAAACTACATCTCCTTTAAACTTTTCCCCTCTCGCCTTAAAGCTGTGCCCTCTCGTCTTTGACATTCCCAACCTGGGAAAAGGTTGTGACTGTCTACTCCATCTATGCGTCTCATAATTTTATATACTTCTATCAGGCATAACATTAACATTGTGCCAGAGAAGATTAGTTACTTTTTATATGGTCTGCTGGAAATTTACTAGACTTAACAAGAAATAAATAAATGAATATCAACAGTAAATTAAAAATAAATTGACCCATTTACTGGATATTACAATAAATGATATGTGCACACTTGTCTCATGCAAAATGTTATGGATATTTATATGTCTTGCAATAGGTAAGTGTGAAGTATTGGGATCATGGACATCTGCCATCTGTCTTCCATATGAATGCCATTCATAAATCGTTCTCCCACAAAATATATAATACATCCCGAGAGATGATGTTTATTAATTTAATATACACCGATCAGCCAAAACATTATGACCACTGACAGGCGAAGTGAATAACATTGATTATCTTGTTACAATGGCACCTGTCAAGGGGTGGGATATATTAGGCAGCAAGTGAACAGTCAGTTCTTGAAGTTGATGTGTTGGATGCAGGAGAAATGGGCAGGAGTAAAGACCTGAGCGACTTTTACAAGGGCCAAATTGTTATGGCCAGACGACTGGGTCAGAGCATCTCTGAAATGGCAAGGCTTTGAGGGGCGCTCCTGGTCAGCAGTGGTGAGTACCGACCGACAGTGGTCCGAGGAGGGACAAACCACAAACCGGCGACAGGGTGTTGGGCACCCAAGGCCCATTGACGAGTGAGGGCAACGAAGGCTATCCCGTCTGAAGGACCGACAGAAGGACCACTGTGGCACAAGTCTACGGACTGCCATTGGTTGCATTTTGAGGTTTTGATTTGCACAAGTATTGTGGTTATTAATTTATTGAATATTTCTTTATTATATATTATCATATATTTACAGACCTGTTACCTCTGATTCAAGTAAGAATTTCATTGTTCTGTTGTCAGTACTTGAGACAATTAAAAACTCTTAAGTCTTGAAGTCCTTCAGTGAAGTAAATCGGCCATTTTGATTTGGTCATCATGTGACTCAGGACTCACCAATATGGTTCACTGCTAACTGCTTCCTCACTTCCGGGGTAATTAGGGATAAATAATAAATGCCAGTATCACCACTGATGTTCAAGGTCATGCGAATGAATAAAGCAAAAACCTCTGACAGAATTGAATGCAACTTCAAACGGAAGGTGGCAAGTTCAGATTGTTGAAAGAAAAGTAATTATAAAATGAGACAGATAATTATGTAAATGAATGGGATGGATATGTTCAATATATATTCCATTGAAAGACAAAATGGGCAACATACTTGCTATTGAACGGGCATTTAAGTAAGGTTGAAGTTGAAAGAGACACTTGATAGGATTAGCACGGAGGAGGAATGAGCAAATGTAATTATAGTCTTTTATCACAAACTGAGTTGACTGCAGCTCAAGACATTTTACATCAAAACCATGCAGCCCGAGAACACACTTTAAATTTAAGGTGAGTTTTTGCCACCAGCGAAATATTTAAATCCTGGAAAAGTAAACTGCACTTAGTATTCTGAGTAATGTCAAGAAAGGCTATGATTCAGGCTGTACCCTTGAAATACTTAACTAAGTGTCTTTGCTGCCAGAGATGTCTTTGCTGCCAAGTGTCTTTGCTACCTTTCTCTCCAGAGATGCCTCCTGCCCCGTTGAGTTACTCCAGCATTTTGCATCTATCTTTAGTTTAAACCATGCAGTTCCTTCCTATACATTTTGTCCGCTCCACTGCCAAATCTCCTTCAGGTGTGCCTACTTTGAAGAAGTTCTCCTCCTCTCTTCCGACAAGAGTTCTGCAACACCCTCTCTTGCTGCTCCCCCTCTGTGATGTGCTTTGAACCCTTCTATATCTCTAGTTACTCTCCCCCCTGACTCTCAGTGTGAAGAAGGGTCTCGACCTAAAACGTCACCCATTCCTTCTCTCCAGAGATGCTGCCTGTCCCGCTGAGTTACCCCTGCATTTTGAGTCTACCCTTTCTTTCCTGGGTGGATAAAGTATGATTGGCTAAATTGTTTTTGTTTTCCATACACGTTTTACTTACTCTATGAATGTGAAAAAATGAATTTCCATTTGTTTTTATTTTTTTTAATTGAAAAGCAAATTTCTTTCAAGTTAGCACCTAAAACATGATTCATCTCTCCCTTGCAAGAAATAGGTTGACTGTACAAGTGGCTGCTAGGTTCCACTCATTGTCCAGCAATAATTATTCATCTTGATATACATGGATAGGACAGGTTTAGAGGGATACTAGACCATGGACCTGTTGGGCCCAAACCTCTCCTGCATTGGTGCAGCACCCTCTCCTCCCCCTCCCCCACCCCCCCCCTCCCCCCTCCCCCTCCCCCCTGCACCCCTCCCCCTCCCTCCCCCCCCTCCACTCTCCCCCTCCCCCTCCCCCTCCCTCCCACTCTCCTCCCACTCCCTCCTCCCCTCCCCCCTCCACACACCCTCCCCTTCCCCACTTCCCCTCCCCCTTCCCTTCCCCCCCACTCCACCCCCCTCAACCTCCCTCCTTCCCCCTCCCTCCCTCCACCCCCTCCCTCACTCCATCCCTCCCCCCGCCATCCTCCCTCCCTAGGAGATAGATTTAAACTTTAAAATGTGAATAGCAAAAATATAACACAGATTTTAATGAAACTTCTTCCATTAGCACCAAAGGGATGACGGTGAGTAAGGTGGGCGTAAAATTGTCGCGCTATCGTGTACCGTTTTGGCTGTAGTTCAGGAACAAACAAACAAACAAACAAACGAGAGTTTTCCTATATATAGATAGATGGGCTAAAGGCAGGCAGGTGTGACTAGTGTAGATGGGGCATGTTTATAAGTGTGGGCAAGTTTCCATGCTGTATGACTATGACTCTCGATAACTATAATTGCAACCTACTTTGTTGAATCTCAATCCAGAATAATGATTTCAAAATTCTGAGTGAATTTGCAGTTCCTCTTATATTTGCGAAAGATAAATGTCACTCTTAATGTTTCCTTGATATTGTCAGCTGTCTTTGATCCAGCTGATCATTTATTTATGTCCAGATCTAAAAGTTTATTTTGATTAGTTCCATCTGTTTCTAATAAAGCAATGACAAATCTCCCCTCCTGAGAAAAAAGAGAATACTATGCGAGAAGTTGTGTTGTTCTTACTTTTGCATGTCTTTTTCCTTTTTACCATCCTATAGAACTTATGTATTCATGCATAATTTATGTATAATTTTTGTTTTAGAATTTATGATTTGATCATTTATAAATTATAATGTATAACTTATATAATTTATACTGCCTCGGCAACAGGACACTACGGATCACTTTTTTTCGCTACCATGGACTTGTTTTCTAATTGTCTTTTAACAGTAACGTCTTTTTTTTGCAATCTTTTTCTTTTCGCGCTCTTGGCTAATTTAGATATAGTTTTGTTTTAGTATGTTGATGGGACTATGTGCCTGCGATACGTTTGCAAGCAAGATTTGCATTGAGCCTTTACCTCACGGAACTAGTGCGTATTAATACTTGGTTTTACTTGACGTGCCTTGTCACAGTCTAAGTGCTAGTGCTGCTGCAAACATTGTACCTGCACCTCACCATACTTGCATACATGAACACTGTGCTTGCGCATATGATAAGCTTAACTTTTCATTCCTTTAACGACTGTTAAGAAGCCCATTGGCATATTGGTACAGCTGCTGCTTTGCAGTGCCAGAGGCCTGGGTTCGATCCTGACTTTGGGTGCTGTCTGTATGTAGTTTGTAGGTTTTCCCAGTGACTGCGTGGGTCTTTGCCTGGGTGCTCCGGTTTCCTCCCACACTCCAAAGACGTGCAGGTTTGTAGGTTAATTGGCTTTGGTAAATAATAATGGTAAATTGTCCTTGGTGTGTAGGATAATATTATGATGTGGGTTGATCACTGGTCAGCGCGGTCTCGGTGGGCCAAAGGGCCTGTTTTCATGCTGTAACTCTAAAGTCTAAATTGTTACATTAGTTCCTGTAAAACACATTGGGTCGAGCATAGGTAAATGGAACTAGCATAGATGGGCATGTTGGTAGCTATGGGTGAATTGGGTGGAAAGGCCTGTTTCCACGTTGTATCACCATGACTCTATCCAGCAACCTCAAACGTAAGCTTAGACGGACAGCTAAGATGTCTGTGTGTGTGCCTTCCCAATATTCATTGAATTGTTCTCTTTTCCATTGTTTCGGTTACTTTGAAGCATGTTGCACGTCTACTTTTAGTTCATCCACGATTTATTTAGCATTGCTAAAAGATTCAGGGTTGATGCTATAAGAAAATATTTTAAAGACTTCAGGTGAGTTTTACAAGTTGGAGGAATTGAGTTTTGTTTAGAGACACAGCATGGAAACAGGCCTTTCGGCCCACCGAGTCCACGCCGACCTGTTATCCCCACGCACTGACGCTAGCTATCCTACACACACAGGCAGAATTTATCATTTTACCAAGCCAATTAGCCTACAAACCAACATGTCTTTGGAGTGTGGGAGGAAACCGGAGCACCCGGAGAAAACCCACACGGTCACGGGAAGAACGTACAAAGTCTATACAGGCTGCACCCTTAATCAGGATCGAACCTGGATCTCTGGCACCGTAAATCAGCAACTCCACCACTGCACCACCGTGCCACCCAGTTATATATAAAGAGCAGAGATATCTTAAAATCCAGTGATTTTTGCAGACAAAAAGGTGGCAGCACACACCTTTAAATATTAGGCACCATATCTGCGGAAGGATGGGCTGGCTCTGGAGTGGGTCCAGAGGAGCTTTACAAGAATGATCTCAAGAATGAGTGGGTTAACTTATGATGAGCGTGTTTGATGGCACTGGGCCTGTACTCGCTGGAGTTTAGAAGAATGAGGAGGAACCTCAATGAAACGCACCGAATAATGAAAGGCCTGGATGGAGTGGATGTGGAGAGGATGTTTCCACTAATGGGAGAGTCTAGGACTGGAGGTTGTTCTATTACGGAGCTCTGTCAGATTCCTATGCCTTCTTCCTGATGATAGGATGAGCTTTTATAACAATCTAAAACTATTACTGAGCCAATTAAAGTTTTGGCCAAAGTGCACAAATTAAATAGGACTATTAATATGTGTTAAAGGGCACAGAACCCTCAGAATTAAAGGGCACTCCTTTAGGAAGATGAGAAGGAATTTCCTTAGTCAGAGGGTGGTGAATCTGTGGAATTCTTTGCCACAGATGGGTGTGGAGGCGAAGTCAATGGATATTTTTAAGGCAGAGATAGATAGGTTCTTGATTAGTATGGGCGTCAGGGGTTGTGGGGAGAAGGCATGAGAATGGGGATTGGAGGGGGAAATAGAGCAGCCATGATTGAATGGTGGAGTAGACTCGATGTGCCGAATGACCTAATTCTGCTCATATTCCTTATGACCTTATGATAATATGTGTCAAATGGCCAGAAAACAAACCAATGATGTTTAAATTTTTAGAAGTACTGAGGCATCAAACTGGTGCGTTCTATTACAGAGCTCAGTCAGATTCCTATGCCTTCTTCCTGATGATAGGATGAGCTTTTATAACAATCTGACACAATTACTGAGCCAATTCAAGTTTTGGCCAAAGTGCACAAATTAAATAGGACTATTAATATGTGGCTATTTAGATTAGTTTAGCTTAGTTTAGAGATACAGCGCAGAAACAGGCCCTTTGTCCCACCGAGTCCACATCGACCAACGATCCCCGCACATTAACAGTATCCTACACACACTAGGGACAATTTACACTTTCACCAAGTCAATTAACCTACAAATTGTTCTTCAATTAGTGCTCAATGCAGACATCGTCTTGTTAAACAAATACAAGCAACAGCAACTCAACTGAAGAGAGGGCCTATAAGTGTTTGTATTAAGTAAATAAAAAGTAAAATAAAAGTATGAGGCTTGAACAACATTGCTAACTAGCTGTTTATCAAAAAAGTGTAATGTGATATAAAAGACACAAAGTGCTGGAGTAACTCAGTAGGTCAGGCAGCATCTCTGGAGAACAAGGATAGGTGATATTTCAGATCAGGACCCTTCATCAGCCTGAAGAAGTGTCCTGACCCAAAACATCACCTATCAATACAATACAATACAATACAATATATCTTTATTGTCATTGTACCCAGGGGTACTACGAGATTGGGAATGCGCCTCCCATACGATGCAATAATTTAAGTAATTAACAGCAACCCAACTAAACGAAACAATTGTAACAGTTTTTAGACAGGGTAAAGTGCAAGTTGATCTATGCATTGTGGCCATCCGGCTCAGCAGGACCGGTTCATAGCAGCTATGGCCCTGGGGATGAAGCTGTTCCTGAGTCTGGAGGTGCGGGTGTAGAAGGCCTTGTATCGTCTGCCCGATGGAAGGAGTTCGAACAGACTGTTGCAGGGGTGTGAAGAGTCTTTGTGGATGCTGGTGGCTTTTCTGAGGCATCGTGTGTTGTAGATACCCTCCAAGTCTGGTAGCTGTGTTCCGATGGCCCTCTGAGCTCTATGGACTACCCGCTGTAGAGCTTTCCTTTCTGCCTCCGTGCAGCTGAGGTACCACACAGGGACGCCATGCGTTAGGATGCTCTCTATGGTGCAGCGGTAGAAGGTCGTCAGCAGCTGTTGGGGTAGACCAGACTTTTTCAGTGTTCTTAAGTAGAACAGTCTTTGTTGTGCCTTCTTGACCAGCGCAGCAGTGTTATTGGACCATGTTAGGTCCTCCGAAATGTGTGCCCAGAAACTTGAAGCTGGACACTCTCTCCACACTGTCCCCGTTGATAGAGATCGGGGCATATTCCCCGTTATGTGACCTACGGAAGTTGATGATCAGCTCCTTGGTCTTGGTGGTATTTAGGGACAGGTTGTTATCCGAGCACCAGTCCGCCAGGTTCTGCACCTCCGCTCTATAGTTTGTTTCATCCCCGTTGGTGATAAGCCCGATCACCGTTGTGTCGTCTGCAAACTTGACAATGGTGTTGGTGTCAAATGCAGGAACACAGTCGTGTGTGAAGAGGGAGTAGAGCATGGGGCTCAGAACACAGCCCTGTGGTGTGCCGGTACTCAGGGTGATAGTGGAGGACAGGTGCGGGCCCATTCTCACTGCCTGCGGTCGTTCCAGCAGGAAGTCCAGGATCCAGTCACATAATGACGAGCTGAGGCCTAGCTGGTGGAGTTTGTTGATGAGCTTGGTGGGGATGACCGTGTTGAAGACGGAGCTATAGTCTATGAATAGCATCCTCACGTACGTGCCCTGTCTCTCTAGGTGAGTCAGGACAGTGTGAAGAGCCAGAGAGATGGCGTCCTCTGTGGATCTATTTGCCCTGTATGCAAATTGATGTGGGTCCAGTGAGTCAGGGATGCTGGATTTGATGTGTGAGAGGACCAGCCTCTCAAAGCACTTCATGACTATCGGCGTTAGGGCAACCGGGCGGTAGTCGTTCAGGTTGGAGATCTTTGCTTTTTTCGGCACCGGAACTATGATGGCCGACTTCAGGTAGCTAGAGATAATGACAGGTTAAAGATCCTGGTGAATACCTCAGCCAGCTGTTCAGCACAGTCCTTCAGTACCCTTCCTTGAACTCCATCGGGTCCTGCAGCCTTGCGTGGGTTGACCCTTTGCAGAGCGCGTTGTACCTCCTGTGTGTTCAGTTGCAAGACCTGTCCCACCGCCTCGGCTGGGGTTCTTTCACTCAAGGTGGTTTTGTCAGTTTCAAAGCGGGCAAAGAAGGTGTTAAGCTCGTTGGTCAGTGCCATATCGCTGTGGGGGCAGGCAGGGCTGCTCTTGTAGCCAGTGATGTCCCTGACACCCTGCCACATGCTTCTGGTGTCCGTGGTGTTGAAGTCGTCTTCCACCTGTTGCCTGTGTGTGTCTTTGGCCCTTTTAATACCTTTGTTCAGGTTTGACCTGGCAACACTGTATGCTGAAGTGTCACCAGATTTAAAGGCATTGTTGCGTGCCCTCAGCAGGTTCTGTACCTCCTTGTTCATCCAGGGTTTCCGGTTTGGGAACATCTTTATCTCCTTGTCCTCCGTGACATTCTCTCTCCATGCTCTCCAAAGATGCTGCCTGACCCGCTGAGTTACTCCAGCACTATGTGTGTTTTTTTTCCGTAAACCAGCATCTGCAGTTCCTTGTTTCTATTAAGTGTAACATGAAAGTGTAGTTGTGAAAATAGTATAAAAAGAAAAATTTACAGTTGGTGAAATGTATTCAAAAAAAAAAGTCCATAAAGAAATATTATAAAATTAATGTAAATTCCATTTGGACCAAGAATATGTAAATGATCTTCTTTTCAGTTCCAAGTGTGATTACATTTAAATCAAATGTTTGTTCTTTGGTGCTGTAAGATTAAAGCAAGGCTGGGGCTGGAGGGTTTGGGAGCTGTGAAGGGAATGATTAGGGAATGATCTAATGATTTCTCCATCCATATCACTATCACATTGCACAGCGTCATTTTATTGTCTGTTGTCCAACATATCCTTCTGTTCATAGGTGTATTTGTAATATCTTCTCAAGCCAGCAAAACATATTCATGACTTCTCCAACTTCAGATAGCTCCTCTGTCCCTCCCGTCCCCTCCTCCTTCCCAGATCTCCCTCTATCTTCCTGTCTCCACCTATATCCTTCCTTTGTCCCGCCCCCGACATCAGTCTGAAGAAGGGTCTCGACCCGAAACGTCACCCATTCCTTCTCTCCCGAGATGCTGCCTGACCTGCTGAGTTACTCCAGCATTTTGTGAATAAATCGATTTGTACCAGCATCTGCAGTTATTTTCTTATACTTCATGCCATCATCAGTCACTTAGCAATTCTGACCGTTTTTCAATATTTATTTTACATTTATTTTCAAACAAACTCATCAGGAAGGCTGGCTGCGACCTGGGGGCGGAGTTGGATTCACAGGAGGTCGTCTTGGAGGGGAGGATGCTCCTCAAACTGCGGAGCATCCTGGACAATACAGCTCACCCCCTCCATGACACACTGGCCAACCTGAGGAGCACCTTCAGCAACAGACTGGTTCCGCCAAGGGGCAGCTCAGAAAGGGCGGCACGGTGGCGCGGCGGTAGAGTTGCTGCCTTACAGTGAATGCAGCGCCAGAGACCCGGGTTGGATCCCGACTACAGGTGCTGTCTGTACGGAGTTTGTATGTTCATCCTGTGACCCTCGTGGGTTTTCTCAGAGATCTTCGGTTTCCTCGCACACTCCAAAGACGTACAGGTTTGTAGGTTAATTGGTTTGGTAAATGTAATAAAAAAATTGTCCCTAGTGGGTGTAGGATAGTGTTAATGTGCGGGGATCGCTGGTCGGCGCGGACCCGGTGGGCCGAAAGGGCCTGTTTCCGCGCTGTATCTCTAAACTAAACTAAAATGCTGCAGGAGATCCTTTTTCCCTGTGGCTTTCAGACTGTACAACTCCCACTTCTGTCGTATCATATCATATATATATACAGCCGGAAACAGGCCTTTTCGGCCCACCAAGTCCGTGCCGCCCAGCGATCCCCGTACATTAACACTATCCTACACCCCACTAGGGACAATTTTTACATTTACCCAGCCAATTAACCTACATACCTGTACGTCTTTGGAGTGTGGGAGGAAACCGAAGATCTCGGAGAAAACCCACGCAGGTCACGGGGAGAACGTACAAACTCCTTACAGTGCAGCACCCGTAGTCAGGATCGAACCTGAGTCTCCGGCGCTGCATTCGCTGTAAAGCAGCGTAGACTGACTCTCCAGTGCCCCCTCCTCCCCCCCCCCCTCCATCTTTGTACATCTCTTATCTGTCACATCTCCGTCTCAGATGTGTAATAATGAAGCAGACACAATCCGTGGTAATTACATCACTTCGTTTGACTGTTTATTGTTTCCAGGCCTTGCAGCCTTCAGCATACACAGCAAGCACCCTCTCCTGCTCTCCAGTCACCTGATACACACATCACGATATTTGCATATCATCATCATGATTCGTCATCATGACATCCCTCCTTTACCAGAATTAAACTTAAAATTACCGTGTTCTTTTCCCCCAATTAAACAATTCTTTACTTATTATGTTATTTTTCCTTAATACAAATATACAAATAATAACTTGTAAGTTTCTCTTGCCTCTAAACAAATATCATATAATTACTAAACAAAACTATAACTATAGTCTATGACACAAAATCGTCGTATCTTTTGGGAACTCTCCTTTCACGTTGTGGACTACCAGCTGGCACAAGAACATCAAAGTCTGTTGAATCTGCTAAGGTGTTGTCGTCCAGATACTGTCTCTGCTCGACACCTGCATCGCAGTCTGCTGCCTCTGGAACTCTGGTCACCACCTCAGGAATGTCTTCTGGTCCCTCTGAATCGGTAACTCTCGGTGGACTTTGGCCCTCGATTCGACTGTCTCTCGACATGTACTTTTTTACATTCGATATATTCCTCTTGTACATAACACCTTCTGGAGACTTGACTGTCACCCTGCTACCGCTCCTCGATACAACATTGTATGGCTCGCAATGGTAAGGGGTGTCCATCTTACCACCATCATCTCGCCTCACAAGTACGTCATCACCAGGCATTATTTCTGTGTGCCTGCCTCCTCGTTTCAAGTCGGCATACCATTTCGCCGCACCTTTCTTTTCGGCATCACGGTCTCTCAGCTCCTGGTCTTCCGTGATCTCTCGTACTTCTGGCATTTTAGTGCGAATTTTCCTTCCAAACAAGGCTTCTGCCGGGCTTTTCCCTGTTGTTGAGCGAGTGATCGCCCGATATACAGCTACGTATGCTAGCAGCGCCTCCTTCCAATTTTTCCCTTCGGCATGGGCGATTCGTATCCTCTTCTCAATGGACTGATTTTGTCTCTCGACTTCTCCATTAGCCTGTGGCCATTTGGGATGATGAATACCGGTGGTTCTCATGTACTCAGCAAACGTCTCTGACACAAACTGTGGTCCATTGTCGGCGTACAATGTAACAGGCAACTCATGTCTGGCGAAAATCTCTGCCAATGCCTGTACAGTCTTTTCTGCCGTAGTTGACTTCATCACCGCATATTCATAGTATCTGCTGTAGTAGTCTACCACTACCATAATTGATTCACCTGTTGGAAGTGGTCCTAGAAAGTCAACAGCTACGTCGACCCATGGTCCTGTTGGCAATTTTGTACTTCTAATTGGTTGTGGTGGGTTGCTCCTGCTTGTGATTTGGCATCCGTGGCAGGTCCTGACAAATTTTTCGGCATCTCTGTCACAACCTGGCCACCACACTTTGCTCCGCAAATTTTGTTTGGTACCAACGATGCCTAAATGTCCCTCATGAGCTAATGACACGATCCTTGCTCGTAGTGCCTGCGGGATCACCAATCTGTTACCTCTAAGCACACACTGACCAATCACACAAAATTCATCTTTTATGGGAACATATGCTTTGTAAGGGCATTGGTCCCATTGCCCACTATAAATACGCTTTCTGATATCATTAAGTTCAGGATCATGTTCTGATTCCCTTTCGACTTCCCTTGTTCCCTTGACTGAATTGCAACAAAGCGCACAAAGTTTTCTGCTTCCATCCCTAAAGTGGATGTTACTCCTAGCTGTTCATCCTTCAACAGTCTCGACAGCGGGTCTGCAATATTTGCTTTTCCAGCAATGTGGACTACTTTGTACTTGTACTGTTGGAGTCTCAGCACCCAGCTTTCTATTCTGGCACAGGGCTTGGACCTTGTTGAATAGATCACTTCCAGCGGCTTGTGATCAGTAACAAGTTCAAATTCAATGCCGTACAAGTAAGCATGGAACCTTTCACAGGCCCACACTAGTCCCAATGCTTCTTTCTCCGTTTGAGAATACCTTCTTTCCACGCTGGTTAAAGATCGACTGGCATATGCTATGATTCTGGGTCCATCAGCATGTGTCTGTACCAGCACAGCCCCCAAACCAACCGGACTAGCATCTGCTATGACTTTTGTTAGTGCAGCTAGATCATAATATCCAAGGGTTTCTGCACTCATTAGGCACTGTTTCAAGGTATTGAAAGCCTGTCTCTGTTCATTTCCAAAATGGAACGGTATGTCTTTCCTGGTCAACTTTCTCAGCGGATCTGCCAGTGTAGCAAAATTTGGGATAAACTTTGCACAGTAATTGACCAGTCCTAGAAAGCTCCTCATCTCGGTTGCATTCTGAGGTTCACGTGCATCTGCAACATCTTTCACTTTAGCCTTTGCCGGGTTCAGCCCTTCACTTGTGAATCTGTGTCCCATGAAATCCATCTCAGAGACACCAAACTTGCACTTGTCTACATTCACAGTGAGACCTGCTTTTTGAAGTCTAGTCAACACTAGCTTCAATCTCCTGTCATGCTCTTCACGAATTGATGCATGGACGATGATGTCATCTGATATGTTTGCTGCTCCAGGTACCCCTTGAATCACTCTGTGGATTTCATACTGATAGATCTCAGGAGCAGCATTGATTCCAAACATCAATTCTTTTGTACCGGTACAATCCACAGTGAGTGACAAATGTTGTCACCTCTCTTGACTCTGGATGTAATTCCAATTGATGATATCCCCACTTGAGATCAATTTTGGAGAACACGTTACTAGTTGATAACTTGTAGAACTTCCTCGATCGTCGGAATTGTGTGTCTTTCTCTGATTATTGCTTCATTGGCTCTCCTCATGTCCACGCACAGTCTGATATCATTATTGGGTTTTGGCACTATCACTACTGGACTCACCCATGGTGTTGAATGTTCAACTGGCTCGATAATGTCCTGATCAATCAACTCCTTGATTTTAGCTTCTACTTTTCCACGAAGTCCAAATGGCGTTCTCCGCACTGGTTGTGCTATTGGCTTAACAGTTCCATCAACAGCTAACTTCACTTGCCGGCCTTTCAATTTTCCAACTCCTTGGAATACTGAGTGAAATTCCTGCTTCATGTCCTCATATGACTGCACTGAATTGACATGCACTCCGATGTGAAGCACTCCCAGCTCTCGAGCTGTATTTCTGCTGAGCAGGGGTTCTCCTTTCTCCTCTATCACCACGAATTCTGCAACAGCTTTTCTATCTCCGACTTCCACGTCAGCCATGAAACATCCAATGGTCTGCAACGGTTCAGTTGCGGTGTATGGATATAACTTCCTACTACACCTCCTTGACATGCACTTGATTTTCTGCTGTTTCAAGCATTCCCACAGTGATCTGTCAATTACGTTGCAGTCGCTACCAGAATCTACAATCACTGGCACTGCATGGTCACTGCAACTTTTTCCAGATTGCTATCATTCAATGCAAACTGATAATCCCTTTTAATAGCATGCTCACCATCCTCATCACTTCCGAAATCATCTTCTACGTGACGGACGTGACTCTTCTTTTTCTGCCACTGTCTGTCTAATTTGTCACTGGACTTCACTTTCTCCTTTGCCTTGGAAGATACACTTTTATAATCCCTTGTATTGTCCCTGGCCTTACTTTTGCATTTCTTTGCAAAATGATCTTTGCCTCCACATTTCCTACACGTTCTACCTTTTGCTGGACAACATGCATCTTTCCCTACGTGACCCATGTTGCCACACCTGTAACACTCAATCTCACATTCAGGCTTACATCTTTGTCTCCCGTGGGACAACCAATTCACTTGCCCAGTCTTGGAACCTTTCAATTTCATGCTGTGGAACTGTCCCTCAACAGCTTCCAGTGCTGCCGCAATCGACAAAGCATCATTTAAGTTTAACTCACCGCCTTTTTCTAGCAGCCTTCTCCTGAGCTTGTCTGACCTGCAATGCTGGACAACCTGATCCAATATCTGGTTCTCCACATCAGCAGCCACATATTTGCAACCTACAGACACCTGTCTGAGTCTCGTGACAAATTGAGCAACAGTTTCGCCCTCTTCCTGGGTTGTTTTGCGGAATAAATGGCGTTGAAATGTAGCATTTGGTACCACCACATAATGACAGTTCAATGCATCAACGGCTTTCTTATAGTCATCCTTCATACCGGTGTCAGGGAGTGTTTTAAACATTTCTCGAACTGCAGGCCCCGCAGTGAAGAGAAGCAACGCTCTCCGCTGTGCCTTCTGCGCCGGCGTACTCTCATCAAGAAAGAGCCCGTGACTGTTGGCGTAGGCCTCGAATTCCTCCAGCCAAGCTTTCCATTTCAAGCTGACAGTACTCGCATCACCCGTCGGATCAAAGTGTGGAACTCCGCGAAGTGCTAAGAAATCAGCTCCAGCAACAGCCATAACAACCTTTTTCTAACCTTTTTTTCCCAGCAGGTAGTCTCGGATTCAGAATCCAAAATATCCAAAATATCCAGAATATCCAAAATATCCAAAATATCCTCGTCGCCAATGTCACATCTGTGTCTCAGATGTGTAATAATGAAGCAGACACAATCCGTGGTAATTACATTACTTCGTTTGACTGTTTATTGTTTCCAGGCCTTGCAGCCTTCAGCATACACAGCAAGCACACTCTCCTGCTCTCCAGTCACCTGATACACACATCACGATATTTGCGGGGATCACTGGTCGTGGCGGACCAGGTAGGCCGAAGAGCCTGCTTCCGCGCTGCATCTCTAAATGAAACTAAACTAAACTTAAATCTCATTATTATTATAATGCACATGACACTTTCAATGCCTTGGAACTGCATCTTTTGACTGGTGGCAGATCAACTTCCCTCTGGGATAAATAAAGTGGTATCAAGTAAATCAAAAAGAATTTAAATGTAGCCTCGGGGCTTAGTTGCCCAGAGTAACTCAGCGATTCTCAACGTGCAGTATTTCTCCTGCCTCTAAAATGTAACTTATTCCAAGTGAATGATTTTCTTAGCATCTATCGCTAACTTTCTAACATTACCCTTATTTGAATAACCTCAGGATGGAGGGATATGGATTATGTACAGGCAGACCAGGGTGGGTGGTGTCATCATGTTCAGCACGGACATTGTGGGCCGAAGGGCCTGTTCCCGTGCTGTACTGGTCTATATTCTATAACCTTCTGATTATCTAAATCATTGAATCATTGGTTGGAAACAGGCTGGTCTCCACCTATATCCTTCCTTTGTCCCACCCCCGACATCAGTCTGAAGAAGGGTCTCGACCCGAAACGTCACCCATTCCTTCTCTCCCGAGATGCTGCCTGACCTGCTGAGTTACTCCAGCATTTTGTGAATAAATCGATTTGTACCAGCATCTGCAGTTATTTTCTTATACTATAGGCTGGTCCATCGGGTCCACGCCGACCATCGAAATCTCACTTTCCCATCCACTCCCTACACCCCAGGGGCAATTTACAGACCTGCACGCCTTTGGGATGTGGGAGGACACTAAAGCACCTGGAAGAAACCCGTGTAGTCACAGGGAGAACGTGCAAACCTGCAATCGATCGAACCCCCGGTCTCTGGCTTTGCGAGGCAACAGGTCCACCAACTGCGCCAATGTGCCACCCAAATTAATGCGTTACCTCCCCCAGCTCACATAACACGTGAGCACTTTGATCCTTTGCCCTATTTCGTATACCTTGTGAGCCTGCAGTATTCCACTGCATTCCCTTTGCACAATCTTCTCCTCTCATCCACATCCTCTTTGCCAACCTCCAAATCAGAAGGTTGAAATCCTGAAACTGGGCCCTGAACGCTCCAGAGCATTACTGAGGGATTGCAGCCATGGCAGACAGTGCCATCCCGGAGATGAGATGCTAAACTGAGGCCTCATCTGCCCAAAATGCACACAGACTATCCCATCGCATTATTCAGAGAGAAGAAGACAAGTTGACCCTGAAACTCTGTTCAACCATTTATCTGTCAATCATGTTATTATGATCAATTTATCTGATTATTATCACAGAGCTGTTTGTGGGACCTTGTTATCTTGCCTTCATGGCTGCATATTCCCTTCAGTTCAGTTTTTAGAGATACAGCGCGGAAACAGGCCCTTCGGCCCACCAAATTCACACAGACCAGTGATCACTAGTTCTATCCTACACACTAGGGACAATTTACGCTAGCCAATTAACCCACAAACCTGCATGTCTGGGGAGTGGGAGGAAACCGGAGCACCCGGAGAAAACCCACGCAGGTCATAGGGAGAACGTACAAACTCCATGCAGACAGCACCCATAGTTAGGATTGAACCCAGGTCACTGGCGCTGCAAGGCAGCAACTCTACCGCTGCACCACTGTGCTGCCCCTGTCCCATGAATGCAATTCAATTGAATTCAATGCATGAAATATCACCCTTAATAACTATCTCTTTGGCTGTTAAATGCTTTGGAATTATTTGACATTGTGAAAGCATATTGTCTCTTAATTGAGGCACAGAGTGCTGGACAAGCAGCATCTCTGGCTAACATGGATGGGTGACGTTTCTGGTCGGGGCTCTTCTTCCGATCGAAATGTCCTGACCCAAAGCGTAACCTATCCATGTTCTCTAGGGATGCTGCCTAACCCACTGAGTTACTCCAGCAAGCTTTGTAAACCAGCCTCTGCAGTTCCCTGTTTCGGCATTTTATTTGCTAATTACATGGATAAAACAGGTTTAGAGGGATATAGGCCAAACGCAGGCAAGCGGGACTGTGTAGGTGGGGCCTGTTGTTCGGTGTGGGCAAGTTGGGCCGAAGGGCCAGTTTCCACACGACTCTATGACTCTCTACGACTGTATTTGTTTTAGACAATAGACAATAGACAATAGGTGCAGGAGGAGTCCATTCGGCCCTTCGAGCCAGCACCGCCATTCAATGTGATCATGGCTGATCATTCACAATCAGTACCCTGTCCCTGCCTTCTCCCCATACCCCCTAACTCCGCTATCATTAACTATCCAGCTCTCTCTTGAAAGCATCCAGAGAATTAGCCTCCACTGCCTTTTGAGACAGAGAATTCCACAGATTTACAACTCTCTGGCTGAAAAGGTTTTTCCTCATCTCAGTTCTAAATGGCCTACCCCTTATTCTTAAACTGTGGCCCCTAGTTCTGGACTCCCCCAACATTGGGAACATGTTTCCTGCCTCTAACGTGTCCAACCCCTTAAAAATCTTATATGTCTCAATAAGATCACCTCTCATCCTAAATTCCAGTGTATACAATTTGCTCAATTTTGCTCAATTGCTCAGTTTTGCTCAATTTAATGAGTGCCCTTTGTTTTCCAAATCCAGCGGACTGATGCTCACCACATAAAGGGTGCCAAAGAGCTCAGGCGGCCAAGGTAACATGAAATGATTGCCTATTGACTCCCGATGCTCTGTTCCGAATCCCGCAAGGCTTCTCAAACCAACTGTGGGAGCGACTGAGAAAGGAAGGACATCCCAAATTCTAGCAGAGCATCGAAAAGTCCCGCACAGTTGGGAGGATGCTTCACCAAGATATGAGGGGAATGTTGCTAGATATGTAGCTGGTTTTTCAACCTTCCCAGAAAGGCACCTGACTGCCAGCTGCAGCATGAAAACCACTACAGTTTGACAGCAATTAAAGTTTTGGCAAGGCATCTGAGAAGTGTCAATGTGTCTGAAAAACATTGGGGGGGTTTTTTCTTGTTGAAGTCTGTGGAAAAGATGACTGAGATGGTGCAAATTGGTTTGTGAACTTCCTGTTGCTTATTCTACGCTGTCACCCAAAATCAATTTCACCCCATCATTGCCTCGGACAGCAGCACAGATTTCACAAAACAAGACCATAGACAATGCTCAGCTGCACATTCTGTGTAATTGCCGGATGAAGCCAAAGTAGCACATTCCCCATTCACTCTAACAGTCGGTGTTTGGCCTATTTTGTCTATTAAAGCCTGTGGGATCCTTTTAGCCGAGACGCCTCCGTGCCAGATTTTTTGCCTTCCACGTGCTTCTTTTGATAAAGCACCTCTTCTTTTGTCTGACAACACTACAGCAGATCCTCAGAAGCAATCTTGCTTCTATTTTCTTTCCCCCCTCAGGTATTCTGCTGTTCATTCATGAAGAAACCGCTTCTTCAAGCCTTTCTATCAGAGGAACCGACTTGAATTTAAAAAAAACGTCTGAGTGAATTAGCAAAATGACAACTAAAAATACAGCAGAGTATAGGAAATCGAGATTTATTAAAAGCCAACAAGTCGCATATCTATTTCTGAAATCTTTCAACTCCAGCTGCACATTTTCAGCCGCGTATAAAAACTACAGTAGAGAAAGTTGTCATGCGATTATAGGACTCTGTTCTTTCTATGATTGTAAAAAATTGATTGAAGTAATTACTGTTGAACTTACCTAAAGGTTAACAAGTTAACTCACAGTGCTGTGCAGAAGCGAGGAAGAGAGCTTTCAGATTTGATTGAGGTTATGTTTTGACGTTGCCTAACTACAAAGTCATCAAAGCAACAGGGTTCCTGGCTGTGGGAAGAAAGGGGGAAAAAAGACTGCTATTGAGGCAGTGCAGCGTAGGTTCACGAGGTTAATCCCTGGGGTGGAGGGACTGTCATAGGAGGAAAGATTGGAAAGACTAGGCTTGTACTCACTGGAGTTTAGAAGGATGAGAGGGGATCTTATAGGTATGTATAAAATTATGAAAGGACTAGACAAGTTAGACGCAGGAAAAATGTTCCCAATGTTGGGGGAGTCCAGAACCAGGGGACACAGTCTAAGAATAAATGGGAGGCCATTTAAAACTGAGGTGAGAAGAAACTTTTTCACCCAGAGAGTTGTGAATTTGTGGAATTCTCTGCCACAGAAGGCAGTGGAAGCTAATTCACTGGATGAATTTAAAAGAGAGTAAGATAGAGCTCTAGGGGCTAGTCTAGTGGAATCAAGGGATATGGGGAGAAGGCAGGCATGGGTTACTGATTGTAGATGATCAGCCATGATCACAATGAATGGCGGTGCTGGCTCGAATGGCCAAATGGCCTCCTCCTGCACCTATTTTCCATGTTTCTATGTTTCTATAACATCAACTCTGCTTTGTGCAAGGTTGGTAGATTTTAACCCAACTCTCAATTCTCCACCTTTTCACAGAAAGGAGAATTTAAAATTCATAAACAGGGGTGAACTCAAATCGTGGGCTGATATTGCTAATGATATTACGGGAGGTGGAGTGGGAGAGTGATAGGTGGATACCGGGGTCAACCAGCTGCTGCATCAAGAGGCTGAAAGTGTGGATCGGATGCGGCGTGCAGCGGCACGGAGTGGCGGGTCAGCGTTGGAGGTCATCAAGAGCATCGCCTGACCAGACTGATCCCTGGAACTCCAACGCAGTGCAACTGCCAGGACAATGGAACTGTGTGACCAAGTCAACACTCTATATTTTTGGACTTGATTGCGGAAACATGTCGGCTCTTGTGTGCTGTCTCAGTGTGATCTACTATTCTTACACTCTTGCGTTTCAGTATGGCAGTGCCGATGTACGGTCGGGTTTTTACTGAACTGCATGCAAAAAGGGAAAATCGCGGTACCCAGGTAAATGTGACAATAAAGCACAGTTGAACACTCTCTGCCCAGCCCCCGAAGTCCTTTCCCACTCCCAGACTGATCCCCTCTCTGTCGTGGGCCTCCTCCACTGTCGGAGTGAGGCCACACGCAAATTGGAGCAGCAGCACCTCATATTTCGCTTGGGCAGCTTCCAACCCAATGGTATGAATTTTAATTTCAAGCAACCCCTGTGTGACAATATCCATGTAAATTATGGACATGAGCTGTACTCATTCTCACACGTGCTCAGACTCGCGCATATAATTATGTAAATCAGGCAGTGTCCTGGGGCTTGGGAAATAAAGATGGCACTGGTTGTGGCTCCCAAGGATCAGATTTATTTATTGCGGTCATTATAAGCTGGAAAGAGTGCAAAGAGTGGAAGGATTTAACAGGAACCTGAGGGGCAACTTTGCCACACAGAGGCTGGTGACAAATATGGGACAAGTTTCAGAGCACATTTAAAAGACATTTGGACAGTTACATGGATAGGAAAGGTTTAGAGGGAAATTTGGGCAGGTGGGACATCTTGGTCGGCACGTGCAAGTTGGGTGGAAGGGCCTGTTTCCATGCTGTATGACTCTATTTAGCCAACAAGGAAATGCGGAAAAGTTGGGAGAATTGCTATGATTTTCTTCTTGCATTGTTCATGTATGTTCTCCACCAGCCTAATCTAGCAATGGTACAAGGCATGATCATTGAATGCCTGTAGACTGGATCGTACTGCAGTCCACCAGAAAATGCATTGTCAAAGCACTGAGAAAAAGGATGAATCTAAATATCAGGAGGTTGAGAATGGGGAAAAGGGAGAAACAAAGAACTGCAGATGCTGGTTAATACACAAAAGGACACAAAGTGCTGGAGTAACTCAGCAGGTCAGGCAGCATCTCTGGAGAACGTGGATAGGCAACGTCTCAGGCCTGATTAAGGGTCTTGATCTGAAACGTAGCCTGTCGATCTTCTCCAAAATTGTTGCCTGACCTGCTGAGTTACTCCACCACTTTGTGTCCTGTTATGGGAAAGGGAGAACTGGATTACTGTCATATCTTTCTGATTTCTTGTCTCATCTTTCTGATATTTTTAAGACGAAATTTCAGAAATCTCTTCCTACTCCCATTATTTCTTTAGCTCTTTGCTACCAAGCCAGCACAGATTCTACAGCAACAAACTTAACAGTGCCAAATTGTCAGCTTTGACATGTGTTGTTTGGTGCTTCACACAATAAGGTTCCAGGCAAAGCTGTAAAATAGTTGATTTAAGATCAGCGTCTGGGCGTAAAGGAAGGACATATGGTTACCACTTATGTTCAAGCTTTCCAGCAAACTGAGGAATATTGTCAATCAATAGTCAATAGTCGTTTATTACCCGCAGTTCAACAATAAGACCAATAAGAATAATCAATTAAAATGCAATAACACATACAATCATAAACTAACACCAAACAAAAGAAACATCCATCACAGTGAGTCTCCTCCAGTCACCTTCTCACTGTGATGGAAGACCAGAGTGTCTTTTTCTCTTCCCCTGCCGTCTTCTCCCGCGGTCAGGCTGTTGAAGTTGCCACGTCAGGGCGGTCGTGGCTCCCGACATTGAAGCCCCCGCCGGGCAGAGAAAATCTCACGGCCTATTCCAGGCCACGCCGGACGGTGAAAGGTTCGCCGCGGGCCGACCCAAGCCCCACGATTCGGTTCGCACGCAACTCAGGCAAAGGATTGTGGGCAGCACCAAGACGTCGCTGGTCGAGCCGCTGCCTCACCGCACCAGAGACCCGGGTTCGATCCTGACCTCGGGTGCTGTCTGTGTGGAGTTTGCGCGTTCTCCCTGTGAACACGCGAATTTCCTCCGGGTGCGCCAGCTTGTTCCCAGATCCCAAAGGCGCACGGGATTGCAGATTAGCTGGCCTCTGTAAACTCATATGGCCCACTCCCCCACTGTGTACAAGTGGATGAGAAAGTGGGATAACATAGGACTAGTGTAAGGGAAGGGTGATCAATGGGCAGTGTGGAGTCGGTGGGCCAAAGAACCTGTTTAATGCTGTATCTTTCAATCAATGAAAGAAGTATAACTACTTTGTACATGTTTCCACGCCTATGAGGAATCCTATTGCTCCTTTCTATTTTAGTCTCTTAAGGGCAACCTCTTTATCCATTTGAACTTGATTTGAATTGTTCCTGATGTCATATACACCTGCTGTCATCCATAATTGCTGTCTGAGAAACATACCGTCTGAAAAATTCAATATAAAGTGCATTTTGATTTTGATGAAGAAGGGCGGCACTATGGTGCAGCGGTAGAGTTGCTGCCTCACAGCGCCAGAGTCCTAGGCTCCACCCTGACTGCGGACGCTGTCTGTATGGAGTTTGTACGTTCTTCCCGTGACCTGCGTGGGTTTTCTCCGAGATCTCCAGCTTCCTCGCGCACTACACAGATGTACAGGTTTGTAGGCTAATTGGCTTTGATAAAATTGTAAATTGTCCCCAGTGTGTGTCAGACAGTGCCAGTGTATGGGGATCGCTGGTCCATGTGGACTTGGTTGCTGCACTGAATCTCAACACTAAACCAAACATCAGCTTTATCCAGCATAAGTCAAAAACGAAAAGAGGCACTAAAGTATCTTGGTCAAATTCAAAAGATAATGCTTGTATAACTCTAGCTGACTGAGAATGGGAAGCAGCCAAAAACATAATGTGTCTATTGATTCTCATCTCCTTTGATGCTTTGTTTTCTTTAAAGCAAAGACTTAAGGCTAGAATAAATAAAAGCTGTGACAAAGGATAGCCTAGTTTCTCTTATGACTCGGTTATTCACTGACATTCCTTCCAAGGTTTTTGAAACAGAAATGCTGTTGTTCACAACATAACGCTCAGCGTTTGTTGCTGCCAGTGGCTACTGAGAGACTGGGCCGTGTTTAACACCCTCTCAAGCATTTTACTGATGCAACATTTAAGGAGGGAATGTTAGCGGGCATTGATGTATCAGTCATAGAGTGGTACAGCGTGGAAACAGGCCCATCGGCCCAACTTGCCCACACCGGCCAACATGCCCCAGCTACACTAGTCCCACCTGCCCGCGTTTGCCTCATATCCCTCCAAACCTGTCCTATCCATGTACCTGTCCAAGTTTTTCTTAAACATTGTGATGGCAGCTGCCTCGACTACCTCCCCTGGCAGCTTGTTCCATACACCCACCGCCCTTTGTGTGAAAAAGGTATCCCTCAGATTCCTATTAACTCTTTTCCCCTTCACCTTGAACCTCTGCCCTCATGTTCTCCATTTGCCTGCTACGGACTCTACGCGATCTATTCCCCCTCACGTATTGGGAAGCAATCCTTGGTACACTTGTTTATCCATGCTTGGGCCATCAAGGCTGCATTATCTCAGCTAAGAAGAAACATAGAAACATGGAAAATGGGTGCAGGAGTAGGCCATTCGGCCCTTCGAGCCAGCATCGCCATTCAATATGATTGTGGCTGATCATCCAAAATCAGTACCCCGTTCCTGCTTTCTCCCCATATCCCTTGATTCCATTAGCCCTAAGAGCTAAATCTAAGAGATATCTGTAAGAAGCAAATGCAGAGCAATTGCACAGGAAATCCACCCAGAATCTTCAGAAATGCTATTTGCTAATATCGACACGTCCAAATGTTCTTTTCCAATTGTAAAATCTAATTGTTGTAATGGGGACACAGGGAGCAGCAGACGCTGGAATCCCCAGCAAAACATGAGGAGCCGGAGTAACACAATGGGTCAGGCAGCATCTGCGGAGGGAATGGTCAGCATTAACTAACTTGTTTGGACTGTGGACTTTAGAGATGAAGCACAGAAACAGGCCCTTCTGCCCACCGAGTCCTTGCCGATCAGCGATCACTCCGTACGCTAACACTATCCTACACCCTGGGGACAGTTTACAATTTTATCTAAGCAAATCGACCTGCAAACCTGTACGTCTTTGGAGCGTGGGAAGAAACCGGAGCATCCAGAGAAAACCTATGGGCTCACAGGGAGAAGGTAGAAACTCCGTACAGACAGCACCCGTAGTCAGGATTGAACCCGGGTCTCTGGTGCTGTAAGGCAGCAGCTCTACCGCTGCGCCACCGTACTGCACCTTCTGATATTTTATTGGGGATGTGTTACTGCTCAAATGTCTTGTAAAAGCAGTTACACGTCGGGAATCTTTCAAAAGAAGGGGGCCGCTATTGCAATTAGTTTCATTTTTCATTTGATCACATGGCATTCAGTCTGCTTACTAGAAAATGTTACTTGACATAGGAGTGTCATCATATGAAATAACTATGACAGGAATAGAGTCTATGGGGAAATCAACTTTATAATTAACGCATTAAAAAGGTTAACTTAATGCGGACAAAGAATCGACCTAGTAACCTTCTGATCTACAAAGCTCAGTACTTCACGAGTTGTTCATTGTTATACCTGTTGCATTTTCCCTCAATGAAGCACGAACAATGGATGTGCATTAATGAGGCACCTATAACAAGCTAATAGAAGCATCTGTGCACATTAAATATGCTGTTCTTTGATGCATTCAGAAACAAAGTGTAAGCACTCCAGCTATTAGTATTCTGAGCAATCTAGGAACTTGTAATTTGCATAAATTAACATCACAAGTTATTTTAAATCATGCAGAAAAAGATTTACAATCAGCTTCTCAGTTTAAAATTTGATTGCTGATTACATGCATTCACCCAAATGCTCCTATCGTAAGTGGATGTGGAGTCATAGAGTCACAGAGTGATACAGTGTGGAAACAGGCCCTTTGGCCCAACTTGTCCACACTGGCCAACATGTCCCAGTTACACTAGTCCCACCTGCCTGCGTTTGGTCCATAACCCTCCGAACCTGTCCTATCCATGTACCTGTCTAACTGTTTCTTAAATTTTGGGACAGGCCCTGCCTTAACTACCTCCTCTGGCAACTTGTTCCATACATCCATACAAATTACTAGGTTAATTCCCGGAATGGCGGGACTATCATATGTTGAAAGACTGGAGCGACTAGGCTTGTAGACACTGGAATTTAGACGGATGAGAGGAGATCTTATCGAAACGTATAAGATTATTAAGGGGTTGGACACGTTAGAGGCAGGAAACATGTTCCCAATGTTGGGGGAGTCCAGAACAAGGGGCCACAGTTTAAGAATAAGGGGTAGGCCATTTAGAACTGAGATGAGGAAAAACTTTTTCAGTCAGAGAGTTGTGAATCTGTGGAATTCTCTGCCTCAGAAGGCAGTGGAGGCCAATTCTCTGAATGCATTCAAGATATAGCTAGATAGAGCTCTTAAGGACAGTGGAGTCAGGGGGTATGGGGAGAAGGCAGGAACGGGGTACTGATTGAGAATGATCAGCCATGATCACATTGAATGGGGGTGCTAGCTCGAAGGGCCGAATGGCCTCCTCCTGCACCTATTGTCTATTATCTATTGTCTATCCATCACCATTTGTGTGAAAATGTTACCCCTCAGATTCCTATTAATGGATATTAAAGAGAAAACTCAAAAGAGGGTAGTGCAGGAATGGTGATGGGTTTTAATATTCTTAAATTAAATTAGGTTGAATCTAAATCTTTAAAATATGGAGGTACACTTTCCACTCCAAGTCCTTATCCCAATATATGGAATAAGACATCTCTCCATCAGTTTAGGAAAACCCTGCAAAGGCAATACAACAGATAACATCACAAGAAGAATCCCTGCTAAATTCCGGTGTATTAAAGTCAAAATCACTTCGTATCCGAAGATCACAAGAAATTGCAGAGAGTTGTGGATGCAGCCCAGTCCATCACACACACCAGATTACCCACCATTGACTCCACCTACACTCCACACTGCCTGGGGAAAGCAGCCAACACCATCCTCTCCACCCCTGTCATTCCCCTCCTCCCCGCTCCTGTCGGGCAGAAGATTCAAAAGCTTGAAAGCACACGCCACAGACTGAGGAGCGGCTTCTTGTTCTCTGTTGTCCAACTTCTGAATGGTCCTTCCATAAGCTTGGTAACATTGCCTCATTGAGGACCTTGGACTTTTTCACTGGCACTGTCATGCTACAATGTAGCACTCGAGTATTATTCTCCTTGCTCTGCCTGTTGTACTTGTGTGTGGCTTGATTGTACTCATGGAGAGTATTATTTGATTTGATAGGATAGCACGCAAACAGAAGCCTTTCACTCTATCTTGGTTTATATGAGTACGGTGGCGCAGCAGTAGAGTTGCTGCCTTACAGCACCAAAGACCTGACTACGGATGCTATCTGTACAGAATTTGACGTTCTCCCAGTGACCGCGTGGGTTTTCTCCAGGTGCCCCGGTTTCTCCCACAATCCAAAACTGTGCGGGTTTGCAAGTTAATTGGCCTCTGTAAATCGTCCCTAGTCTGTAGGATAGAACTAGCAAATGGTTGATCGATGGTCAGTACGGACTCAGTGGGCCAAAGGACTTGTTTCCACGCTGTATCTCTAAACTAAAACTAATAAACCAGTACCAATATCCTTACCTTGATATCAGACGTTTGCAAAACCTTTTCCTGTGTGATAATGTTCCATTCAACTTCTCTTTACGTTTGTACCTGGCCACAATTGCTTCTCTAAGGCATCCTTCAAGATGGCGGTGGAAGGAGGAAAAGATTGATGGCGGTGTGTGTGGGCTGGGCACTCGCCTACTGTACCCTTAGGGACTCTCTGGCTCAGCTGCAGGAGGTGCCACGGGGCACGGCGGCTGGGCAATGGTTATTGGAGACGAGGAGCGACGCGTTCACAGGCGAATGTTGAGGAGGCGTCAGAGTGGTGCTGTCGGCTGCTGGATGCCCGGAAGCAGCCTAGGGCTCCATTAGGTCATTGGGCGCGGATCCAAGTGGCCACATGCATGGATGCAACGGATGTGGCCTGCATGGTACGGAGCGGCAGTGCAGCGGCAGAGGACATCGACACATCACCTGACCATGTCTTAACCCTTGCAACTCCAACCCAGTGCCGCTGCCAGGAAATCGGGCCTTTATGTCCAAGTTAAGACATTTTTGTTTAAACTTTGGACTTGAAGAGTGCAAAATGGTGCCTGAAATATGGCAATTCTTGTGCGTTGACTCAGTGGGGTCTACTGTCTTACAGTCTTGTACTTACTATGGTCAATCCTAATGTGTAGCAGGATTGTCACTGAACTATGTACAAAACAAAAATGTCACTGTACTTCGGTACACGTGATGATAAAATACCATTGAACCATTGATGTGCTTCTCTTGGATTTGTGCAGCTTGCCAACATCATTGAGGCCATTTTCCATCTCATCCCTCCCATGGGAATTCCCTTTTCAGTATCTCCTGCCTGTAATCTCTCTTCCCTCTTTATAAATTCCATTTTATTCCATCATCCCCTCAATTTACCTTTAATCCTCTACTTTGCTGTTGCCTTCAAGTCATTTCTACACTCACTCTTTCTCCATTTTGATGTCCATACTCTATCATCACTGTTACACGGGTTGGAAACAAGATCATTGTCAGCTTAACCATCACAAATAAAATAATATGCACCTTGGGAATTATAACAATAGATTAATTGCTCTCATGTAAGAAAGATCTGCAGATGTGTAGGAAGGAACTGCAGATGCTGGTTTAAACCAAAGATAGACATAAAAAGCTGGAGTAACTCAGCGGGTCAGGCAGCATCTCTGGAGAGAAGGAATGGGTGACGTTTCGGGTCGAGACCCTTCTTCAGACTGCAGATGCTGGTTTAAACTGAAGATAGACACAAAAAGCTGGAGTAACTCAACGGGACAGGCAGCATCTCTGCAGAGAAGGAATGGGTGAAGCTTCCGGAGACCCGAAACGTCATCCGTTCCTTCTCTCCAAAGATGCTGCCTGTCCCGCTGAGTTACTCCAGCTTTTTGTGTCCATCTTCAATTTTTTTGCACTCAATTTGAAATGAAATAAGTGAATGGAAAATGGCAGCATTGTGACTTGGACATTGAGGTCTACGATACAGAACAACACCATCCTGTTAAAACAATGAGCCTTGGTGAGCAGACCTTTTAAGTTTACAATAAAAAGACATCATGTTACCTTGGTATTTATTCACAAAATGCTGGAGTAACTCAGTGGGTCAGGCAGCATCTCAGGAGAGAAGGAATGGGTGACGTTTCGGGTCGAGACCCTTCTTCAGACTGATGTCAGGGGGGCGGGACAAAGGAAGGATATAGGTGGAGACAGGAAGATAGAGGGAGATCTGGGAAAGGGGAGGGGAAGAGAGGGACAGAGGAACATGTTTCCTTGTGTACTATGCGGTAAGCCTTCAAGAAGTGGATCAAACAATTGAATGGAAAATCATTAATACCTTTGCTGTGATTTCTAATGCGTGTGATTGACAAACCTGCAGCTGTTAATGAGAGTAAGCCAGTGGCTCAGAAAAGTTGTCCTTGTATAATGCTACTGTAATGAAATACAAGCAGGTTTCGAGGATTCGGGTCAATAATGGAGGGCGAACACTCAAACATTATAAACAAAAAACATTTATTGAAACAGTAATGAAGCTACAACTAAGAGCAGCAAAACAGCAAATAAATACTGAGCCAAAGTTATAGTCATAGAGTGATACAGTGTGGAAACAGGCCCTTGGGTCCAACTTGCCCACACCAACCAACATGTCCCAGCTACTCTCCACCCACCTGCCCGCATTTCGTCCATATCCCTCCAAACCTGTCCTATCCATGTTGCTGCCAAACTGTTTCTTAGACGTTGGGATAGTCCTAGCCTCAACTACCTCCTCTGGCAGCTTGTTCCATACACCCACCACCCTTTGTGTGAAAAAGTTCCCCCTCAGATGCCTATTAAATCTTTCCCCCTTCACCTTGAACCTATGTCTGGCCCTCGATTCACCTACTCTGCGCAAGAGACTGTGAGTCTTACAAGTCCTTCAAATGCAAGACCTTGTCGGGGACTCCTTACGATAGTTTGGAGAGAAGTTTCTTCAAATTATCTTGAAGTCTCTGTGTAGGAAGGATCTGCAGATGCAGATTCTGGTTTACACTGAAGATAGACACAAAATGCTGGAGTAACTCAGCGGGTCAGGCAGCATCTCTGGAGAGAAGGAATGAGTGACATTTCGGGTCGAAACCTAAAAACGTCACCCATTCCTTCTCTCCAGCGATGCTGCCGTTCCCACTGAGTTACTCCAGCGTTTTGTGTCCATCGTTGAAGTCTGGCACCTTTCTTGGATTACTGCTCCCTCCTTGGCAGCACTTAGATAATCAATAAACCTGCACCTCCACCCTAATCTACAAACAGTTGACTTTGTTTTCAAAACAAGCTGGCCTTAAGACTAAAAGCAAGGGTCATTTATGACATCAGGTCCCAAGCTATTCTCAGATGCCTCTGAGAAATAAAAGTGAATCTTGTCTTATTATTAGGTGTCTTTGCAAGTGCTCACTCAGGTGTCTCATGATGTATTGGTTCTTCTAAGTGAGCCCAAGCCATTTCCCAAGCACCTAATTGTTTTCTTAGCGAGCTTGCTTGCCTGACACAAAGTGCTGGAGTAAGTCAACAAGTAATAAAAGCTGAAAATGCTAGAAATGCTAGGGGGCGCAACGGTGGCGAAGCGGTAGAGTTGCTGCCTTGCAATGCAAGAGACCCGGGTTCGATCCTGACAGCGAGCGCTGTCTGTACGGATTTGACACGTTCTCCCTGTGACCGCGTGGGTTTTCTCCGGGTGCTCCCACATTCCAAAGACGTGCAAGTTTGTAGGTTGATTGGCTTTAGTGTGTAGGACAATGTTAGTGATCGCTGGTCGGCATGGACTCACCGGGCCGAAGGGCCTGTTTCCACGTTGTATCTCTAAAGTGTAAAGTCTAAAGATTCAGAATATTTTTTTTTTTAAATGTAGCTCAGCTTGCAGTTTGCAATGTGATTTTACATTGTATTTACACCTACCCTCACCTATTACTGTTATATCAGCTTTAGGAAGGACAGGGGAAAAAAGACACATGCCTTTGATCACAACCTGTTGCCACGGAAACTTGAACCTCTGCATTAACTGTTTGCATGGTAAATATAAATCTCCGTCCTCCCCTTACCCCCCTCCCCCATCTCCCCCCCCCCTCCTCCCCACTGCCCACCACCCTTACAAAATGATGTCAATGTACTGCACTGTGTGTTTCTCTGAGCTGGTTTCAGCCTTGAGTCTTATATCGTCCCAATGCTTCTGCTCTCAGGAGTATTCCTGTCATCGGTGCATTACCTTACATTGTCCCTCTCAGCACCAACCTGTCAGTGTTCCTTCGCACAGCCATCGGCCAACTCTGCCATCCAAGGCTGACGAAAAATGAAACATTTCCACAAACATCCATCACAGGGCCCACTCGTTTCCCCACATAAAACAAAGCGAATTCTTCACACAGTGGGGAGAATATTCAGACAGCGCACCTGCACCGCTGAAAATCATTTTGCTTTCCCGATCTCCATTAAATGGATATTCCTGACAATCTGTCTCTACTCAGCCGCTTCACGCCAAGAAAAGGTGGCGTGCAAATAAAATGTTTTGTTGTACGTTGTGGCAGAGTGCCACTCTGCTTGACTTTCACATTTTAATGATTGAGAGAGGCAATTTCTACTTCAGGCGAAAATAAACAAAAGTGTTTTAAACCCGTCTGTCAGAAGAAAGTTGCTTGTGACTATTCCAGATTGAAACCCTGGGATAACGCTGAGGCTCTGTAAGGCGCTGGTCAGGCCACATTTGGAGTACTGTGAGCAGTTTTGGGCCCCGCATCTAGGGAAGGATGTGCTGGCGTTGGAGAGGGTCCAGAGGAGGTTTATGTGAATGACCCCAGGAATGGTTGGGCTAACATACGATGAGTGTTTGACCGCACTGGGCCTGTACTCACTGGAGTTTAGAAGGATGAGGGGGGGGCTCACTGAAACTCACCGAATAGTGAAAGGCCCGGATAGAGTGCTTGTGGAGGGAGTGTTTCCATTAACAGGAAAGTCCAGGACTAGAGGCCATAGCCTCAGAATAAAAGGACGGAGATGAGGAGGAATTTGTTTAGTCAGATGGTGGTGAATCTGTGGAAACCGAAGATCTCGGAGAAAACCCACGCGGTCACGGGGAGAACATACAAACTCCGTACAGACAGCACCCGTAGTCGGGATCGAATGGTGCAAATACTGTTGCACCATTGAGATACCAACACCCCGGGCGTAACGAGGTTTTAGGGTAAGGCAGAGATTGAGGGCAAGCCATTCTCACATAACCATTGAGTACATGGTGGCACCATCCGGTTGCCCGGACGGTGACGGACAGGTTCACCGTCCGGCGCGGCCTGAAATAGGCCGCGAGATTTTTCTCTGCTCGGCGGGGGCTTCAATGTCGGGAGCCATGACCGCCCCGACGTGCAGCGGCAGCGGCAGCGTGTTCGCCCGCCCCGGATCGTGGGGCTTGGGTTGGCCCGCTGCGGACCTTTCACCGTCCGGCGCGGCCTGGAACGTGGCAACGACACTAGCCTGACCGCAGGAGAAGACGGCAGGGGAAGGGAAAAGACATTCTGGCTTTCCATCACAGTGAGGAGGGGACTGGAGGAGACTCACTGTGATGGATGTTTCTTTTTTTTGTGTTGGTTGGGGTTGTGTAATTTGCTTATTTTACTGCTTGTATTGATGGACTGTGGGTGACTGAATTTCGTCCAAAAAACTTGTTTTTTGAATGACAAATAAAGATATCGTGAATCCTGAATCCTGAAACCAGAGGGTGACTACTCTGTGTGCACTACCCAGCGAAGGATCGACTATTATCCGATACGATCGCTCTACTCTTTTAAATTGCTTTTCTACCTGTAACTATATTCTGCACTCTGCACCTTCCCCTTTGCTCTACCTATTGTGCTTGTGTTTAGCTTGATTGTATTTCTGTATGGTATTTTTGATCGGTTTGGATGGCATCATAGAGTCATAGCAACACAGCAAGGAAACAGGGCCCTCTACCCAACTTGCCCATGCCAACCAAGGTGCCCTCTCCGCACTTGTCCCATCTGCTGCGTTTGGGCCATATCCTCTAAACCTTGCTAATCCGTGCCAATCCTAGAAGGATGAGAGGAGATCTTATCGAGACGTATAAGATTATTAAGGGGTTGGACACGTTAGAGGCAGGAAACATGTTCCCAATGTTGGGGGAGTCCAGAACAAGGGGCCACAGTTTAAGAATAAGGGGTAGGCCATTTAGAACTGAGATGAGGAAAAACGTTTTCAGTCAGAGAGTTGTGAATCTGTGGAATTCTCTGCCTCAGAAGGCAGTGGAGGCCAATTCTCTGAATCCATTCAAGAGAGAGCTGGATAGAGCTCTTAAGGATAGTGGAGTCAGGGGGTATGGGGAGAAGGCAGGAACGGTGTACTGATTGAGAATGATCAGCCATGATCACATTGAATGGCGGTGCTGGCTCGAAGGGCCGAATGGCCTCCTCCTGCACCTATTGTCTATTGTCTATTGGTTATCTCCCCTGGCAGCTCGTTCCATATATTTCACCACCCTCTATGTGAAAAAGCTGCCCCTCTGGCTCTTATTAAATATTTTCCAACTCACCTTAAACTTATGTCCTCCACTGTTTCTTGATTCCACTACTCTGGGTAAAAGACTCTGTGCGTTCACCCTATCTATTCCCCTTATAGCATGCAAATCAAATCTTTTCACTGTACCTTGGTACATGTGACAATAATCAACTTAAACCTAGTTACAGAACAGTGCCAGCTGAAAGGAGGTGTGAAATTATAACATTTACTTAGTTTCAAAGTGAAGCTATTAAGAAAAATCAAAAGTCAGATCTTATTGCTTGCAGGGGCAATGTTATAGCTCCTGCTGAAATGGTAATGAGGCAATGTTCCTGACATTTAGATTTAAGCTCTGTGGTGATTTCTGCCTCCTCTGGCTAAGACTATGGGTGAATTGCATTCACAGGAGGTTTTTCTTTTGCTGCATATACTTCTCCAACAATTTATTCACAAAATGCTAGAGTAACTCAGCAGGTCAGGCAGCATCTCAGGAGAGAAGGAATGGGTGATGTTTTGGGTCGAGACCCTTCTTCAGACTGAAGAAGGGTCTCGACCCGAAACGTCACCCATTCCTTCTCTCCTGAGATGCTGCCTGACCTGCTGAGTTACTCCAGCATTTTGTGAATAAATACCTTCGATTTGTACCAGCATCTGCAGTTATTTTCTTATACTTCTCCAGCAATCTTTATTGATTCTGTCACTTGCATAGCTCTTTATAAAACTACGGATACACAAGAGACGCTGGAATCCAGAACCAAAAACGAGCTGCCGGAGGAAGTCAGCAGGTCAGGCAGCATCTGTGGAGGGAAATGGACAGTCGATGTTTGAGGTGGGTCCCAATCGAGAAATCCCCTTGCAAATTAACATTTAATCACTGTCCGGGGTTTGTCCAAATAATGTAAGCAAAAAGACAATATTTCACATGAAAGGGCCAGATTAAAGTCACAACTATTTTTTGTTTTTTGCATCCTTTTCCCCTCCCTACCCCACCCCCAACACCCAAGGTTTCATCAACATCTTGTGGCGTCATGGGAACTAATTGAGCTCCAGGCCCCACAGTACAGAGCAGGCCTTGGACGATGGATCGTCATGGCGATCTGACAGAGACTCTGAGAAGATTGTCACTCCAAAAGCTGTTTCTAAAGGGTCTCGACCCGAAACGTCACCCATTCCTTCTCTCCTGAGATGCTGCCTGACCTGCTGAGTTACTCCAGCATTTTGTGAAATAAATACCTTCGATTTGTACCAGCATCTGCAGTTATTTTCTTACACAAGCTGTTTCTAAAGGTCTCTAATAATCAGAAACATTGAAAATAGAAAATCATAAAACTGCAAATGCTGGCAATCTGAAAAACAAACAGACATCTGTTAGAACAATCAGCGGTTCAGGCAGTTTAAGTAGAAAGAGAAGTGGAGTTAACATTTCAGGTTGTAAGCAAATATTGACCAGACTGTAGCGAAGGCTAGTCAATCATCCCAGGACCTAAGTACCAAGTCTGGGATATTGGACATTTTTAGCTGTCAATTTGATTGAAAACTGTTTCAGAAAAAACCCCGAGGTTAACACAGTGGTGCAGCAGTAGAGTTGTTGCCTTACAGCACCAGAGACCTGGGTTCCATCCTGACTATGGGTGCTGTCTGCACGGAGTTTGTACGTTCTCCTCGTAACATACGCGAGTTGTCTCCGGGTGCTTCAGTTTCCTCCAACACTCCAAAGACGTTAAGGTTTGTAGGTTAATTGGCTTAGTACTATCGTAAATTATCCCTAATGCATTTAGGATAGTGTTAGTGTGCGGGGATCGCTGGTTGGCACGGACTCGGTGGGCCAAAGGGCTTGTTTCCGCACTGTATTTTAAACTAAACGAAATTATTAATGCAAATGATCAAATTAAGATACTTTCATGTTTTTGTAAATATCTAAATACATTTAACAGATTAAAAAAGAAATGTCACTGAATTAATACAACATCAAGGTGATAAGATTATTTGGTGAAGAGGAAATAGATTGTTATGTATTTATGTATTTTCTGTGTTCGTTATTTTCATAACATTGTGATACGGTAGTAATATTAATGTAGGAGTTGCTGAAAAAAAACGGAAGAATGGGTTTTCTTTTTGCGCTTTCTAAGTATGGTGTTGAAGCTAAACGAAATAGCCAGCCTTGTGCTATTTCCAGAGGTGTCTCTACTGAAATATTAATTTCAAGCAAAGATAGACACAAAATGCTGGAGTAACTCAGCAGGGCAGGCAGCATCTCTGAAGAGAAGGAATGGGTGACGTTTTGGGTCGAGACCCTTCTTCAGACTGATGTCAGGGGGGAGGGAGATACAAAGATAAGGAAGTGTAAGGGGTGAAAATTAGGACGAAGGGAATGGAGATCAAGGAAAATGTAGAATAGATCATTGTTAGCTGGGAGAAGGTGACAAGAAAGCAAACAGAGATAAAATGTAGTCGGAGACAGGAAGACTGGTCAGAGAACTGGGAAAGGGGAGGGATGGAGAGTGAGGGAAAGCAAGGGTTACTTGACTTCTAATGTTCATACCACTGGGATGTGAGCTGCCCAAGCGAAATATGAGGAGCAGTTCCTCCAATGTGTGCTGGGCCTCACTCTGACAATGGAGGAGGCCCAGGACAGAAAGATCAGTGTGGGAATGGGAGGGGGAGTTAAAGTGTTTAGCAACCGGGAGATCAGGTAGGTTTCGGCGGAGTGAGCGGAGGTGTTCAGCAAACCGATCGCCGAGCCTGTGCTTGGTCTCACCGATATATAGGAGTCCACACCTGGAACAGCGGATACAGTAGATGAGGTTGGAGGAGGTGCAAGTGAACCTCTGCCTCACCTGAAAAAACTGTCGGGGTCCTTGGACAGAGTCGGGGGGGGGGGGGGGGGGTGGTATAGGGACCTATTCATTTCCAGCTCCTGCATTGATTGGCTTTAAGAAAATTGTTCCCCACATGAGGGGAAGATGAAGGAAAACTCTCATTGTTGTTGATGATTGCATTGTGTCAAATTCCATTTAACATTCCTCAGAAATTACAAAGCAGTCCCAAGTCCATAAAACAAGAGACACAACAGACTGTAGATGCTGGAATCTTGAGTAAAATACAAAGTGCTGGAATACCTCAGTGGCTCAAGCAGCGATCATCATCATATCATCATATATATACAGCCGGAAACAGGCCTTTTCGGCCCTCCAAGTCCGTGCCGCCCAGCGATCCCCGTACATTAACACTATCCTACACCCACTAGGGACAATTTTACATTTACCCAGCCAATTAACCTACATACCTGTACGTCTTTGGAGACGTACGATCTGTACGATCCGAAAGGTCACCTGTTTATTCCCTGCACAGGTGCTGCCTGATCCGCAGAGTAGTTCCAGGGGCGGCAAGTTGGCGCAGTGGTAGAGTTTCTGCCTTATAGCACCAGAGACCCAGGTTCAATCCTGACTACGGGTGCTGTGTGTACTGAATTTGTAGATTCTCCCCGTGACCTGCATGGGTTTTCCTTGATGCTCTGGTTTCCTCCCACATTCTAAAGACGTGCAGGTTTGTAGGTTAATTGGCTTCGGTAAAATTATAAATTGTCCCTCGTGTGTGTCGGAGAGTGTTAGTGTATGGGGATCACTGGTCGGCATGGATTCAGTGAGACGAAGGGCCTATTTCCACGCTGTTTCTCCAAAGTAAACTAAAATCTAAACACTTTTAAGAGTCAAGAGTGTTTAATTGTCATATGTACCAAAAAACGGAACAATTAAATTCTTGCTTGCAGCAGCAAACACAGTTCTCACATATAACATAATAAACCAAAAAAAATATTTTTTAAATAAAAATCAATATTAGTGCAGAAAAAGCTTCGATGTCCCTCGTGCAAGCAAGACAGTTTGTAATTTGTCGTTTAGTTGGTTTTTGTAGTGTTCGATAGCCTGATGACTGTTGTTAATCATGTGTTGTCTTTCCGCTGATTTATAGCACGCAACAAAAGCTTTTCACCGAACCTCGGTACACGTGACAATAAACGAAACTGGAAGCTGTCCCTGAACCTGGAGGTCAGAGTTTTCAAACTCCTATACCTTCTTCTCGATGGTGGGCGTGAGATGAGAGGATGGCCATGGTGCTATGCATCCTTGATGATGCCAGCTGCCTTTCTGAGACAGCGTCTCCAATAAACACTTTATATTTTGCTCAAGACCCAGGCATTGTCAGGTGCAGACAGATTTGTGACATGTAACTCTCAGAACCTAAGAGGTCGGACAATGACCAACTCCAACGAGACGGAGTCTAACCTCCTATCTGCGCTATCCACTGGTATTAATCTTGTCACCTTCCCCACCATCAACGTCTAGGACATCACCGGTGACAAGACTCTAAACTGGATCAGCGACACATAAGTACAGTGACTATAAAAGCATTTGTAGGTTGGGTTTCCTGCCATGAGTGACTCAGCTCCTGACATCCCTAAGCCTTTACGCCGTCTACACACCAGGAGAAGGGCAGAGTAATTGCCACCTGTCTGGATAAGTGCACGTCCATGCACAGTCATGACGTCTAAGGCCCAGTCGGTTGGCACCCTACTCACCACCGATCGAAACCTTCATTCCCTTCGCCAAATTTGTACCTTGGTGACAGTGTGCACCGTCTACAAAGTGCACTACCTCCGCTCACAGCCATCTCAACCGTGAAGGAGGTCAGGAGGTGCAGAGGAGCACCACTACCTATGGGTTCTGCCACATCACACAACACCCTTGCTTTAAAATCATTGCCATTTCTCTGATGGACGCAAAGTGCTGGAGTAACTCAGCGGATCTCTGGAGAAAAAGGATGGGTGATGTTTCGGGTCGGGACCTTACTTCACACCAGCATCTGCAATTCTTTGTTTCTACTTCTTACCATTTCTTTGTTGTATCTGGGCCTGTGGGAAGTCCGTCGCTCGCACATTAGTGCGGGTGTCAGGGGTTATGGGGAGAAGGCAGGAGAATGGGGTTCGGAGGGAGGGAATGGTCAGCCATGATTGAATGGCAGAGTAGACTTGATAGGCCGAATGGTCTAATTCGACTTCTATCGCTTATGTATCCTGACACTCCCTGCCTGGTGGCCAAGTAGGGGAGCGCAAGAGACTGCAGACGCTGGAATCATGAGCACAACACAAAGTGCCAGAGTAGCTCAGAGGGCCAGGCAGCATCTGAGGAGGGAATGGACAGGAAAGGTTTTGGGTGGGGATCAGTCTGAAGATGGGTCCTGAAACGCCATCTGCCCATTCCCCTCGCAGATGCTGACCGACCCCTTGAGTTACTCCGGCACTTTGTGTTTTGCCTAGAATTATGGGGACACTTTCATTGTGCCACTGTGCTGGCTCAGCAGCACCCCCTGATGGGTATTCATGGATGGACAATACCTGCAGGTCTTCCCACCGGTGTCCATTTCCCAGAACATAGGTTGTAATAAATCCTAGACAGAACATGACCCATCCCTACATGACCGTATAAGCTACAGAATAACCGCTAGTGGAATTAATATGAAGCCCATTTTTGGACAGCATGCATACAATGGGCTGAAGGGCCTCTTCCTGTGCTGCAAATCCTCTTTTATGACTTTGAGGCCGACAATATGATCTTATAGAGGTGTACAAAACCATGAGAGGAATAGATCGGGTAGTCGCACAGAGTCTCGTGCCCAGAGTAGGAGAATCGAGAACCAGAGGTGAGGTGAGAGGGGGGTAAAGATCTGATAGGAACCTGACGTGTGATTTTTTTCCGCACAAACGGTATTGGCTGTATGGAACGAGCTGCCAGCGGAGGTAGTTGAGGCAAGTACTATCGCAATGTTTAAGAAATATTTAGACTGGTGCATGGATAGGACAAGTTTAGAGGGATACGGGCCAAACTCAGGCAGGTGGGATGGGCGTACATGGGACATTTTGGCCGGTGTGGGCACGTTGGGTTGAAGGGCCTGTTTCCACGTTGTATGACTCTGTGACTATGACTCCAATATTTAGTTGTGAGCCTTCATGGTCTTCCCTGACCACTCTGTTGTCTCTGGGCAGCAGAACAGCTTGATGACAATCATTTTATCCCTCGTCGCAGATTATGTTTTGTTGGAATTAAACCGGAGCTGGGATTAATCCCTATTTTGAAGTAACATAATAGACATCTCTAGGCAGGGAGCGTGGTAGTTTTAGTTACATTTGAGTTTTAGATTAAAGATACAGCAGGGAAACAGTCCCTTTGGCCCACCGAGTCCACACCCACATCGATCACCCACTCATACTAGTTCATACTAGTTTATGGGGAGCACAGTGGTGCTGCAGTAAAGTTGGTGCCTTACAGCGCCAGAGACTTACCAAGGGTGCTGTCTGTACGGAGTTTGTACGTTCTCCCTGTGAATGCATGGGTTTTCTCCAAGTGCTCTGGTTTCCTCCAAAAACATAAAGGTTGTAGGTTAATTGGCCTCGGTAAAAATTGTAAATTGTCCCTAGTTTGTATGATAGCACTAGTGCACCGATCGCTGGTCGGTGTGGACTCAGTGGGCCGAAGGGCCTGTTTCCATGCTGTATCTCTAAAGATTAAAGTCCCACTTACCCATCTACTCCCTATGCACTAGGGGGGTCAATTTACAGAAGCCAATTAACCAACAAACCTGGATTTCTTTGGGACGTGAGAGGAAACCGGAGTAGCCGATGGGAAGCAATGTGATCACAGGGAACCTTGGAAACTCCACACAAACAGTAACCGAGGCAAGGATTGAACCCGGGTCTCTGGCGCTGTGAAGCAGCAGTTTAATAATAATAATAATAATCCATTTATTTTATATAGCGCCTTATCACATGCTCACTGACGGAAAAGCGGCGAATACACAACGCCAGCGTCCTCTCACGTCAGGGTCCGGCAGTAGACATTAAAAAGCACAAGACACACAGATATAATTTTTTACACAAAACAGCCATCATAATGATTGCTCTAGGCATACCCTCACTGTGATGGAAGGCAAAGTCTTATCTCCTCCTCATTCTTCTCCCGTGATGCCACGAGGTGATCGAGGCTCCCAACTTTTTGAAGCCCCCACCGGGCGATGGAAAGTACAAGGGCCGAGCCGAGGAGGCCGATGAAAGTCCTGAGCCCCCACCGGGCGATGGAAAGTCCCAGGGCCGAGCCGAGCCGAGCAGGCCGATGAAAGTCCTGAGCCCCCACCGGGCGATGGAAAGTGCCGCGGCCAGACCACGCAGGGCGATGAAGGGCCTGCGGGCGGGTTGATCGTACCTCGCGCTTCGGGGCGGTCGAAGCTGCTACGGCTGGAGCTCCCAAAAGCCGGTCGCCAGCCAGGGACCTGCGAACGCCCGATGTTGCGGTCTGCAGGGCCCACGGCCGAAGCCTCCGAGATGGTAAGTCCAGGCCCTGCGACCGGAGTCTTTGAGGTCGATCCCAGCTGGAGGCCGCCGACTCCACGATGTTAGGCCGTAGCGCGAACGGAGATACGACACGGTAAAGGTCGCATCTCCGTTGAGGAGGAGATTTGAAAAAAGGTTTCCCCCAACCCCCCCACCACCCCCCTACATACACAGAGTTAAAAATAAAACAAAACGTACATTTAACAACGACAATGACAAAAAAACGGAAAAAAAACGGAGAGACTGCCGGTGAGCCGCAGCTGCAGAACACAGCCACGCCCCATTTAGGTTTAGTTTAGATATACAGTGTGGAAACAGGCCCTTCGGTCCATGGTCTGTGCCGACCAACAATCACCGTACACTAACCCTATCACCGTACACTAACCTTATCACCGTACACTAACCCTATCACCGTACACTAACCCTATCACCGTACACTAACCCTATCACCGTACACTAACCCTATCACCGTACACTAACCCTATCACCGTACACTAACCTTATCACCGTACACTAACCCTATTACCGTACACTAACCCTATCACCGTACACTAACCTTATCACCGTACACTAACCCTATTACCGTACACTAACCCTATTACCGTACACAAACACACTTAGGACAATTTACAAGTTTTACTGAAGCCAATTAACTTACAGGGGGTCAATATACCGACACGGCATACAATTAATCACGCGGTCCCGGGGAGAACGAATAGAATCCATACAGACAGCACCCACAGTCAGGATCCAACCCGGGTCTCTGGCAGCAGCAGTAAGGCAGCAACTCTACCACTGTGGCACCCTAGTTAGCAGTTCTAACTGACAGGAACAATTCTCAAAATCTGTGAAAATGTGGGACTTTGTAGTAAATCCAGGAGTGTAAAGTTATAATACCACTGATGAGTCACTATGCCTGCCAGAACATGCGGGCTGGCTCATGGCATCTTCTCAATAATAGATTAAATACTCATTTCAACAAGAATCCTTTTCCACACTATGATCTGCTTCTGGTAAGGTTCCAAATCACATTGTGATGAGAATTCATAACTGTCATTTTTAAGGAATGTAATTGTTAGAATGGGCATTGTATTCTGCTGTTAAGCCTTTCTATGTCAGTCGGCCGAAACTGTGAATCTTAACTCATGCTGAGGTAGTCAGGGAGGGCCATCGCTCAGCATCACCTCATTCAACCTCTGGATGTTGGATGCCTGCTTACAACTTTCCTATTTAAAGATATGGAGCCAGAAACTAGATCTTGTAATGCGATCCTTTTTCAACGGCATCGAAATGAATTTTATTTTTAGATATAAAATATATTGTGGCGCGGCGGTAGAGTTGCTGTCTTACAGCGCCAGAGACCCGGGTTCGATCCTGACTATAGATGCTGTCTCTACGGAGTTTGTACATTCTCCCCGTGTAGGTTCTCTCCGAGATCTTCGGTTTCCTCCCACACTCCAAATATGTACAGTTTAATTGGCTTTGGTAAATTGTAAATTGTCCCTCATGTGTGTAGGATAGTTTTAGATTTTAGATTTAGAGATACAGTGCAGAAACAGGACCTTCGGCCCACCGGGTCCGCGCCGCCCAGCGATCCCCACACACTAACACTATCCTACACCCACTAGGGACAATTTTAACATTTCCCCAGCCAATTAACCTACATACCTGTACATCTTTGGAGTGTGGAAGGAAACCGAAGATCGCAGAGAAAACCCACGCTGGTCACGGGGAGAACGTACACTCCATACAGAGTGTTAGTGTGCGGGGATCGCTGGTCGGCGCGGACTCGGTGAACCGAAAGGCCTGTTTCCGTGCTGTATCTCTAAACTAAACTAAACTAAAATATATATCATGCAAATGCAATTCAAGTATTTCAATGGGCGCATGTGGAGTGTTGCGTGCAGTTCTGGTCACCCCATTACTGGAAGGATGTGGGAGCTTTGGGAAGGCTGCAGCTAAGGTTGACCAGAGTGGTGCAGTGATCAGCTACAGGAAGAGGCTGGGCACACTTGGATTGCTGTCCCTGGAATGCCAGAGGTTGTGGAAAAACCTGATTGAAGCACATATTATGAGAGGCATAGATGGGATAGGCAACCAGAATCTGTATCCCAGGATGGGAAAATCAAATATGAGGGGAAAGCTTTAAGGTGAGAGGAGCAAAGTTTAACGGAGACGTACTGGGCAAGTTTTTGATGCTTGTGAGTGCCTGGAACACGCTGCCAGAGGAGGTGGTTGAGGGAGATGCCTCTTAATGGCATTTACAGGCATATGGATAGGCACGCAATAGAGGGGGTGGGGTGTATGGATTATGTGCAGGCAGGTAACAGTTGGTTTAGACACAAATAGCTGGTGTATCTCAGCGGGACAGCATCTCTGGAGAGAAGGAAATGGTGACGTTACTGAAGAGGGTCTCGAGCCGAAACGTCACCCATTCCTTCTCTCCAGAGATGCTGCCTGTCCCGCTGAGTTATTCCAGCTCTTTGTGCCTATCTTCGGTTTACACCAGCATCTGCAGTTCCCTCTTACACAACAGTTAGTTTAGAAGTCTCTTTAGACTTCAGATTAGACTTTGGAGATACAGCTCGGAAACAGGCCCTTCGGCCCACCGAGTCCACACCGGCCAGCAATCACCCTATACATTAACACTATCCTACACACCAGAAACAATTTGTCATTTTATCGAAGCCGATTAAGCTACAAACCTGTACGTCTTTGGAATGTGGAAGGAAACCGGAGCACCCGGAGAAAACCCACATAGTCACAAGAAGAAGGTACAAACTCCGTAGGGACAGCACCCGTGGTCAGGGTCTACCCAGGTCGCTGGCGCTGTAAGGCAGCAGCTAGACCCTTGCACCACTGTGCTGTGGGCGGCTGAAGGGCCTATTCTTGTGCTGTGTTACATGTTATAGTTCTATGTTATGCGAGTGGTTCGAGAGCTTCAACCAGGCAGAGTACACAGCAGTGGAGTGTGAGAATGGCCTAGGGAGTTGGGAGGCTGTGTCAAGCTGTCGGGCTGTGGGTGAAGGCCATGGTCATTCGTCCACTGAATTTAATCCTGATAAGTGCAAGGTGACGGCTTTTAGGAAGGACTAATAAATGTAGAACGTACACCGTGAATGGTCGGGTCTTAGCAAGTATTGAGGAACAGAGGGACTTTGGCATTCAAGTCCAATGAGCTCTGAAGGTGGCAGCAAGGTTCGTGGCCCACCAAGTCCATGCCGACCAGCAATCATCTATACACTCGTTCTATCCTGCACACTAGGGACAATTTACAGAAGCCAATTAACCTAGAAACCTGCACGTCTTTGGAGTGCGGGAGGAAACCGAAGCACTCGGAGAAATCCCACGCGGTCACGGGGAGAACGTACAAACTCCGTACAAACAACACTCGGGATGGAACCCGGCGCTCCGGCACTGTAAGGCAGCAACTCTACCGCTGCGCCACCCTAGTCAATTGTCAAAATCTTGACATTCACATCAATTGATTGCCCAAATTAATAATGTCCTTTAGTTTAGCACAAGGTTCTAAAACTATGATACGTTGTTGTATGCGGGGTGAAGAGGTAAATAATTCTCGTCAAGAAGTCTGAGTTTCTGTGAATTTGATTGTCTTGATCAACCCTGAATTGAGTTGAACTTACCACAAGCTTGGAAACATTAATTTAATTTACAATAGAACAAAATACACATACGTATGGGTCATGAAACTAGAATCTTAGACAATTTTTTTTGCTCATTGATTTCATGGACAGGGTAACAAGTTTAATAATGCTGATCGGGTTCTATGAAAGACTTTAAATCAGTTTAATCAAAGTGACTGTATGATCTAAGTCCAGATCAAGCTTAATTATCCACTGCTCCCTGGATATGTGGCTGACTTCAAAGAAAGATTCTGGAGGAGGCTTCAATTCATGTTTACATAATGTAGTCAGTGTGAGGTCATTTTCACCAGAGAGTTACTTTGCGTAAGAATGAAAACGGTGTTCAGCTGTGGATGTTGCTTGCAGAGAATTTATTTTTAGCACAAAGTTTTTAAATCCTCAACTAGAATCAGCCAAAAGAAATGAGAATGAAATTGTACCTTTGAAATGAAGCTCTGATATGGTGCTGCAAACTGCAGAGAAATAACACTCAGCCTTCTTACGTAGTTTAGCTCAGTTTAGAGATACAGCAGGCTCTTTGGCCCATCGAGTCTTATAGTACCTATCCAAATGTTTTAAGAAACATTTTGACAGGAACATGGTTAGGATAGGTTTAGAGGGATATGGGCATAATGCTGGCAGGTGGGACTAGTGTTGATGGGGCATCCTGGCTGGCATGGGCAAGTTGGGCCGAAGGGCCAGTTTCCACCGTGCATGTCTCTATCACTGACCATCAATCATCCCTTCACACTAGTTCTGTTGTCCCACTTCCTCCTCAACTCCCCACACATTAGGGAGGAACATTTATGTGGGATACAACTAGTAGAGCTGCTGTCTCACAGGGCCACGGACTGGGGTTTACAGTCATGGAGTCATACAGTCATACAGTGTGGAAACAGGCCCTTCGGCCCAACTTGCCCACACCGCCCAACATGTCCCACCTACACTAGTCCCACCTGCCTGCGTTTGGTCCTTATCCCTCCAAACCTGTTCTATCCATGTACCTGTCGAAATGTTTCTTAAAACTAACAGCCTAACTGTTTCTTAAATGTTGGGATTGTCCCTGCCTCAACTACCTTCTCTGGCAGAAAAGGTTACCCCCCTTATTCCTATTAAATCATTTCCCCTTCACCTTAAACCTGTGTCCTCTGGTCATTGATTCACCTGCTCTGGACAAGAGACTCTGTGCATCTAATATCCCACAGACTGGACACAAGGAGGATCGCCCAGAACAACGGTTACTCTAGTCATGGACCCTTAGACGTGCTTTTGTCCTGGTGGAGACTTTGCTATGGGTGTTCTTGGAAGAGAAGATGAACATATCATTGCAATCAGTAAGAGTGGGAGTGAATAAAGTATTAGAGCAGCACAATGAGAGAGCTGTGCTCTCACAGCTCCAGAGGCCTCGTGACTTCGGGTGTTGTCTGTGTGGAGTTTGCACGCTCTCCTTGTGACCACTTAGGTTTCCTCCCAGTGCTCCGGTTTCCTGCCATATCTCAAAGACGTGCGGGTTTGTACGTGAACCGGCCTCTGTAAAATCACACCTAACGTGTCAGGAGCCAATGCAAAAGAGAGTTCACATAGAACTAGTGTGAACGGTTGATTGATGGTTGGCGTGGACTTCATGGGCAGAAGGGCTTGTTTCCCTGCTCTATCTCTAAACTAAATTAGGCGCAATTTACCGAGGCCAATTAACCTACAAACCTGCATGTCCTTGGGCTGTGGGATGAAACTGGGGCCCCCAAAGGAAATCTACACGGTCTCGGGGCAAACGTGCAGACTCCACACGGACAGCACCCAAAGCCAGAATCGAGCCGGTTTCTGGAGCTGGGAGACACAAGGGAGAGATAGATCAGCCATGATTGAATGGCGTAGTAGACTGGATGGGCCAAATGGCCTAATTCTGCTCCTATCACACGACCACATGACTTTTTTTTAACACAGAGTGGTGGGAGCCTGGAATGTGCTGTCATTTGTGGTGGTGGTGGAGGCAGATATATTAGTGGCGTTCAAGAGTCTTTTGGATAGGCACATGAATATGCAGGGAATAGAGGGATAGGTATCAACATGTACGTAGTCAGAGGAAATCTGTTTCACTTGGCATCATGTTGATTGTGGGCTGAAGGGATCGATCCTGTGCTGTACTGCTCTCTGCGCTATGTATGCAGGTAACCCATGCAGCAACAGGAGAAATGTGCAGGAAGGAACTGCAGATGCTGGTTTAAACCGAAGGTAGACACTGAATGCTGGAGTAACTCAGCGGGACAGGCAGCTTCCCTGGAGAGAAGGAATGGGTGACGTTTGCAGAAAGGTCTTGACCCAAAACCTCACCCATTCCTTCACTCCAGAGATGCTGCCTGTCCCGCTGAGTTACTCCAGCATTCAGTAACAGGAGCAAGCTGTAAAACCCTTGCAGGCAATACCCGAGGTCAGGATCAAATCTAAACCCCTGGGTCTGCAAGGCAGCAGAACCCAGCATCACACCACTGTGGCAAATCATATTCCTTAATTCCCCACTAAATGGGCCTGTTAACTCAAACTCAAATGTACGATGGACTCCCACAAAGAGAACAGCAGGGAGAAGAATTCAAATAGAGGAGTGAAGAATGTGGTAACACATTGAATTCTGCAGTAATCTAACCATAGAACATTTTAAGACAAAACAAAGCACAATTGAGAGCAAATGCCGAAGATAGACACAAAACGCTGGAGTAACTCAGCGGGACAGGCAGCATCTCTGGAGAGAAGGAATGGGTGTCGTGTCGGGTCGAGACACTTCTTTTTCTCAGTGTGACGAAGAAGGGTCTCGACCCGAAACGACACCCATTCCTTCTCTCCAGAGATGCTGCCTGTCCCACTGAGTTACTCCAGCAATTTGTGTCTATCTTCGGTTTAAACCAGCATCTGCAGTCCCTTCCTGAACATGAGAGCATATGCCGACGGATTGTGTGGGTATTGTACTAAAACAAATAACGTTTGAATCGGATGGAGAACCTCCTTGGGATTGGTAGAAAACCTATAAATGTTGTGTTTCTTTGCTTCCCCCACTCCCTCCTCCTCCTCCGAATGCTTTCACTCCTTACCCGAGTCATTTAGATATCTCAACTGTGTAAAGCACAGCTGCTACTCAATTTTTTTTTAAAGCTTCTGGTACTGCAGTTATTTGATTGGGATTGAAATTTCAAGTCCCACCATGGCATCTGGTGAATTTAAATACAGTTAATTGAATAATTCGGGAATTATAAAACTATTATCAGTAACATTGAATGTCACACTATTCGACGGTCATAAAACACCGACAGGTTCATTAATGTCACTAATCTGCTGTCCATATCCCTTAAGCAAATGAATAATGTTTAACTGCCCTCTGAAATGGCCTGGGAGCCATTTTGTTCTGGGATAATTGCTTTTATTTCCAAGTGCGATAAGAATAAAATTAAACTGGCCACCCGTCTCCAGATTTAACCGTGGCTCTTCAATCCTCCAAAATGCCCTTTATTAACAAATGGGAACTTTTCCCAAAATTACAAGACTTGTACCACAGATTAGTCAAGCAAATGGCCGGCACTGTCATAATTACAGTCATATCACTAAACTGGAAAATACAGCATCTGTCCTTTTACCTCGTCTCTTCCCACCATCCAGGCATCTAAACTCTCCTTACAAGTGAAGTGGCATTTCACAATGCACTTTTTGCCAATCGAGTGTAACTGTATCCAGAGCAACATTTGCAGAACAACTCCTTTCAGTCTGCAAGAGTATATCCTGAAGATCGAGTTACCTGTTGCTTTCATTCTCCAGTACCAATAGACAATAGACAATAGGTGCAGGAGGAGGCCATTCGGCCCTTCGAGCCAGCACCACCATTCAATGTGATCATGGCTGATCATTCTCAATCAGTACCCCGTTCCTGCCTTCTCCCCATACTCCCTGACTCCGCTATCCTTAAGAGCTCTATCCAGCTCTCTCTTGAATGCATTCAGAGAATTGGCCTCCACTGCCTTCTGAGGCAGAGAATTCCACAGATTCACAACTCTCTGACTGAAAAAGTTTTTCCTCATCTCAGTTCTAAATGGCCTACCCATTATTCTTAAACTGTGGCCCCTTGTTCTGGACTCCCCCAACATTGGGAACATGTTCCCTGCCTCTAACGTGTCCAACCCCTTAATAACACTCCCAGTCACACACCTGTTCACACTCCCAGTTACACACCCACTCACACTTCCAGTCACACACCTGCTCACACTCCCAGCCACACACCTGCTCACACTTCCAGCCACACGCCTACTCACTCCCAGTCACACACCTGCTCACTCCCAGTCACACACCCACTCACACTCCCAGTCACACACCCACTCACACTCCCAGCCACACACCCACTCACACTCCCAGTCACACACCTGCTCACACTCCCAGTCACACACCTGCTCACACTCCCAGTCACACACCTACTCACTCCCAGTCACACACCTGCTCACACTCCCAGTCACACACCTACTCACACTCCCAGTCACACACCTGCTCACACACCCAGTCACACACCTTCTCACACTCCCAGTCACACACCTGCTCACACTCCCAGCCACACACCTGGTCACACTCCCAGACACACACCCACTCACACTCCCAGTTACACACCCACTCACACTCCCAGTCACACACCTGCTCACACTCCCAGTCACACACCTACTCACTCCCAGTCACACACCTGCTCACACTCCCAGCCACACACCCATTCAAACTCCCAGCCGCAGACCTGGTCACACTCCCAGCCACGCACCTGCTCACACTCCCAGCCACACACCTGGTCACACTCCCAGACACACACCCACTCACACTCCCAGCCACACACCCATTCACACTCCCAGCCACACACCCACTCACACTCCCAGCCACACACCTGCTCACACTCCCAGCCACACACCCACTCACTCCCAGCCATGCAGCTCGGTGTAAGAGTTGCGAGCCCAGCCACCTGTTGAGGGTGAGTGGCTCAGGCAGGTGAGCATTAATGCCCGTGGCAGACACATAGATTAGTAACATAGCAACATTGAAAGTAGGTGCAGGAGTAGGCCATTCGGCCCTTCGAGCCAGCACCGCCATTCAATATGATCATGGCTGATCATCCAGAACCAGTACCCTGCCCCTGCTTTCTCCCCATATCCCTCGATTCCGTTAGCCCTATATCCAACAATCTCCACGTAACGACCACGTTAGCAACCAATAACTAGGGCAAATTGCAATTCTCGCAACATTTTATTATCAATAAAATAAAAACAAGGATTTCTGTAAATATTCAGCAGATCAGACAGCATCAATGGAGAGAGAAGCTGTTGCCACCTAACCTAAGGAGTATTTCACCATTCCCTGTTTATATCTTATGCTTTCAGCATTTACAAGCTTTTTGAATTGCGTGTTCCAATCAGTTTTGTGTACCACGGTTAGCTAAATGCAAATATCTATCATATCATGAACGTGGAATAATGTCTGTGAACCGCACTTTAACCCTTTCATGATTGAACGGGTTGAGAGGGGTTTTTATGAGTTTGTACTCTGTAAACACAGCTTTCAGATGCTTTATGGGAAAATGCACAAAGTCTCCAACATTTGCACCAGCGCGGAGCTTTATCCGCAAGGACTGAGAAAAAGCCTACCTTATTAATCCACTCCTCTGCTTTTGCTGAGTTAACCGTATTGCTCAAGCATGATATTTTTGGCTTTCTCTGGTGTAAACTGCTTAATTTAATCCCTGTCTTTGTACTCACTGCCGGCCTTTGATGATAACGGCAGTCACTACTCCACATGTTCAGGGATCTGTCTGCAACGTGGCATCAGTGCACTAGGTCTTCTCCAGTGGATGATATACTTATTTTCTCATCGCTTAGTAACCTTCATCTGTTACCTGGTCAAAACGGGCTGATGCAGTTCATGCATCTGATGTAACCCAACTGCTTTTCATTCTGTTGAGAGGTGGCACCGTTATACAGAGATGCCGACCCTCTTACATTATTGTCTAAAATAATTTGTCCTTCAACGTTATCTTCCACAAATCCCCGACCTGATTTAAAATGCCCTCCATCGGCAGCTCGTTTCTGGTGTTTTCCATCATAGTTTAATAACAATGTTCCCGATGTATGTCACTGATCATGAGCAAGAGTGTACTGGCATTCGTCTTTAACATTGGCCTTAGTGAGTTCTCACACAAGCAAATAATAATCAATGAACAAATCCCCAGGGAATCTGTTATTGAGAGAAGACCTTTCCTGCCTTTAAAACATGTTGTCCCATTAGCTGTATGCCATCGCTTGTTGCTTCTACTTGAGTTGGCCTACACCTAATATTTCCTGGCTAATCCCCCGTTCCAAGGTTTTGGTTCTTCTCCGAACCTGGCATTGAAGTTGTCCCGAAGATCACTCGCTGGGAAATGGAAATGGTTCTTCCCCTTTGGAGTGAAAATCCGTCTGTACCTCCAAGGGCTGTAACCGATAAGTGGAACATGTTGGTTCCCGGCCACAGGAAAAAGTTGTTCATTCTGTAGGAGGCATTGCGGTATCTGACTACCTCATTCTTCAGGACAAGAGCCACCCCATGGAGGTGGTGTTCCTCTTCAGGTTCGCCCTCCCTCACTCTTTCAGCTGGCCCTTTTCTCACCCATCTCATCTCACTCACGGTGGTGATGCCAACGTCAAGGGGCCTCAGCTTCTGGGACATGATGGTGGAACCGCGTCAGGTCACAGCAGTAAGGTTGCTGCCTTACAGCACCAGAGACACCAATTAACCCTCAAACCTGTACGTCCTTGGAATGTGGGAGGGGCCTCAAGCATGTAAAGAAAAGTCCATGGATTCACAGGGAGAACGTACAAACTCCGTACAGACAGCACCCGCAGTCAGGATCGAACCCGGGTCTCTGGCGCTGTAAAGCAGCGACTCGACCGCTGTGCCACTGTGCCGCCATGTTCCCCAGAATGCCGGACTAGCTGAATTACTGCAGCACTTTGTGTCCTCTTGTATGTTAACCAGCATCTATCTGCAATCCTTTGTTTCTACCTCTGACAGCGCAAGCAAGCCAAATTCAGGGTTCTCTCCGTTACCGAGATCGTAGTTATACTCAGTCAGCTCAGATGGACAGGCCACATTAATGGTATGTTGACAACCAGGTTACTGAATCGGGCATTCTATACCAAGCTCCATTGTCCAGGTTTACAGTAGAAATGATTCAAGATTCTTCATCGACTCACTGGCCTGTGAGTATTCAAAGTGGAGAAGGAGCATCTGGAGAATGTGGCAGCCCATCGAAAGGGCACGGGAGGAGCACACCATTCTATTACCACCCAACCATCTGACGCACCAAGCACTCCTGGGCCACGTAACTAAATTTGTGGTTACCACATTGGCTTCATCAGCCACCTCAGAACCTATAAGGATTGTAGGTGGCGCACTGACGTAGCTGGAAGAGGTGCCACCTCACAGCGTCAGAGACCCAGGGTCCTTCCTGTCCTCAGCTACCGCCTGTGCGGAGTTTGCATCTTCTCGGGGGGATTTCCTCCGGGTGCTCTGGTTTCCTCCCACACCCCAAAGAAGTGTTTTGGTAGGTTGAAAGACCCTTTGTGAATTGTCCCTAGTGTGCAGGGAGTGGATGCCCAAGTGGGATAACATGGAACTAGTGTGAACAGGTCGACGTGGACTCAGTGGACCAAAGGGCCTGTTTCCATGCGATATATCTTTAAACTAAATTGGAACTGCAGATAATCATTCTCACCCTCAATGACTGCCTGAGATGAGGAAAATAATGGCTGGTAATTTGCATTGTTCAATAAAAGTAATCAAATCTTTCTACAACTTTGTCCTTGTGTATCACTGGGACATCCTCCAATTATAATCCCAACAACCAGCTCCACCCCTCCTGTCTGCACTCCCTCAATTGCAGCCCCTTGATTGTGTCCATGATCTCCTTTCCCCTAGTTATATGCACGCCGTGATCAATTTCATCCTTAACCCTCTGCAACCCCTCTGGGGTGGCACGATGGCACAGCAGTAGAGTTGCTGCCTTACAGCGCTAGAGGCCCGGGTTCGATACTAACTGCGGATGCCGTCTGTACGGAGCTTGAACGTTCTCCCCGTGACCTGCGTGGGTTTTCCCCGGGTGCTACGGTTTCCTCCCACACTCCAAAGACGTACAGGTTTGTAGGTTAATTGGCTTGGTAAAATTATAAATTGTCCCTCGTGTGTGTAGGATAGTGTTAGTGTGCGGGCTCGGTGGGCTGAAGTGTCTGTTTCCGCGCTGCATCTCTAACGTCTAAACTAAACTAAACTCTGTCCCTCTAGCTCTGCATCCTCATACATCATACCCCACCTAAATACTTGTCTTTTCAACATGTCCATCTCACCCAATACCTCCTCCTGCCTGGCACCAACCATCTAATAATGCCCTTGTGGAGCACCTTGAGATGTTTTACTACATTAAAGATGCTGTACAATTGCAATTTGTTGACTGCTATGACATCATTTATGACCACATAAGTCATGGGAAACTACCTTGTTTGATATTCAATCAGTAAACAAATGCTGAAGTTTATTGCATATGGAAAAGTGACTTATCCAATTTAGGAAATGGATAATAAAATCCAGGAGTTTATTCGCCTCAATGCATCTAAGAATGCGTCTTTCACCAGAACGCAGCCACAGGTTAATGTTGTGACCATTATGATGTTAAGATTTATTGGTGCATTGAAAGAGGTGTGTAAATTCAGGGCTGATGTTTGACAGGGCCAATGTGACCATTTTGTGTGTCTCAAGGACCTCTGTTGTGAAATCAATATTTACCTTAAACAAAATTTTACACCGCTATGAAATCTAAGACAAATGGCAACCAAACTATGTTACAATGGCAGGAAGGAACTGCAGATGCTGGTTCATACCAAAGATTGACACAAAGTGCTGGATTAACTCAAAAGGTTAGGCAGCACCAAACCCTCTGAGTTAGAAAAGAACATTTCAATTTGTCACCTGTCCCTTCTGAATGAGGGTCTGAGGAAGGGTTCCAATCCGAAACATCATCTATTCCTTTTGTTCAGACATGCTGCAAGACACTCTGACTTTCTCCAGCACTTTGTGTCTATCGTCTATGTTGCAATGACATTTTATCATTGCTTATTACAGACTGGACCCAGCGAGCAGAAGTTGCCCTTTGGGTTATGATTTAACAAAAGAGCTGTAAGTATTTGTTATTCTATTATAAAAAGTCTTCAAAAGTGAGAGTCTTGATTTGTCAACCCTGCTGAATTCATTGAAGATGTAACAAAGAATGTAGCCGGAGGTAAAGCAATGTACGCCACATATACAGATTACCAAAAGACCTGAATAACAGACTCATGATTACGAAAGTTCGGAGCATTTATTCACAAAATGCTGGAGTAACTCAGCAGGTCAGGCAGCATCTCAGGAGAGAAGGAATGGGCGACGTTTCAGGTCGAGACCCTTCTTCAGACTGAGATGCTGCCTGACCTGCTGAGTTACTCCAGCATTTTGTGAATAAATACCTTCGATTTGTACCAGCATCTGCAGTTATTTTCTTACACTAAGCTCAGAGCATGTTCTGTCAAGAAACACGAAGCAGAAATGGAGCCAACTAGGCAGAGGGTAGAGGGTAACCTGTCAAATAGGCCTTGCTCCGAGAGGCTGAGGACGTGGACCACACGCAGCCTGCGGAGGTGGGGCAGCGGTGGAGGTCACCGCGTCCATGCTCGGCCTAGCCAACGCTGCAACGCCGCCAGGACAGCAGACCTTCATGATCAGATCAAGATCTTACAACAATCGGGACTTGCAAAATGGCGTCAAACTGGCGACTCTGTATACTGTCTCAGTGTTCTACTTCCAGACACTTGTAATATACCTGAGATGCTAATCTAAGTGCTTGTGTATAGTGATACTTAGAGTCATAGAGTGATACAGAGTGGAAACAGAGGAGTCTGTTGAGGCTGGGACTATCCAATCATTTAAGAAACAATTAGACAGGTACATGGATAGAAACAGGCCCTTCGGCCCAACTCGCCCACACCAGCCAACAATGTCCCAGCTACACTCGTCCTACTTGACTGCGCTATAGCCCTCCAAACCTGTCCTATCCATTACCTGTCTAACGGTTTCTTAAACGATGGGATAGTCCCAGCCTCAACTACCTCCTCTGGCAGCTTGTTCCATACACCCACCACCCTTTGTTTGATAAAGTTACCCCTCGGATTCCTATTAAATCTTTTCCCGTTCACCTTGAACCTATGTCCTCTGGTCCTCGATTCCCCTATGATCTCTTTATGTTTTTAGAATCTTAATTTAGATAGAGTTAGATAGTACTCTAGGGGCTAGTGGAATCAAGGGATATGGGGAGAAGGCAGGCACAGGTTACTGATTGTGGATGATCAGCCATGATCACAATGAATGGCGGTGCTGGCTCGAAGGGCCAAATGGCCTCCTCCTGCACCTATTTTCTATGTTTCTATGTTTACTTGTACGGAACTCTATACAACAATGAATTTCACTGTACCTCGGTCGGTACCTGTGACAAATGAAATACCATACCAAAAGGGAGGATTTGGTTCTGATAGCAATCAGTGTCCAGACCAATCTGGATTTTGGAATCAAAAACATGTCTTGTAAATTTGCACATGATTTCAGAAGGGGGCTTGGGGGGGAGTCAGTTGTGAGAAGCAATGCAACAAATTACAAGAGAACACAGATATATCTGGAGGATGAGCATTAAGTTGACAAATGCATTTGACATTTGGTACATTTTTGGAAACAAGCATAAGGGGACCATACATTAATTGGAAAGCAAGATTCTAAATACGACGGAGGTACAAAGGGAACAGGATGTACAGATATGAATCACAGAACATTAATAAATCCGTCAAAGACAACAGAAGCAGCAGACTCTTTCCTGACTTCTGGAGTCAGGAGTCAGGTGAGACCGCACCTGGAGTACTGTGTGCAGTTTTGGTCTCCAAATTTGAGGAAGGATATTCTTGCTATTGAGGGCGTGCAGCGTAGGTTTACTAGGTTAATTCCCGGAATGGGGGGCTGTCGTATGTTGAAAGACTGGAGCGACTAGGCTTGTATACACTGGAATTTAGAAGGATGAGAGGGGATCTTATTGAAACATATAAGATTATTAAGGGGTTGGACACGTTAGAAGCAGGAAACATGTTCCCAATGTTGGGAGAGTCCAGAACCAGGGGCCACAGTTTAAGAATAAGGGGTAGGCCATTTAGAACGGAGATGAGGAAAAAAAATTCAGTCAGAGAGTTGTAAATCTGTGGAATTCTCTGCCTCAGAAGGCAGTGGAGGCCAATTCTCTGAATGCATTCAAGAGAGAGCTAGATAGAGCTCTTAAGGATAGCGGAGTCAGGGGGTATGGGGAGAAGGCAGGAACGGGGTACTGATTGAGAATGATCAGCCATGATCACATTGAATGGCGGTGCTGGCTCGAAGGGCCAAATGGCCTACCCCTACACCTATTGTCTATTGTCTATTGTCTACTTTGTAAATTAAGTCCCAGAACTTTTATGGGGAGTTAATTACAAAGCAGAAAAGTAACGGTAAATATGTCTCAAGCATAACTAGTCTTTCAGGGGCAGCATGTTCACCATATTATATATACCTCACCGAAGCAGAGGAGACGGGCAATTGTTTTGAGTTTGATAACATTTTTAGATACTATTGGATAATATTTAAAAAGTGATAAAAGTCCAAAATATTAAAATCTATTTACACAAACAAACAAAATGAAATAATTTATGCTCACTGCGACAATTTAAAGACAGATAACTTGGTCTTTCACAGTCATTCTCCTCCATTCATATGAATGGCAATATTTTTACTGCACCAGGAACAGGTCGTCTGGGTCATTTTCACAACAAAATCCGTTGAACCTTTCGAGGCAGATCCACCAGCAGCATTCAAAAGTATCTGAACAAGTCTCCGGAAAGAATTTGCAGGGCCTCAGGGAAAGTTGGGAATGGAGTCAACTGGTTTGCTTTCACTGAGAGATAGCACGGACTCTCCAGGCTGAATGGTTGGTTCGGCCACGGGACTGAACAGCGCCCGGTGCGGCTCGGCCGCGGGGCCTTCCATCGCCTTCCATCACCCGGCGCGGCACGGCCGCGGGACTGAACAGCGTCCGGTGCGGCTCGGCCGCGGGGCCTTCCATCGCCCGGTGCGGCGCGGCCGCGGGACACCATTCTGCTTTAGTTAAACATTTTGTTCAAGATGGCCGCGCCGTTGTGTTTGGCTGCCTGCCACTGTATGTTTCTTTTTTTTCCTAATCAGATGTGCAGCACTTTGGTCAACGTGGGTTGTTTTTAAATGTGCTATACAAATAAAATTGACTTGACTTGACTTGACTTTGCATGCTGTGACTGTTCTACCATCTATCCCTCAGCCGTAAGACTGCCAGCTGCGACATGCATTGGTGCATCTTGCAGTCAGGTGCCATGGTGTCCATTAGAGGCAATGAGCCACTAATGGTGTGGGTGGACACACGGTGCTGGAGTAACTCAGCCTGTCAGGCAGCATCTCTGGAGAAAATGAACGTGTGACGGGTCGAGACCCTTCTGCGGACTGAAGAAGCGTCCTGACCCGAAATGTCACCCATCCTTTTTCTCCAGAGATGCTGCCTGACCCGCTGAGTTACTCCAGCACTTTGTGTCTATCTTACGTATATACTGGCATCCGAAGTTGCTTTCTACACATTTTCTCCTCAAGGTATGTCTACTTTGAAGAGGTTCTCCTCTCTCTCTGACGGGAGTCCTGCAGCAGCCTCACTCACTGCACCGCTCCCCCTCTGTGAGTCCGAAGAAGGGTCCCGACCCAAAATGTCACCCATCCTTTTTCTCCAGAGATGTTGCCTGACCTTCTGAGTTACTCCAGCACTTTGTGTCTACCTTTGGTATAAACCAGCATCTGCAGTTCCTTTCTACACACCGATGTTGTGGGGTATACTTTGTCTCAGAATCCACTTATTCTGAAGCCCTTGGAGAAGCTGCTATAGTCTCTAACTTCAAGTAACCCTGCCATTCCCTCTCTCTCTCTATCCCTCCTCCACCCAAGTCGCACCAGCTTCTCGTTTCCAGCCAACAAACAGCTAACAATGGCCTGTTTCCTTTATCACCCAGGGCCGTCTTTACAGCATTATGGGCCCCGGGCAAAGCAGTGTACTGGGGCCCCTGCGACAACTACTCTCCCCCAGACCAATTGTTACTCTCCGCCACCCCCCTTTCCCCAGCACCCCCATTTCCCCCACTCTCTCTTCCCCCCCCACCACCAACCCCCACCCTTGCTGTGCCCCTCCCCAGTCCCACTCTGCCTCCTCCCACCCCCACTCTCTCCTCCTCCCACCCTCCCCGTCACCCCTACCGTTACTCTCCCCCACCCTCCTTTCCCTACCAGCCCCCCCCTGTCGTGCCGGCAAAAAGCACTTACCGATAAGCACTTAGCGATGGACTTAGGGTGCCACATTGTTGCGAAAAGCACTTACAGGTCGCTGTGAGAAGCACTTAGGGATGGAAAATGTTGTGAAAAAAGCACTTAATGAACCTACATTTTTAAAGTAGTATTTATTTATTGCAAGTCACTTAACATACACAGATCAGCATGGGGCCCCTATGCTCGTGGGGCCCCGGGCAAGTGCCCATCAGGCCCATGCATTAAGACGGCCCTGTTATCACCGTTACTTTTTTTGCACATCTTTCATTCATTGTTCTTTATCTCTCTACATCATCGTCTATATCTCTCGTTTCCCTTGTCCCTAACTAGTCTGGAGAAGGGTCCCGACCCGAAACGTCACCCATTCCTTCTCTACAGAGATGCTGCCTGTCCCGCTGAGTTACTCCAGCTTTTTGTGTCTCTCTTTAGTCAGCTCCTCTGGTGGAGAGACAGGGAATTTCCCACACTATCCACGCTAGAGAGTGCGAGGTATATTAGCAAAAATAGACAGGGAATTCCCCACACTATCCACGCTAGAGAGTGCGAGGAATATTAGCAAAAATAAAAATGGACACTGCACACTTCAAAGTAAATCAGTTCTTAATTGTGCCCAGGGAATATTAAAGAAACAATATTGAAAAATAAGTCTAAGTACTGCTTCCTGCTCTCGGTTTCCAAAGTCTAAAGGCTCAGATTTCTGCCCAAACAGTAGGAAGCAAAGAAAATAGATCTTCCTACAATGTATGATATTTATTTCACAAAATGCTGGAATAACTCAGCAGGTCAGGCAGCATCTCAGGAGAGAAGGAATGGGTGACGTTTCGGGTTGAGACCCGAAACGTCACCCATTCCTTCTCTCCTGAGATGCTGCCTGACCTGCTGAGTTACTCCAGCATTTTGTGAAATAAATACCTTCGATTTGTACTAGCGTCTGCAGTTATTTTCTTACACTATTCTTCCTACAATGCAAAGTGCATATTTAATTAGGATCTTACTCAGAATGAGAAAAACACAGTGGAAATCCTCGCTGGGCTAATTCCACAGCTGGAAAATCAACTCCGCTATTTAAAATGCTCTTTTAATTATCACCCCTGCACACTGTCCCCAGGAGAGAAATTTAAATGCCTCAAGTCTGGAGCTTTGAAGAGCAGACATAATTTTTGGAAACAGAGCAAAGGTCAACTGCAGCCCACTCAACTTACTATTCATTAAGATATAAATTGTCTCGGCTGGGAATCTGGCACAGGCTCAATTTTCTGTTACAAATTCCAGTCTCCTGGAGCTCCATGTTAAATCTTAAAGAGGAGTGGTGAGAGTGGGGAGAGAGATCATCGTCTCAAGAGACCGCTGTGACTAGAGGGGTCGGTGTTATTGGTCAGGGGAGGGGTTGCCGATGACTGGGGTGGGTGCAGGAACCATATCTTTCGCTTCGGAAACAATGATGGTGCCACTTTTGACCCTATAATAAGTATGTTTCTGTCCAAAATGCTGGATGTTTAGATCAACAGGGAACGCAATCTTACTAGTTCTCCACTCTGCACTGGACCACTTGAATGATGAGCACACGTACATCATGCTGAAGAGAGACACAAAATGCTGGAGTAACTCAGCGGGGCAGGCAGCATCTCTGGAGGGAAGGAACAGGTGACGTTTCGGGTCGAGACCCTTCTTCAGACTGAGAGTCAGGGGAGAGGGACACACAGAGATTAGGAAGGGTAAGGTGTGAAAACAAGACATCAAAGGGGATGCGGTTCAAGAATAATGTAGAATAGATCATTGTTAGCTAGGAGAAGGTAACAACGAAGCATACAGAGATAGCATTTAATCTGGGGGACAGTTAGCCTGGTCGGAGAACTAGGAAGGGAGAGGGATACGTCATGTTCATCAGCCACAGCTTGGAGTTTATCACCATCGCTTATCACCACACTCATCACCAAACTCAGAGAATTAGGTCTCTGCTCATCCTTTAGTAATTGGATCCTCGACTTCCCCATCGTCAGCCCACCATCGCTATTAATTGGTAACAGCGCTCCCTACTTGATAACCATCAGCATAGAAGCACCTCAAGGCTCTGTGCTCAGTCCCCTGCCCAACACTCTCCATACACGTGACCATGCAACCAGGTACAGCCACATCCCCATCTTTAAACACCCCAACAATACCACCACTGTTGGATGAATAATGATGCAACAGAGCACAGGAGGGAGATTGAAAATGTGCTTGAAGGCTGTCAGAACAACAATCCCCCGATATTGCCGGCACCAATGTAGACATGATTGAAAGCCTCATATTCCTCGGAGTAAATCTCACCAGCAACTTGTCCTGGACTAACCATATTGAAGCAATAGACAATAGACAATAGACAATGGACAATAATAATAATAATAATGCATTACATTTATATAGCGCTTTTCAATAGACGCAGGAGTAGGCCATTCAGCCCTTCGAGCCAACACCGCCATTCACCGTGATCATGGCTGATCATGCACAATCAGTACCCCGTTCCTGCCTTCTCCCCATATCCCCTGACTCCGCTATCATTAAGAGCTCTATCTAACTCTCTCTTGAAGGATGAGAGGAGATCTTATCGAAACGTATAAGATTATTATGGGGTTCGACACGTTAGAGGCAGGAAACATGTTCCCAATGTTGGGGGAGTCCAGAACAAGGGGCCATAGTTTAAGAATAAGAGGTAGGCCATTTAGAACTGAGATGAGAAAAACATTTTCAGTCAGAGAGTTGTGAATCTGTGGAATTCTCTGCCTCAGAAGGCAGTGGAGGCCAATTCTCTGAATGCATTCAAGAGAGAGCTAGATAGAGCTCTTAAGGATAGCGGAGTCAGTGGGTATGGGGAGAAGGCAGGAACGGGGTACTGATTGAGGATGATCAGCCATGATCACATTGAATGGCGGTGCTGGCTTGAAGGGCCGAATGGCCTCCTCCTGCACCTATCGTCTATTGTCTATTGTCTATTGAAAGCATCCAGAGAATTGGTCTCCACTGCCTTCTGTGGCAGAGAATTCCACAGCTTCACAACTCTCTGAAGCAATGGCCAAGAAAGTACACTAATGCCTCTACTTCCTTTGAAGGCTTACGAAGTTTGTCCTGTCCCCGACAACTCTCACCAACTTCTACTGATGTGCCATAGAAAGTATTTTATCACGGCATGGTTTGGCAACAGCTCCGTCCAAGAATGCAAGAAATTGCAGAGAATTATGGATGTAGCCCAGACCATCGCACAAACCAACCTCCCTTCCATTGTCTCCTTCTACGCTTCATGCTGTCTCGGCAAGGCCACCAGCATTATCAAGGACGAATCTCACCCTGGTCACTCCTTTCGTATGTTGAAAGGCTGGAGCGACTGGGCTTGTATACACTGGAATTTAGAAGGATGAGGGGGGATCTTATTGAAACATATAAGATAATTAGGGGATTGGACACATTAGAGGCAGGAAACATGTTCCCAATGTTGGGGGAGTCCAGAACAAGGGGCCACAGTTTAAGAATAAGGGGTAGGCCATTTAGAACGGAGATGAGGAAGACCTTTTTCAGTCAGAGCGTGGTGAAGGTGTGGAATTCTCTGCCTCAGAAGGAAGTGGAGGCCAGTTCGTTGGATGCTTTCAAGAGAGAGCTGGATAGAGCTCTTAAGGATAGCGGAGTGAGGGGGTATGGGGAGAAGGCAGGAACGGGGTACTGATTGAGAGTGATCAGCCATGATCGCATTGAATGGCGGTGCTGGCTCGAAGGGCTGAATGGCCTACTCCTGCACCTATTGTCTATTGTCTATTGTCTCCCTCTTCTCTCCTCTGCCATCAGGCAAGAGGTAGAATGGTGTGAAAACGTATACCTCCAGATTTAGGGACAGTTTCTTCCCAGCTGTTATCAGACAACTGAACCATCCCACCATCTGGAGAACGGTCCTGAGCTGCTATCTACCTTGGTACACGTGACAATAAATTAAACTAAACTAAACTTGTTCTCAATGTTAGCAAGACCATTGTGAATTGTGAGGAAGATGCAATAAGGCTGCAGGGTGACTTGGACAGGTTGTGTGAGTGGGCGGATACATGGCAGATGCAGTTTAATGTAGATAAGTGTGAGGTTATTCACTTTGGAAGTACGAATAGAAAGGCAGATTATTATCTGAATGGTGTCAAGTTAGGAGGAGGGGGAGTTCAACGAGATCTGGGTGTCCTAGTGCATCAGTCAATGAAAGGAAGCATGCAGGTACAGCAGGCAGTGAAGAAAGCCAATGGAATGTTGGCCTTCGTAACAAGAGGAGTTGAGTATAGGAGCAAAGAGGTCCTTCTACAGTTGTACCGGGCCCTGGTGAGACCGCACCTGGAGTACTGTGTGCAGTTTTGGTCTCCAAATTTGAGGAAGGATATTCTTGCTATGGAGGGCGGGCAGCGTAGGTTCACTAGGTTAATTCCCGGAATGGCGAGACTGTCGTATGTTGAAAGGCTGGAGCGATTGGGCTTGTATACACTGGAATTTAGAAGGATGAGGGGGGATCTTATTGAAACATATAAGATAATTAGGGGATTGGACACATTAGAGGCAGGAAACATGTTCCCAATGTTGGGGGAGTCCAGAACAAGGGGCCACAGTTTAAGAATAAGGGGTAGGCCATTTAGAACGGAGATGAGGAAGAACTTTTTCAGTCAGAGAGTGGTGAAGGTGTGGAATTCTCTGCCTCAGAAGGCAGTGGAGGCCAGTTCGTTGGATGCTTTCAAGAGAGAGCTGGATAGAGCTCTTAAGGATAGCGGAGTGAGGGGGTATGGGGAGAAGGCAGGAACGGGGTACTGATTGAGAGTGATCAGCCATGATCGCATTGAATGGCGGTGCTGGCTCGAAGGGCTGTATGGCCTACTCCTGCACCTATTGTCTATTGTCTATTGTCTATAAGATGCTGATCGTGGACTTCAGGAGGGGAACCTGTCTTCATCGATGGGTTGGCGGTGGAGAGTGTCACAGCTTCAAGTTCCTGGGGGGGGGTTGGATATCTTGAAGATCTGCCCTTGGTACAATCACAAGGAAAGCTCATAAACACCTGTACTTGTCCATATTGTGGCGATTCTGTACGTCAGCGAATACTCCATCAAACTGTGGCAGCAGCTGTGTGATCAAGAGCACACTGGCCTGGTTTGGCAACGTGCACCCAAGACTGAAGGAGATGACAGAGAGTGGCAGACATTGCCCGGTCCATCACAAGTATTGAGAAGTACAGGTGTTGACGAGCTTTGCTTGCACCCCCAGGAACTTGAAACAGTGACACTCTCCCCCAACCAAGGCATAGAAATTACAAGATGGCTGTCTTAATTGGATTTGCTTTTGAATGGACAAACATCCCAGTCAAGATGTTGATTTGAGAACCATCCAATGGATGGAGCCAGAAGAGATGGGTGTGTCATAATTTGCTTCCCCAACGAAAGATTGGAATCCAAAAAACCAACCAGGACACTTAAAAACGATGTTTCGTTTAGGGATACAGCGCAGAAACAGGCCCTTTGGCCCTTCGAGTCTGTGCTGACCACTATTCCCGTGCACTAGCACCATCCTATACACTAGGGACTAGGTCTGAGAACAACTGCCGCCTGTGTTTTCTGTGAAAGATAACCTCAAATTGACTTTAATAACGGATGCAGTGTTTGAAGTTGGGTAGGTAAAGATCATCACAGGGGAAAGGGGGAAGGAATCGGCTGTGTCACTGGATTTCTCCACAGGTAGTCAGACATGCTGGATAACAGCTGTGAAGCCATTAATAAAGAAGCCACGTTACTCTGTGTAGTAATACGAGAAGACAGGGCCATCTGCCAGTCACAACCCGCAGAAAACCGAGGTCTTGGTGCCACATTCCCGAGAGCCATGGAGGGTTATTAGAGCAGACTAATGCTGAATGCGTTATGTTAATACCTTCCCGAGTGGCTGTTCCAAGCCTACAAGGCTTGTGCTGAGAAACCTGTGTGGAGGTCCTGCCAACCTGCCTGTCTCCTGAGCAGTCAGAGCACTCTGCAATTACTGGGCTCCCTGTGCAGGCAGCTGAGTCTTGGCAGAGTCCAGACAGCTCCTCTCCAGTCCCACCGATGTGACGTTGCCACCTTCAACTTCGGCTCATTTTCTTTATCCACCCCTTCTCTATTTTGTGACAGCTCCTGTCAAGATGCACCCAGTGCAAAATGAAGGACGGGAAAAAGGAAAAAAATAAAGAAGAAGACCGCTTGGTACGGAAGGCCTCAGCTCTGAGGCAGTGGGCCTGGATCTGAGCCAGGAACTCAGTCTCTCTCTCCCCCTGACTTGGCACGGTAGCGCAGCGGTAGAGTTGCTGCTTTACAGCGAATGCAGCGCCGGAGACTCAGGTTCGATCCTGACTACGGGTGCTGCACTGTAAGGAGTTTGTACGTTCTCCCCGTGACCTGCGTGGGTTTTCTCCGAGATCTTCGGTTTCCTCCCACACTCCAAAGACATACAGGTATGTAGGTTAATTGGCTGGGTAAATGTAAAAATTGTCCCTAGTGGGTGTAGGATAGTGTTAATGTGCGGGGATCGCTGGGCGGCACGGACTTGGAGGGCCGAAAAGGCCTGTTTCCGGCTGTATATATATGATATGATATGATAAGAAGGGTCTCGACCCGATACGTCACCCCTTCCTTTTCTCCAGAGATGCTGCCTTACCCGCTGAGTTTCTCCAGCATTTTGCGTCCATCTTCGGTGTAAACTAGCATCTGCAGTTCCATCCCACACACATTGCACCCAGTGCAACAATGGTGCCAGTTACATTAGGACTGGATAATAAAGACTGAGAATATAGTTCTCAGCATTGTAGTGCGTCACGTCCAGAGACAAAGTCCAACGTTCGCAATGGCACAGAAGTGTACCAGACAGTATCCTAGCCCATGGAAGGACTGTTCAGAAGCTTGATAGCAGTAGGGAAGCAACTGTTCCTGAGACTGGTGGAGCGTGCTTTCAAGCTTCAGTATCTTCAGAAGAAGGAATGAACAGAGTGGGACATCTTTGATTACATTGGCCGCTTTTCCAAGGCAGCATGAAGTGTAGATGGAGTCACTAATGGGGAGTCTGGTCCGTGTGACGGTCTGGGCCACATTCACAACTCTCTGCAATTTCTCGCAGTATTGAAGTCAGTGGAGCTGTTCCCAAACAAGCTCTGACGCAGGCCAACAGTGTTCTTTCAAAGGTGCTCCTGTACATGTTTGTAGGAGTCACTGGAGCAGCACAGTGGCACAGGGGTAGAGCTCCTGCCTCACAGCCCCTGAGTCCCCCATTCCCTGTTCTCCTTTCTACCTCTGAGAGAAGATTCAGTGTAGACTATTTTCTAAATGGGGAGATAATTCTGAAATCGGAGGCGCAATGGGGACATCGGAGTGCTGGTGCAGGATTCCCAAAAAGTTCATTTGCAAGTCGAATCAGTAGTAAGGAAGGCTAATGCAATGCTAGCATTTATTTTGGGCGGACTGGAATATAAAAACAGGGATGTAATGCTGAGGCTTTATAAGGCACTGGATAGACCGTATTTGGAGTATTGTGAGCTGGTTTGGGCCACATATCTGAGGAAGGATGTGCTGGTGTTGGAGAGGGTCCAGATGAGGTTTACAAGAATGATCCCAGGAATGATTGGGTTAACATATGATGAGCGTTTGACAGCACTGGGCCTGTACTCACTGGAGCTTAGAAGGATGAGGGGGGGGGGGGACTTCATTGAAACACACCAAATAGTGAAAGGTCTGGATAGAGTGAATGTGGAGAGGATGTTTCCATTAGTGGGGAGAGTCCAGGAACAGAGACCACAGCCTCAGAATAAAAGGACATATGTTTAGAAAGGAGATGAGGAGGGACTTTTTTCGTCAGAGGGTGGTGAATCAGTGGAATTATTTGCCACGGAAGGCTGAGGAGGCCAAGTCAATGGATACTTTTAAGGCAGAGATTGACATATTCTCGATTAGTACGGGTGTCAGGGGTTATGGGGAGAAGGCAGGAGAATGGGGTTGAGAGGGAAAGATAGATCAGCCATGATTGATTGGCGGAGTAGACTTGATGGGCCGAATGGCCTAACTCTGCTCCCAAAATCTACGAACAAGAACTAGGAGCTCGAAAGCTCAGATGTACAGACTTAAGAACAGCTTCTTTCCCATTGCTATCAGACTCTGTTGATCCAATCTCCTCATTCACATCCCCTTCTCCAGGTGCTGCTAAGTACTCTTACTTTTAATTCTACCTGATTCGCATTATCCCCTTAATTTGGTTTTGTTTTCACCTCTTCAGATTGCACTCCAATCCCTGCAGCATTCTGCTGTTTTTGCACTTGTTGTGTTGACAACTGAAATAGGTTTGTACTCGCTGGAATTTAGAAGACTGAGGGGGGATCTTATCGAAACATATAAAATTCTTAAGGGGTTGGAGAGGCTAGATGCGGGAAGATTGTTCCCGATGTTGGGGGAGTCCAGAACCAGGGGTCACAGCTTAAGGATAAGGTGTGACCCCTTTTAGGACCGAGATGAGAAAACATTTCTTCACACAGAGAGTGGTGAGTCTGTGGAATTCTCTGCCACAGAAGGTAGTTGAGGCCAGTTCATTGGCTATATTTAAGAGGGAGTTAGATGTGGCCCTTGTGGCTAAAGGGATCAGGGGGTATGGAGAGAAGGCAGGTACAGATTACTGAGCTGGATGATCAGCCATGATCATATTGAATGGCGGTGCGTACAGGCTCGAAGGGCCGAATGGCCTACTCCTGCACCTATTTTCTATGTTTCTATGTTTCTATAGGCCGCGGGATTTTACTCCGCCCGGCGGGGGCTTCAATGTCGGGAGCCCCGACCGCCCCGATGTGGCAACTCCAACAGCCTGACCGCGGGAGAAGACGGCAGGGGAAGAGAAAAGACACTCTGGTCTTCCATCACAGTGAGGAGGGGACCGGAGGAGACTCACTGTGATGGATGTTTCTTTTGTTTGGTGTTAGTTTATGACTGTATGTGTTATTGCATTTTTATTGATTATTCTTATTGGTCTTATTGTTGAACTGCGGGTAATGTTTAATTTCACTGCACATTTATGTGTATGTGACAAATAAACGACTATTGACTACTGATTGTCGCATGCATCATTACTGCAGACTGTTGATTCCATACGCTTCATGTGAACAAGGGTTTTCGTGCCGCCTGCCGTATATATGACAATAAGCCGAACTGACACTCCTACATTAATAGAAACCTTGTCTTTAGATTTATTTCATATCATTAGTTTCTATCTCGCGTGTGAATAATTCCAAATATATCTTGGTCTGGCAGAGTTACTGTTCACAACTAATAGGCAATCCAGCCTGGAAATGCTATCAATAAAAGCTTGCCTTCATTAATTCCTTTCGCTGATGCTTGTGTAAGTGAGTTGGAAAGTGGCACTGTACAAACGCCTTAATTTGGTGATTAAAATCATTGATTGATTTATTTATTTTCTCCTGAGTATTCTCATCCTTG